>NC_051064.1:21560000-21863500 GCF_004664715.2 Peromyscus leucopus | reverse complement strand
GGATGTTCATAGCATTTTCTTTAAGGCTTGGGGATCGTGAGGAAGAGGAGTCAAAAAGAGCAGGAGTTAAAATGTAGTGAGATGAGATTTGAAGTGCTAGTTAGGGCAGGCCACAGCCGTTGCAAACGTGATTCCCAGTAGCTGCTGCCTACACTGGGCCTGCATAAGACTGGCCCAGTCAATAGCCAATCATGGATCAAGAGGGACTCAGCCATTGTCTTCTGCTGTCTACTTGGGGTAAGCGCACCAGGCTCCAGTGGATAGATAGTTCTAAACCTGTGGCTACACAGATTCTTCTGTTTAATATCTGTGGGTCACAAAAAAAAAAAAAAAAAAAAGACATGAATGAAAAAGGCCTTGTAGGAAGGAGGTGGAAAGGTATACAGGGAGGAAAGTAAAAAAGCATAGGGTAAGAGTAAACAGAATATTCACGTGTGAAATTATCAAAGAACAAATTTAATCAATGAAAGTAAATACTGAGAACCAGGGCTACGAGTTAGCCCACCCCAACATCCACAGCATCTATGAACTGTTGGAGCATGTGAAGGGGATGAATCTACAGATCCAAAGCTGCAGGATCTCCATGACACAAGACAGCAACAGGACATCCAAGAGGAGTCCCAGAGAGAGCCCATTCTCGATAGTGTAGCAGAACCCAGGGGCCTCAACCAGACCAGTGACTCACAGCAATGAACATTTACAAGTAAAGATGAATGGAGTCAAGAGAAAACTGTGTGACTCACAGGGCCACACTACAGCTGCCACGAGACTCTTCTCCTTTTTTTTTTTTTTTTTTTGGTTTTGTTTTGTTTTGTTTTTTTTCTTTTAGATTTTGTTTTGTTTTGGTGGAGAGGTTGCATGGGCAGAGGGTGGAAGGGAGGAGATGGAGAGATAAGTGGGATTATGCATGATGCAAAATCCACAGAGAATCAATAACAGTTAATAATAAATAAACAAACATCGATACCCCATGAACAACTACAACGATAGCAGCAACAACAAAAGAATTGAGCATAGGCGTAGCCACACACATTCTAATCCCTGCAACCTGTACACGTCATATTTGGGCAAAAAGTCTTTGCACATGTGACCAAGTTGAAACTGTAATTGTTCTTTGATGGGCCCCCAAAACATCAGATAAAGTACCATTATAGAATGGGGATAAAGTTCAGTGATGGAACAATTGCCTGAAGTGAACAGGGCCCTAGGTTCTGTCCTCATATTACACACACACACACACACACACACACACACACACACACACACACACGTGAGATGCAAAGGAAGGTGACACAGAGAGAAACCGGGAGGCATGAGAATAAGCAGGCAGAGGTTAGGACGAAGAGGGCATGAGCAAAGGTATGTGGCTAGAAGAGAGAGGGGACTGTTTTTTCTGGAGACTCTGGAGGGGTGATACTTTGCTTTTGGCACAGTGATGTTGATATTGAACTTCTGGCCTCCGGAGCTGTGCCAGAATGAGTTTCTGCTGTTTGATTAAGCTACTTGTTATAGCAGCCACAAGAAACTAATACAAAGATGATTAAAAAAAAAAGCCTGTGCTTTAGTATTCAGCTGTCTGGAAAAGCCAAAGGATTCCTGCTCAGATAAAGTGGTTTTAAATCATAAAATAAAACACACAGAATTATGTAGCATGCCAAATATATTAAAATGCAGTCACCAGAACACAAAGAAGTTCTGCTCTGAGCACGTTAACCGAAATGAGGCATTTCAAATACAGGCGTGTTAGAGATGATTTTATTTTTGAAAGACATAAGTGTGTGATGACTGGCTCTGCTCCAATCAACACACTGAACAGTGGGAGGCTTCAGGGGAAGGGGCGGGGACAAGACTATTCTCCACTGCAGGGTCTCAGCCTCACTGCTGTTTGGAAATAGTCAGGAGGGTAAACTGTCCCAAGATTTTTACAGTGACTGTAACACACTTGTGAAGCTATCTGGGGTTCTCTGGCTGCTGAGTCATGGGGACTGCGCTGTGGTTTATTGCCTACATTCTTAAGATGAGAAACATTCCTAGGTCGTGAACTTCAGGCTAAGGGAAGGAGGAATGCCCGCTTGCCAGGGGACTGAGAGTAAGGACCCAGATCTGCAGAGAGCCAGCGGACGTCGGACAGTGCCTCAGCCAGGATGGCAGCTCGGACAGATGTGGGCTCTCTCGTGCAGCCACTCTGCGAGGCAGCAAGCAATAAGGCTGGCACGGCAAATTGGACAGGGTGTCAGCTTGACTATGAAATATGACGGATTAACAGGCTAGGATGGCGGTGTGACCTGCTTTCAGACACTTCATTTAGAAGCTATCATATTGCTGGATGCTTCCTATAATTTGTGATGATGCTGATTGTGATAAATCGTGAGTTTCTGGCAAACTCCGCCAGCCTGCTCCAATGGTTGAACAGAGAAAATGTGTAATTCTCTGGGAACATTCATGCCACGAACGAGAGCTGGGGTCTGGCCGTAACCACAGAGTGCTCAGTCAGTGAACAAAGTAATTAAATCAAGCTAATTAAATCACAATAAAAATAATTTTAATTTAATTAATTTCTCTGCACTGATGGAACATTATGTGGAAACCAAGAGCCTTTCTGAACACTAATAGAATTTAGGAGCTGGGACACCAAAGTTGTGGTCACTGGTGTGGTACATGGGTTAATGTTGAGGGAATGAAATTAAATACACTTAATGAGCTGCTGATATGTTGACTGGGCCACAAATGGAAAATGATTTTGGAAGCAAGATAATAGGGTCTCTTCTTTTCCCTGTTCTTTTCGGTACTAACTGGACTAGTAAATGTCAAATTCGGTAAAATTTGTGAATAATTAGAGATTTAGAGTTGATGAATATCCTTCGGTCAGTGTGTGGAAGGAAATACTGTGTCAGGGACACTCATTCACCTCACTGTCAGCCCTGTCCTCAGCGTGGCATCTAATAAGGACCCTAATGTATTAGCACTGACTGAGATCCTGTGTGGTCCCCAGCCAAGATTAACCAAATGCTGATAGGTTTTTACCAGCATCTTGGAAAGGTTAAGCGAACCATACAGAAGGACATCTTGTCAGGAACAGGCGCTAACCAAAAGCTAGTTACTACTCTTTGAAGGCATGCACTGTACTCCCCTCTCCCCTAACCCTTTGCTCTCAGGGCCAAGCTGAAAATATACAAGCTGGAACTCAAATGATTATTAAATCAAACCATTGAGGTCTCCTAAAGAATTCCTCTCCTCAGGACTTGAACATTAGATGAATGCTCTTCCTCTGGCATTTAGACATTGTTCAGCTTACACAAAGGGGGATGTGCCACTAGATGACCTCTCAAGGTCATGGCCTAGAGACTAATTTTGTCATCTAAGCAACACTGGTGTTCTAGGAGTGATTTAGCAGCCACAGGCGTAATTACCAACTGTGATTTTAGAGGCGTTCTGTGCTTTGGGTCTCAATGTTATTTATCATGCACGTTGTTTTAATTAATATGTCACATGTGTGCCAACATTTGAGGCAGACTTTGCTCTGACTCGTCTGGGCAGAGCATTGTTTTTGCAGTGGTATTGTTTTTGGGGTGCAGCTGGTTTCCCTCCTCCACATAGGGGTGAGCCAGGGAGCCACACAGCCAGCCTTGACGCAGTGGACAACCACCTTGTCCTGGACCACTTGCCAATGAGGGATTGTTTCACCATCAGAAGGATGTGGGGATGCCCACAGCAGTGGGATTTGAAAGTAGAATGAAGTAGGAAGAAGGAAGGGGCCAAGGCTCACCCGACGTGGTACTTCAAGGCAGCCCCCAAAAGGCAAGGGATCTAGGAACCTTTTCTGTTGTCTGTTAAGTAGCTGTGCTAACAGTAGGCAGCCCATGTCAGCCCATGTCAGTCCATGCTCAGCTCAGGAGTCCCAGTTCATCTCAGATCACGGGTGGGGTGGGATCCTGCAACCTCTCCTGCCCTTCCTCCAGAGGGTTAGAAAGACATTTTCAAAACAGCTTTGTCTTTCTGGAAAGAAGATTTCTAGCTGAAGCAGCATTCTGTACACTTCGGTTGGCTGTAGTTCCAGCCTTGGGAGCACCCCTGCCTCCTCCTAGCATTTCCAGAATCCCGCCCACCCTTCCTCCAGAAGGAAAACGTGGTGTGATAATTCCGGAGGCAATCCTTTTCTTACCTGGAGAGTTTTCTCTGTGCCTCCCTCTGTGTGACACTTCATCCCCTGTATTTGTTAACAGAGCTAAAGCCTTTAAAGGCTTTCCCCATGTTCATCTAGTTTTAGCCATATTTTAAAGTAATGCTATGGCCTTCATTTTAGGTCCTATAAGGGCCAAGCCACATGCTGAGCACATGACCTGATCATTGAATTACCCCCCACCCCAGGGACTCTAGGACACAAGTGCTGTTTTATTTCCTTCCTAGAGATGAATGCATGGCAGTGTGTGGGAGTCACACTGAGGCGGTGCCAGGGATGCACCTGGAAGCCAGGCCCCTACTTTTCAAGTCCTTGTCCTGCTCTATCATGTAGTTCCATCTGTAAACACTGCTCCTTGGTCTTCCGCCACAGGTGCCTACCATTACACGCTGGCTCACAGGCGCCTTCGCCCAAAGGCCCTTTTCCAACCTGAATTGTTATATTCAAAAGAACAGTTTGGACCAATTAGGAATGTTAGGACCACGTTTTCCCTCTCTTACAAGGCCAATTAGCAACCCATGTGACATCAGTGTTGGCCCAAGGACTCCTGTCATGGGAAGAAATACCTTTAAAAGGGTTGCCCTGGAAAGCTGAAGATGACTTAACACTGGATTTCAATTGGCTTGAGTGTCTGGTCCCTGTGCCCACGGACTCAGCAGGTGCTTTAGGGGACCCAGGACTAGTCACAGGCAGCAGGACCCCCCTCCATGTACCACCCCGGGGAGCCTCACCTTTACCCCACTGGTCTTTTCTTTGATCTTTCTCCCTCTTTTGTCCAGTCTGACTTTGTCCCTCTCTCCCCGTCCCTGAGCCTGCCTGGCCCTTCTTTTCCTGTCGTCTTGACGGTACAGTAGGCTTCACACTGCAATTGTTTGGGTTGACTTTGCCTGCTTTATCATTCTTTGCTGACAATGAATAATAACAGAAAACCACAAAAGAGAAAATATTTATTGGTTCTGAAATGGCTTGAATTAGTGAAATCATGCTTTGGGGCATTTAGATCGAACCTGTGTAATTGTGGGTCGCAAAGAGTAATAGTAGCTCATGCAGGGATATCATTTTGAGCTATTTTACTTTCAGGTTTTTGTTAATCTAGTGGGTTTGGTGGAATTAGAGGGCTGCTGTGAAAAAAAATATATAAGCCAAGCAGCCTGCTGGTGTGAGCTCAGCCTTGTCAAGCTAGCAGGTTGCTGCGCGGTCCTTTATGCAGCTCACAATAAGGGCAATCACCAGGGCCTGCAGAAAGAGTATTGAACTGCCGACACAGGACATTTTTGTTGAAAGTAGTCCTTTTGATTTCATCTTTCCAGACTAATGTAATAAAAACAGGCATTATGGAATGCATTCATCTCAGTTTGATAGGGGTCATCATGAATACCCAGCAATGTGTGCAGTTATAAAGGTTATCTTACTGCTGTAAGTCACTCGTGAGATGATTCTGGTCCAGGGGTTGAGAAGACCTTATACCCGACAAGGATGAATGCTGTCTGATGAGCAGGCTAGTGTGAGTCCAGAATTGTCACACTGTTCCCATTTAGCAACATTTCACTCCTAAAACATCCTAAGTTTGAACCATAGGTCGGACCTCTCTAATTAGCAAAATCTTGATTGTTTGTCTCCAAGTAAGAGGGAAGGAACACAAAGTGGACTTGGACTTATTTTTGCTCATGGGATGGCTGTTTCTATGGAGACAGAAACAGAGGCAGGGGCCAGCCTTGCACAGCTAGGGTCAGGGCCTGGTTTATGTCAGCCTCTCTATGTGCGTGAATTCCATCCTCTGGCTCTGCAAGTTTATGACCTCAGTGGGGACTGTTTGCAAAGAAAAGCACTTCACATAACTTGAGAATTTAGGAGTTTTCCTTCAAACAAAAAGCTCTCACAAGTTAAGCTGACTCGAGAGGATCCGAACTTAACTGAACTTGAATTCTTTACTACTCAGAGTGCTCCCAGTTTGCTGTGCATGGACGCAGCACCCTCAGCAATGGTCCTGGGGTCGCTAGGGTGCCGTTTCTCACACACTTGCAGAAGGGCAATGGAAGGAGGGCCTTGTTCTCCACCAGTTAAGTCCTCTCATGAGCTGAGGGGTAGAACTCTTCCAGGTGTCACAATGCGAACAAGTGGGGATATATCTTCCAGACTCAAAAGTTCTAATAGCTGTTTTTGAGGTCACTGTGCTTTGTGGCATATATTCACTCACGCACGCAATCAGTATGCCGTCACCAAGAAACCACTGTGCCAAGATGCAGGCACTGGATTCTAGTTCACAGATTAAAGACATGATCTCTGGCCTCGAACCTCCTATCCAGAGGAGAATCTGAGTCAAGGCAGATGGTTACAAGCATCAGATAGGGAGTCTGGTACCGGACAGTGGGAGCCAGGAGAGGAGCCACCCGTGTGTGTTGCCCGTTGGGTGTCTGTGCTCACATGCCTGTGGGTGCATGCCACATGCTCATGGATATTTGGAAGTGTTCAAGAGCAGAATTTCTGATCCAGATATCCAAAGTCAGTCTTGAAGGATAAATAGGGGTTAGACAATGGAAAGAAGCAGGTTATGTCTTAGATAAGGGGAACAAAATAAGCAAATGGCCTTCTGAGAACGACCAGCTTCTCCATGAGCTCAGCTGTAATTCCTGGACCAGAGAAAGGTGTGGTCTGGGGACACTGGAAGTGCTCTTGTGTTTCATCTCAACAAGTTCATCTGTTGAATGAAGGAAGGGGGGAAGAAGGGACAACATTAGGGAGTCGTTGAATAGGGGAAGATCAGAGGTTTGTTCTCTGTGTGCCCAGTGGTTTTCAAACGTACATTTTTATCTCTTAATATTTAACCTTGGAACTTCAGTTTCCAAAGAGAGACAGTGAGTGAGTGAGCAAGAGATCCAAAAGGTGTTATGAAGGTCAAGTGAAGCACCGATACCAGATACTTATCACGGCCTCAGTGATGGTGTCATTATTATCACAACATGTGTGGAGGAAAGAGGCCACTTAAAGTGTCAGGAAGGGAAAATCAAGGTCAGCCTGGCATAGTGCCTTTAATCTCAGCACTCAGGAGGCAGAGGCAGGGGGATCTCTCTGAGTTTGAGGCTAGCCTGGTCTACAGGACAGCCAACCAGAGCTACAGAGTGAAACTCTGTCTCAAGAGATAGATAGATAGATAGATAGATAGATAGATAGACAGATAGGCAGACAGATGGATAGATTCAGAGAGACTATCAAGGTCTTACATGCTCCATCAGAGAGCTTGTGGGTCAGCATCTGCACTGTTGGGGAGTGTGTGGGTAATGAGAGAGCAAAGTCAAAGGCAACATCCATGTTTCCAACTGGGTACATGGCAGTTCCTTCCTGGAGATGGACATAGGCATCTGCAGGGATGTTCACAAGGCAGAAGCCCACACAGCACACTGTCTGTTTCATGTTGTCCTCACAGAGTACCATAAACTGGCAGTTTACAGTGAACAGTAATTTTGTTGGTTCGTGGTGATAACGGTTAAGAAGTTTGAGGTCAAGGTGGGGGCAGAACCTGGTGGGGGCTTTCTTGGCATATTACCATATGGTAGAAATCATCCTGTGGACAAGAGAGAGGAGGAGCCCAGGACTTTGATTAAGTAGCATCAATCTGTTCATGATATACCCTCCCCCATACACACACACTCAGGGCTCCACCTCTAAACCCTGTCACATGGGAGACAAATTTTCTAACATATTCAAACCACAACAAATACCCAAACTTAAATAATCTTTAATCTGCTAAACTCAGTTTTGTAAACGGGACTAAACGAGGACCACGTAGAGCCATGGGGTGTGTTAGTTGCCGGACATGACACATTTCAGTAAGAATGAGGGTCACAGTGTTGTGGACTGCTCTTCTACCCATGCATAACAACTATTACCATCAGAGTAGGGGGAACTACGTATAAGAGGTCCTCAAGATGGGGCCTGTTAGTGTTCCTTCACAGAAGGGAGGAGTAGAGAGGGTCAATAGACCTGAGAGTTCAGCCACTTCATCCTGTGACTTCCAACTAGCTGTATATAAGTCTACCCCACCGCACTTGGTCCTCAGAGGGGCTGGATGCTGTAAGGTTATCCGAAGGGGATGTTCCTGTTGAGTACAGTCATCCAGGCTAGGGTGAGACTTTTCAATCATCTGGTTGCTTTGAGGTCAGTTCCTATGATTCCATCTTTACCTATTCTCTGTAAATAAGCCCAATAAATGTATTGGCTCACCAAACTAGATGTTAGTGGACTCATTCCTTTCCCTGGACACTCTATCTGGAGTGAGCAGCCGTTTGTTCATAGATTATGAGAAAAAGCTCATGCTATGCACAGCAACTCTGAAGACCCTCCCCCATGCTTAATGAGCACCACATCGCCCTAACTCATCCTCAGGTGGTAAGGTTCTTTCCTCTGTCACCCCACAGCCACCTGTGAGGATGTAGCTTCTCCTGTGTCCATTTTTCACCTGGATGTATGACCTGTGACATCAGTAACATTTGTTCTTTTCTGTACATCAGATCCAGTGCCGTTAGATGTAAACCTACTGCTGGAAAAAACTCACAAGAGTTATGAATCCTGCCTCGTTGTGTTTCTGCCAAAGCAATAAAATTTATTCCCAATACTAATACTGCAATTTAAATTTATTATCTTTGTGCTTTACAGTATCCATAGCAGTAAAATCTGTTCCCAAGAGGATAATTCCATTGCCAACTACTTAAGGAATTATTTTTGTTTATGTTTTAAAGCCACAGCAATAAAATTTAACACCAACAATAATACTACAACTTTGTATGCCTTTAAAACTTGCCATAAATGATAATTGTGAGAAGAATGTAAACATTTAGAAACATTTAGATGTCTCTCTAGGAGAAAGCAGTTTTGTGTGTATTTTTACATGGTAAGGTCCAGGTTTTGTTTTGTTTTCTGTTTTTAAACAGTGCATGGAGAAACACAATCCTTTTTAATTGATCAACAAATCTTGCCAATTGCCAGTTCTGCATATTTCTGGAGTAGCCATTCCTCTGTCCTTGCAGCCTGACTTAGTTAGGGTCCTTATTGCTGTGATGACCACACCATGATAAAGCACCTTGGGAAGGAAAGGATTTATTTGGTTTACACATTCATATCATAGTTCACCATTGAAGGAAATCAGTACAGGAACTCAAGCAGGGCAGGAACCTGGAGGCAGGAGCTGATGCAGAGGCCATGGAGGAGTGCTGCTTACTGGCTTGCTCAGCGTGGTTGTTTTGTTTTGCTTTATTTTGTTTTTATAGAACCCAGGACCACCAGCCCAGAGTCTGCACCACTCATAATAGGCTGGGCCCTTCTCCATCAATCACTAACTAAGAAAATGCCCTACAGCCAGGTCTTATTGAGGCATCTTCTCAATGGAGGTTCCTTTCTTTCAGATGACTCTAGCTTGTATCAAGTTGACATAAAACTAGCTAGCACACAGCCCATTGATCTACCACCTGGTACCATAGTTCAGAGAGTACCAGTCTCCAACATGGGTGTCTAACATGGCCTTCCCCTTGTCTTTTTCAAATACAAATTATTTCAGCTTCCAGAAGAAAGAAAAGAGAGAGAGAGAGAGAGAGAGAGAGAGAGAGAGAGAGAGAGAGAGAGAGAGAGACTGTGTGTAATATTGCAAGGAACTAATAAGATTCATCAGAATTTAGACAAATGGACTGTTTTCTCTAACAAAGCAATAGCAGAAATGTAATGAGTCTTCTTCTGTCCCACCAGCTAGCTCCCAAATAATGACATGGAGACTTCTTATTAATTATTAAAGTTTGACCTTTAGCTTAGGCTTGCCCCCCAACTAGCTCTTATAACGTAAATTAACCCATTTACATTAATCTACGTTCCATCACGTGGCACCACCTCTCTTTCATCTTGTACCTCCTGTTTCTTCTCTGTGTCTTCTGACTTCTTCTGCATGCCTAGATTCCTCCCCCTCTTCCTTCGTCTCCCCAGAAATCCCGCCTATACCTCTTGCCTAGCTATAGGCCGTACAGCTTTTTATTACACCAATCACAGCAATACACCTTCACACAGTGTACAAATATCCCACAACAGAGTAAAAAGAGGTAAACCTGAATGGGGCAGAAGAGGACCAGTAGGTGCATAAGGACCAAGTAACCCTTGTGGGCTGTGCATGGCCCTGAACCCACAACATCAACTGTATAAAGGCATGCATGAGAAACGGAGGCCATGTGAGCGTAGCCTGGCCATTAGATGGTATTAAAGACCTAAGTGTTCATTTTCTGGATTAAGTCTCTTCGAAAGACTTCTGTGGTCCATGCTGCTGCCAGAGGCCATGCTGATGTGCATTGCTGGAGACCATATTGATGTATATGGTTCATGCTGCCACTGGAGGACATGTTGGTGTCTGGGATCTGAGCTGCCACTGGAAACCATGTTGATGTCTATGTTCCTTGCTACTGTCAGAAATCAGGTGGCGGTCCATATCCATGCTGTCACCAGCTACTATGGGCAAGGAAGCTTCTTTTGCAGTGGTATCGATGA
This sequence comes from Peromyscus leucopus, assembly GCF_004664715.2. Classification (NCBI taxonomy): domain Eukaryota; kingdom Metazoa; phylum Chordata; class Mammalia; order Rodentia; family Cricetidae; genus Peromyscus; species Peromyscus leucopus. The sequence goes on along the minus strand of NC_051064.1, from coordinate 21,852,801 downwards.
TGGTGGCCTTTTAACTGAGAATGACAGACATTGAAGGCTTCTGTGATCCACCCCCCAAAAAAGCAGTCCAGACAGGAAGCTATTGAAGAGAGTCCTTGAAAATTGTGATAAAAATGCTGAAGTGTAGCTCTTCACAGTTGAGGGCATCTGGTGGGGTGGGGAGGGACTGTCTTCTCCAAGGGGCTGGCCACTGGGAGTTTAACCATGCTTCAATGAGTGTATGTGCAGCAGAAATTGAACTTGTTTTTTGTTTGTTTGTGTTTTGGGAGGAGGGTGCAATGGTGGGAGGGTGGAGCTGGCAGGAAGGGGAGGTGAGTGTGGTTGGGGTGCATTGCATGAAATTCCCAAATAATTAATAAAAATATTATGTTGAGGAAATAAAAAAATGAAAAAAGATGAAACAAACAAACAAACAAGAAGCAAAACAAAACAAAACAAAAAACCATGATGACCAAAAGCAACTTGGGGAAGAAAAGATTTATTTCTTCATCCGATTTGCAGGTGACACGAGAGGGATGTCAGGAACCTGAGGCAGGCACTGACTCAGAAGCCATGGAGGAACACCGATTACTGGCCGGCTCCTGTCAGCTTACTCAGCCTGCTTTCTTAGCAAACTCGGGGCTCCCTGCCCAGGTGTGGCACCACCCACAGTGGGCTGGGCTCTTCCACATTAGTTATTAATCAGGAAACAGACCAATCCAATGCAGACATTTTCTCAATTGAAAGTGCCTCTTCCCAAACGACTCTAGCCTGTGTCGACAAACAAACAAACAAACAAACACCAGGACAAAGTGCTTCAGAAAGGCAGCCTTGGTAAGGGGAGAGCCCATGGAGGAGCTTATGGAAGGTTCCTGAAGGATACTGAAACCTATGCAACAACCCTGGCATGCCTGGATTGCTCACAAGTCATTTGCTTCACTAGATCCTCATGAAACCCTTTCTCTCCTTGGTGTTATATAAAGAAGGAAACAATTGATGGTATGAAGGGTGGGCACACAGGTATCCAACAGCTTCCTGTAAGTAGCTAGGAGACTTTTCAATCATGTGACTGCTTTTGAGTAACTCATGTTTGTTGCAGGATGTTGTTTTAAGATGTGTTACATTTGTTTGTGCTGTGGAACATATGCAAAGATGTGTTGTGTTCTTTTATGTTGCATTTCTTTAACTCTGTGTTACTTTGCCTGTCTAAAACACCTGATAGTCTAATAAAGAGCTGAATGGCCAATGGCAAGGCAGGAGAGAGGATAGGTGGGGCTGGCAGACAGAGAGAATAAACAGAAGAGAAATCTGGGAAGAAGGAGCAAGAGAACAAGGAGAGGAGGATGCTAGAGACCAGCCACCCAGCCACACAGCAAGCCATGGAGTAAGAGTGAAAGTAAGTTATACAGAAGGAAGAAAAGGAAAAAGTCCAGAGGCAAAAGGTAGATGGGATAATTTAAAGTGAAGAACAGCTGACAAGGAACAAGCTAAGGCCAGGCGTTTATAATTAAGAATAAGCCCCTGTGTGTGATTTGTTTGGGAGCTGGGTGGTGGGCCCCCAAAAGAGTAAAAGAATGAAAAACAACCAACAACACATGTTCCTATAAGCAACTCCAACAGCTGTCCTTGCCGGAATCCTTTCTCTGGTCTGCTGTTGTCTTCTCTATTTGGATGGGTAGGTAATTCTTTTGGTCTCCCTGTGCGATGTCTCACATCAGCATCTTGGATGCCAGACCAACTGTCTCAGTGCTGCAATGATTGTGTCAGGTAATCTTCAATTCACTTGATAATGAGTTCAAAGTGCACAAGTGGAAATGACGGAAGTTTAAACGTGCAAAGATAAAGCACTTGCTTACGTGAAAAGGTGAGCGTTTCTACTTAGTAAGGAAAGAGAAAACCACGACAACAGATGCACACTGAAGCTGTTACAATCTGTGAGAAGAATAAGTCTGTCTGTTGGAACTGTGACCTGTGGGGATGGGACTTAAGGCTTGTTTTCCCGTCACACTTCAAACAGCAAAAGCTGTGGCCGCAGCGTGGAAGTGACTGGGTAAGCTAGGAAGAACAGTAAATTTGTGCATCTATGCATAAACAAAAACACGGTGTCTTTGGGATTTGGTTCTGTCTGATGTTTCAGGAACTGACTGGGGAGTTTGGAACATAGCCCCGTGGATAAAGCAAACATTGCATTGCCAGTTTAAAAAGGCGCCATAGTTTCCCAGGGGTAACGCGCTAGCCCTCTTCACTTTACAGTGGTTTCAGGCAGTTGGAAGCTAAATAGGCTGGAGTCAGCCTGGGCTTCTGTCCTGTTCTGTCCCCGTTGACAGATGCCAATTATTTTGCAACTGTGCCTCAATCTTCTCGACTATAAAATGGAATGATAGTAGCTCAGGGCTCACAGACGTGATGAAGATTATCAGGTTTATTATGCCTTAGGGGGCCCCTATGTACCCCACATACACTTCATAGGTACCCTTGTTGGCTGGCCCGCAGCTTGTGGGACTGTTCTCCTGGATCCGCTTTCACATGACACCCGCAGTGCAGCCATCACTGACCATCTGCTGGTAGATTTAAGGGACCAATGACGATCAGAGTCTTTTCTACCCAGTGCGCCTCCTGTTTTTAGTAGGTGGTAAAAGCCATTTTCTTCTCCAGTAATATGGAAGACATATGGATGGCTCTTGGACTTTCCGTTTCACATTGTGTGAAAGCCATGTGCATTCAGTAGAAGGTACACTTTAAATTTGAATTTGGCTCTTTAGCATGGGTAGGAGACTCTCTCAAGATGTAGAGCAAAGGTTCCCAGTCAGCCTGGGGATAATTTGGAAAGAACCAGTCCACAGTGCACAGTGTCGCTAAGCAGAGACATTTGGCAGTTTTACATGGACAAAATGCAGTTTTGAACTACGATATTTTCAGTTAATAATGGGATGATTGGGGTGTAGTCCTGTCATAATTGAAGAGCATCAGCACACAGGCCATCGGGGAGACTATAGAGTCATTTGCTCAGCTGCCATAACAAAGTGCCGCAGTCCATGTGGCTTAAGCAGCATAATGTAGTTCTTCACAGTTCTGGAAGCTGGACCTCCAAGACCAAGGTGTGGACAGACTAGCTTCTCTTCTGATGCATGGATGACCATCTTCTCCCTTTGCTGTTCTATGGTCTTTCTCTGTACACACCCGTGTCCTCATCTCTTGGTTTTGTAAGCACACAGCAGTGTCGTGTTGGTACCCATCCACAGGATTTCATTCTAACTTAATGATCACTTTAGTGGTCCTGTCTCCATGTACAGTTACATTCTGAGATGCTAGGACTTACTTTTCAGGGGAGGAGACACAAGCTAGGCATAATAGAATGATAAATGAGGAAGTGTACTGTAGCCGTAAGTTTCTCTGGTCCCACCCAGCCCAGCGGTCGCAGGTTTCTCCAGTCCTGCCTGCCCCGAGGTCCCATAGCCGCTTATAAAATAATCACTCAGAGACTTAATATTAATTGCAAATTATGTGGCCTGTGGCTCAGGCTTCTTGCTAGCTAGTTCTTATAACTTAACTCAACCCATAACTATTAATCGCCACGTGTTCTGTGGCTTTACCTGCATCCTGTTACATGTTGCTCTTTGGACAGCAGTTCGGTGTTCCCCGCCCCCGCCCCTCGCCCCCTTTCTCCTTTCACTCTCTCTCTGGGAGTCTCCCACCTGGCTCCATCCTGCCTTGCCATAGGCCATTGCAGCTTTATTTATCAACCAATCAGAGCAACACATATTTACAGCGTACAGAAAGACATCCCACGGCAGTGTACATTGAAACAGCTTAATGCAGGTACTTTGTAAGTGATAGTAAAACATATTGGTGCATTTTCTAGACTGTATTTTGTTAAGATAACCAGTGGTAATCCCAGCACTTAGGAGGCAGAGGCAGGTGGATTTCTATGAGTTCGAGGCCAGCCTTGCCTACAAAGTGAATTCTAGAATAGCCAGGACTGTTGTACAGAGAGACACTGTTTTGAAAAACTGAAAATAAATAAATAAATAAAGGCTAGAGAGATGGTTCAGTGGTTAAGAGCACTGGCTGCTCTTCCAGAGGACCTGGGTTCAATTCCCAGCACCCACACGGCAGTTCACAACTGTCTGTTACTCCTGTTCCAGGGGATCCAACACCCCCATATAGACATACATGCAGGCAAAACACCAATGTACATAAAATAAAAATAATACATTATTTAAAAAAATGAAGATAACCTGTGGTTCCTGCAGAGTCTGGGGATTGCGGGTTGGCAATCAGGTATTTCCTTCCATTTTGCATGGCTATTTTCTTATGTCCGGTCCTTTCCTCCTGATGTGTTACCTCCTACTGGCTGTGGTAAGTGAAGAGCCAAGAACTTAGGTTTTTAAAATACTTCTTTTATTTTATGTGTATGAATGTTTTGCCTGCATATATGTCTGTGTACCACACAACTGTCTGGTACCTACAAAAGCCAGAAAAGGGCATTGGATTCCCTAGGACTGAAGTTGCAGACGTTATTTGCCTCCATGTGGGTACTGGGACTCGACCCTGGGTCCTCTGGAAGAGCAGCCAGTGCTCTTACTGGTGAGCCATCTCTCCAACCTCAGCTAAGAATTTCATAAGGAGCAATTTCTTACTGGAACAGCATAATGGAAAATGAATTTAGTAAATCTCCTTAGGCTACATATTCCTAGGGCTCGAGGATATTGTGTCTGTTGCTTGAAATTCACTTTGCTTGCTACACATTGGAACTTGAGGTCACAGTCAGTACTTCAGGAAAAGAGGGAGCGCTGTGGTATTTGGGTTGTGATACCCTTAGCAAATAGATTTTCAGTATTTCTCCAATTAAAACACAAACAAGGCAACAACAGCAACACCACGGGAAGAAATGGAGAAAGGGATGAGGAGCCACTTGGATCCAGAGGAGAAAGGTGAATGTCCCTCCGAGGAGGACATCCTTTGATGTGGGAAGGCCTTCCTCTCTCTTCTCTCCACTCTGAGTCCCAGGTTCCTCCGTAGTCCCCACGTCCCCACCTGTCACAGACTTGTTTGCATGGTGCTCTGGTGGTTTTCTGTCATTCAAATGTCCCTGAAGCCGAGGTTAATGACTGTGAGCAAGGACTTGCTGGCTGACACCTCCTTCTTCAGGGGCGAAGCTGGCAGAGGTGTTCAAGGCCCACACTGTTGCCTGCAACCTCCTACTCTCCAGGGACCCTGAGTTCTGACCTCCTCTGCTCTTTCAGTTAATGACAATTATAAATGGTCGAGAGACACACCACCAAGGCAAGAGGCTTCAGCTAATTGGGCACCGTGATTAAGTGCGGGCAGACTTTGCCCCCCTCATTCTTGTATACAGCTGTGTATATTTCAATAGTAAAAATAATAAATTGGAGAAAGAAAGGCTGAGGCCAAGTGGTGTTTTAAAAGAAAAAAATTCTAGATCTAGAATTTATATATATGCTGGTTGTAATTTTGGACTCTCTGGATGGAAGGATTTGCTTCAGGTGGGGATGTCAACAAGCTCAGGTGTGGGGCAGGGGAGGGTGGAATACAGCTGCAGTGCAGAGGCCAGATGGCTGGCAAGGAATCAGGGAAACTCAGGGGACTGTAGCGTAGAGAAGCCCTCCAAGGGCATGCTGGGAGCCACCACAATCAGCATCTAGAAATTACTGCAGGATATCCTTGCCTAAAATAAAGGTCCACAGTGCAGTACAGTCTCAGCATTTGGGGCGTGTGTTCAACATAAACACACAAGCAAACCATCTAATTAGTATATTTAGCATATATTTGTGTGCATATATATTATATGAGTCATGTATTAATCAAATTGGTATGTGTTAAATCTATGCTGATTTTAATAAAATTAAATAATGGAAGAGGTGACGGGTCACAGGTTTGCAGTTGGCATCTGCTGTAGACTTGGGCACATTGCTGGGAAGAATGAGGCCCTGGTTAGAATCTAAGATGTCCCCCATCCACACATTTTGAGTTTGCTCCCTGGTGGGTGCTGCAGTTTCTGTAGGCCATGGAATCTTTAGGAGACAGTGCCAAGCTTGTAGAAGTATGTCAGCTAGGGGAGGGCCTCGGAAGGTTGTAACTGGACTCCTGGTTCCAGCTGTGGTATTCTCTGGCTCACTATGACACAAGGAGCCGCTTCCATATATTCCTGTTGCCATGAACTCTGCTGTGCCTTCCTGACACGCTGGACTGAGACCCTCTGAAATTGTGAGCCAAAGCGCCTCATCCCTCCTTTGTTTATATCAGATATTGGGTCGCAATCATATACAAGTTACTATTACAGAAGGGAGTAGATTCCCGAAGCCATGGATTACCCAGCCATATGCTGGCCAAGACTGGATTCTACTTTCTGTAGATTTGGACCAGCAACTCAATGAAAGCTGCCCTCATTCTGCAAGTGAAGTCCAAGCTTTCTCTTCCTGAGCTGTGAAGTGCCCAAGACTTTTTTTTTTAAATAGTACAAAACATCTCAGATGGCCAAGTGGTCATTGTCAAAAGAAGATATCCTCAAATTCAAGCAGAATTCACCCAAAAGGTGTTTATAGCTATCACGGCCCTCAAGGCACGTCTGGATGAGTGCCTGTGCATAGGCATGAATGTTGGGATGATGGGAAGGGTGTGAAGAGGGTGGAAGGTGCCTGTGAATGGCTCTTCACTGTCAACTTGACTAGGTGAGACTCCAGGACACAAATCTCTGGGTGTGTCTGTGAGGGTTTTTACAGAAAGGATTGACTGAGGAGGGGAGACCCACCCTGAATTCAGGCACCAGCTATCTCCTGGGCTGGACTGCATTGGGAAAAGGAAAGTAAACTGAGCTTTCCTGCCTGTGGGTTCCATGTGACCAGACACTTCCTGGTTCTGCAGCCACACCTCACTGTCGAGATGGACAGCATTGTCTTAGACATGAACCCGAACAAGCCCCTCCTCTCTGGTTACTTCTTGCTGGGGGTTTATAACAATGAAGAAGAGTTACTGATGGACGACTGAGGGTTTGTGATGTGTCTGATGTCTCCTGTGAGGAAGGCACTCATGCAGGGGACCCCTGACTGATGGCTCTCTCACAGAGGACAAAAGATGAAAGGAGAGGGGGCCTGGTCCTGCTCTCTCGGTAACAGTGCTGATGCTGATAGATGGCAGCTGGAGAGGAGAGTAGGTGGCAGGAGAGGGATCCTGAATCAAGGGGGTGCTCACTAGCCTTTCTTCCGCACAGCCGACCCAAGCGCTGCTTGTGCCGCTGCCGTCTTCAGACGTCAGCTTCCACACCACGGATGGGGTGCTGGACCTTGACCCCACTACCTCAGTGCCATACCAAAACACCCAACAACAATTCCATGCGAAGAGTGTCTGTCCTAGGGATGGCTGTCCCTCCGCGGAGTGACGACGGTCCTTTTAGTGTGACTCTACTTGCTGGGCAGAATGCTACCGATGTCCCTGATGACTTTGGAACAGCTCAGGGACAAGAGAATTCCTACCAGGCTTTGGGTAACAGGAATTCCACGTGCTACCCCAACCCTGCTAATTGGACCTTTCTGAACAGTATTGCATTTCCTGATATTTGGATTTGCTGCTAGTTCTTTAAGGAGAAATGCCGGATTTGGTCCCCAAATCTTATTTCAAAAAGATGATGAAATGGCTTGCTTATTTATTTACTTATTTGTTGCAGCTTTCCTTCAGAGGCAGTTTGTTGGCTGCCTCACATGGTTTCAGGTGTAGGGACAATCACTTAGGCCACCAGAGACTCTGTCACTGGGTCTTTCAATTTCCGTTTTATGTCCATGTCTCTCTGCCCCAGGGAATGCTACAAAACACGTTGAATTTGAAGAAATAAGAACACAGATGAGCTCCTAAGAATTGCCAGCCTCAGTGGCTTGGGATCACACGGAAAAGTACTGCTATGAAGGGGAGAGTATCTTGGAGGTGTGATGAGTGTGGGGGACAGAGGTCATGGGTCATGAAAGAGGATGTGATAACCAAGACAGCTTTGAAGTAAAGTCCTTCTCAGGAGACAGCTGATAGCCAATCCAGAGTGCCAAGACGTAAGCTAGAGCAGGACCTGCAGCTGATTTATTCTTCCCAACTTAATGGTGCATCCAACACTGCTGACTGACAGTCACTGTGCAGGCCTCAAGAGGAGGCAAAACAGTGTGGGGGAAGCCATCTTGAGAAGTCTGAAGATAGAGGCAACATTCCAGGAACCAGACCTGACAACATGAAGGAAAGGCTGATGAGGAGCTGACAGGGAACGCCATGGAGAAAGCGTGTGATGCAGAGGTAGACAACTTGGGCCCCCTCTGCCCTTTGTGGTCTGGAAAGCCGTAGGAAGAGGATATTTTTGCCATCTGTAAAATGGAGATGGTCCTCACCCTCCCTACCACACAAGGGTGCATCATGACAATATTCTGTGAGTTAAATGGAAACATTTAAGTCCAACAACATAGAAGTTGGCCAAGACCCTGGGACAGATTTCGTTGAATGTACAAATAAATAGGTGAGCATAAAAGGGAAAATAGAGACAAGATGAATAGTCAGAATGAGCAAGAGGGAGCAAAGGACCAGGTGCAGGGGTGGTAGCAGAGAACCGAAGTTCCCAATGCAACGGTGCTAACAGAGGTGCTGCCTTGTGCAAAATGCCAGTGTTAGCATGGCAAGCACCAATGAACCTGCAGCAGTACACTTGCTGGGAGGAGATGGAGTGCCTGCGACTGTGTCATGGGAGACAGGCAGAGAAAATGGGTCATTAGGGAAACCACAGGGTGGCTGAGCAAAAGTCAGATGACAGTCCCTTTACTGAGTGACACGGTCCAGCTGCCAAGTGTCTCTTGAAAGCACATATGTTGCAGACTTGTTCTTCAGCTGGTGGGGCTATTAGGAGGTGGTGAAAACTTAGTGGGTGGGGCTTAACGGAAGTAAGTTAGGTGATTGGAGGGGAGGCCTGCCCATGAAGGCGGCATTGAGATGCTATCCTTCTTTAACCTTACTGCTTCTTGCCTGCAAAGATGTGAGCATCACGGTTCCATCGCTTGGCTCCTACCATGATGCTCCTGTCTTGCCACAGGTCCAAGAACAACAGATCAAACTGGCCACGAACATGAACTTCTGGAATTATGAGCCAGAATAAATGTGTTCCCCCCCCCCCAAATTTATCACCTCAGGCATCCGTCTCAGCAGTGGAAAGCTGGCTGACACAGAATGGTTGAAGGAAGAGGCAGAGGGTACAGAATGAAGAAAACAGGTGGAGCTCTTTGAAGGGTGAGGGTAGAGTAAGAGGAGGCTGCGTTTGAAGACTTACCTTATTTGACATTTAAAGTGGGTGGGAGCTTTACTCAAAATAGCAATTCAGAAAGGAATGCTCCTTTGCTTTTTTAAAACTCAAGAGTGACAACATTCAGTTACTTCTTCTGAATCTAATGATTTGGTCCCAACTGGATGTTGGAGCAAACGTAAGAGAGAACAGAGAAACAGTCCCATCTCTAGCCAAAGGGAGGTGTCTGTGCTCCTGCATCCTGAGAGGTGAAGGGAAAGGTTGGGGAAGGGGGTGACATCACTGATGGCCTTTCGGGAAGGGAGCTGGTAAAAATGGGATGATTGTGCTTGATTTAAGGGGTGAAGTTGAGCGGCAAAGGACAATGGAGGCTGAAAGGGCTCTGCTGAGTAGTTCTTTTGTTCCTGGGCAAGATGTTGTTCCTGAAGGGTTCAAGGGGAGTGGGAGGGCAGGCAAGAAGTGGGAGGGATGATGGATTGCCGATGAACCTATGAAGAATGAGGCAAAGCAGCATGAAACCATTTGTTTGGGCTTTATAGATTTTCTAATAAAAACGTCAAGGTTTTCCACACCATTTTGAAAATGTCATCAAATGCAAAGCAGTTCTCCTTGTGCTGGTGACAAAGGATGTGTTTCCAACGGTAAATTCCAGCTCGAGATGCAATAACAAACCTTGTCGGGTTTTCTCCAGCTCAAACCAGGGGTCAGGTTTGGTCCAAGACCCTTCAAGTTGACCTTTGCCCCCTCACCGTAACTGAAACCTCCCAATAGAACTCAGAACTTTCTTTGCTATAGAGCATAGGGAGAGTGATTAAGGCTTAAAGTTCATCTGGATGGAAACATCTCTAAAGGCAGGAATTACGCTTCTGAGCCGTATTTGGGGGGCGGGGGAGCTATTTCCGAGTCCCTGACATGTGTGCTTCCCGAAGTAGCCATCACACAGTACCGCCATGGATTCTTGTTCTGATCCCTCCTCTTGCAGCTGGTTTTGTACACTCCTCAATTTACTTTTCTGATTATTTTAGAAAGTCTTCGCTCACACGCCAGCCCAGCTCAAAACCTCCAGTAGCTTTCCTTTATCTTGGTTTTCCATGTTGCCTTTCTCTTCAGCCCAAGATGTCCCAAATGTTACCATTTAAAACAGAATTCACCTTGGGACCAGGAGATGCTTGACAGCCTTTCTTCACACTGAACTCAACTCCAGCGTACTTCACCAGTCACGGAACCTCTTAAAGTGGAAGTGAGATTCCATAAGATACACTTGATCTTGACTTGGTTTTCATAAGACTTCAAAACCAAAACTCACAAACCAAAACTAAACATACACTATGATTCTCCATTAACTGTATCAAGTATCAGGTTTTCAGAGCTCAATTGATGTTTGTTAAATTTTAATTAAAAACAAAACCTCTATTGCAGAATAATGTCCTATTATAGGAACAGATCACTCACCTTTTCATTTTAAATTAAACGCCAAATCCATTGACTGGCTGTCTATACCCTCATTTCTTCACAGCTACTCTCTATCTCCGTCTCTCTCTGTCTCTATTTCTTCCTTTGTCTCTGTCTCTGTCTCTGTCTCTTTCTCATTCTCTTTCTTTCTTCCTTTCTGGACAGGGTCTCATGTAGCCCAGGCTCATCTCCAAATCATAGTATAGCCAAGGATGATCTTGAACCCCTTTCCTTCTGTTAGACCTCCAAATGCTAGGCCTACAGGTGTGTACCACTACACCCGCACGCTGCTTAGTTTTGGAAAAAAATGTTGTATGGAGCCTATGCTTGCCCAAGTTCAACCAGCTCCTTCCCCAGTCCTGAAATCTGCACACTTCTAGCTTCTCACTGAAATGACTTTGCTGTGTCTCTGCCTGTAGGACTTCTGTCAATGGCCAATGCAATGGCCGGGCTGCCGTCTGCCTCTGGAACCACCCTCAGGATAACGCTGTAGAGTTAAGAAGTTTGTTTTGTGCAGAAAACTTTGAGCAGTTTTGTCGAGGAGCTTTCAGCCACAATTTTGTGCCATATAGGAAATCATTATAAGGATGATTGGCAAGGGCTCAATTTATTAGTCATACACATTGGGTAAGTTAGCCCGGTGTCTACTAGTCGATCACGACAACAGTCCTGAATAATCTGTCTCTGAAGCAAGAGTGTTGCTTGTCATTTGTGACAACCTGACCAAACAATAAGACTGTTTTAGGTATAAAACAGAAAATGGTTTCTTTATGTCCATCCATCCATCCATTCACCTATCCATTCATTAATTCATTAAACAGATTTTGAGTACCTGCCACATACCAGGAGAATCCAGAATTATGCAAAACAGTACCTGTCTTCATACACACACTCCAGGACATGCACATCCTTGGTCAGCTGTCTGTGTCCATCTGCCTAGTCAATCACTCTCAGAAAATAAGCCAGAGAAAATGGTGTGCATCTCATACAGATGTTGTTGTCCTTCTCTAAATGATACTCTGCTACAACTAGTTATATAGTGCTTGCCTTGAGTGGTGTTATAAGTTGTCCAGAAAAGGCTTGAGGATACATGAGGATGAGCACTGGTTATAGGACAATACTAAGTCATTTTATATAAGGGATCTGATAGCCCTTGAATTTTGGCTTCCCCTGGGAATCCTGGAACCAACCTGCAGATACTCAGGGACAACTGTATACATACAATATTAAGTAGTTCTAAAGAAAAGGACAGATGAGGGGACCAAAAGCCACTGAGTATTGTTTCAAACAGACAAGTCGATCAACAGAAACCACCTCTAGTGGGACAGCATGTGAGCGGAGACAGAGATGAAGCAAGGGTGTCACTGGGCAGCCCATGGCATCCGAAGAGAGGGGAGCTGAGGCAGACAAATATGCCGGGTGTGTGACCTTGGCAGGACAAGATGATAGATGCTTGGAGTCTGAGTTTCCATGGTTGAAAATCAGACTAATGAGGCCTATCTGCTAAGTGCTTGTGTAGATGAGATGCAGCGACACACACCGGGTGCTCAGCGTGTGGTGAAAGGACCTGGGTGGTTGTCACGAACCTGGCCTTTTCTTCACGCAGCCTCGGCGGGCAGCCTGAGAACACCTTCATGTTTCTGTAGAACCTTCAGTCTTTCTGGGTTTCTTCTCAAATCTGTATATAGGGCAAACAATCTTAGTTCCTGCCTCAGAAACACTACCACCAGCACCACCTCCACCAGCACCACCTCCACCTCCACCACCTCCACCACCACTAACATCACAATCTCCTCCACCACCACCACCTCTACATCCACCTCCACCACCTCCACCACCACCACCACCACAACCACCACCATCACCACATCACCAACACCTCCACCACCACCTCCACCATCACCACCTCCACCTCCACCACCACCACCATCACCACCTCCACCACATCACCACCACCACCACCACCATCACCACCTCCACCACCACTACCATCACAATCTCCTCCACCACCACCACCTCTACATCCACCACCACCTCCACCACCACCACCATCACAATCTCCTTCACCACCACCACCACCACCATCACCACCATCACCACCACAACCACCACCACCACCACCTCTACCTCCACCACCACATCACCACCACCTCCACCACCACCACCTCCACCACCACCACCACCATCACCACCACCACCACCTCCACCATCACCACCTCCACCACCACTACCATCACAATCTCCTCCACCACCACCACCTCTACATCCACCACCACCACCACCATCACAATCTCCTTCACCACCACCACCACCATCACCACCACCATCACCACCACCACCACCTCCACCACCACCACCACCACCACCACCACCACCACCATCACCACCTCCACCACCTCCACCACCACCATCACCACCTCCTCCACCACCACCACCACCTCCTCCTCCTCCACCACCACCACCACCACCACCACCACCACCAACAACAACAACAACAACAACAACAGAAGAAGAAGAAGCAGGAGGCCAGGTAAGCCTGGCAACAGTGAGAACCATTGTGCCAGCATGCTTTAGATTTTGCTCGGAAGGAAGCCATAGCACTTATGAGGCCAGTGCTTACTTACCACAGAGACAACAGTAGGCCCTGGCTTTGAAAACTGGGGCTTGGGCCCGCAGGGACAGATTGGCAAGCTCACCAGAAAACTTGGAAGAGAGCCAGCTTGAAGTTGGGGCTGACTGAAAGTGACCGACAAGAAGCAACAAAACGTCAACACAAACAGGAAGCTGGTAAAGCAATGTGGCCTTGCAAGATCAGAAGAACCAGGCCCGAGGGGGTGGGCTGGGGGCTGGGACCAGGACTGTAGACATGACACAGCTTCCCTAGGAAGAAAGTTCTCTACTTGGGACTCAAAATTAGCGCTGCTATTGAAGTATGGAATAAAGCTTATTTCCCTTTCATTTTTTTGTGAAAGGGACAATGGAAACCTGCCTATGTACAGCCCCCTTCCCCCATCCCAATTTCTGTTGGGAAAGGGGTTTCCTACCTCTGTCTCTCTGTCCTTCTCAGGCATCTGCCTGGTAATCAGTGGACTCTCACTTGATCTCCAAGCATGATATTACCCAGCTGATTCCACAGGCTCCATTCACTGCCTTATTATTTAGAAAACTGTCCAATAGAAGTGTCTAGCAGGTGATTGACTCCCAGTGACAACAGGATCTTTGCTCAAAATAATACGGAGAGATTGCAGATTGATTCATGGGTTGGAGCACCGAACCGCCCAAACTCTGTCCTGTCTCCCGAGTTCCATTTCCAATCTCCTGTCAGTCTCAGAAATGGATAGAACAGCCTAAAGCCATTGAACAGAGTTATGTTGGCAATCACCTTTCTAATTCTTGCATATAGGTGCCAATATGTCAAGAGGACCGGGCAAAGGGACAACAGCATGGTTTTATTTAGTATTATGACAAGCAAATGCTTGAATACCAAAGAGCGTGTGAGCTTTACAGCAGCGGGGGAGAGCGGGGGAGGGGGAACCCCCAATGATGCCTGCCTCCAATTCCAGTAGCCCTGTACAGTGCTAAAAGGAGACTGCTAACAAAAAGGTTATTCAGTGGTTCTCCGAATAAATCCAAAGGTAACAAGTGTGGACTGAGCAGATGATGTCAGGGGACTGAGCGCTACTTTGGAAAACTGCCGAGATATTTGAAAATAGCGCTTTCTTATTAACCCAAGCACAATGCTGAAAGTCCTTTAAAATAAAGCCCCAGATGCCACCTGCATCTGACATGGCAGTAGGATGAATGCCAGTGGTCCACTGATACTGGAAATGCTCTTAAGGAACAGCCTCGACTGATTGTTCTGGCACAAACAGATCACAAACTAATTTATGTATTCCTGCAGCTGCAGCCCAGCCGAGGCGGGCGGAGGAGTCGGACCAATTCACAGTTGACTAGTGCTGCCTCGTTCTTTGCAGATTTTGGCATTTAACTATAATTAAGATTTATTGTTCACTAGCTTGCAGGTCAGGGCAAGCATGACAATATGGGTAACTTTTCTGTTTACTAGTGAAATGTCTGGTAGGAGGAAGCCTCAACCCTTCCAAGCAGCATCTGACATGAATAAAGAGTGCCTCTCCACTCCAGGACCCTCGCATTGCCGATTTTAATCAGACGTGTGGAGTCACTCGAAGGGAGGGCAGGGACAGATCGGAAGCAGCCAGTGAACTGTGCTGTCGCATTTGCACCAGAAGGGTATGGGCCAGAAGCCAAATCAATTATTGCTGATCTTTCTGGATTTGGGGAGAGGACTGTCGGCTTGATGTGGGAGGAAAGAGCCCTTGATGCTGACAAAGGTTATGCAGGAACCAGGAGCTGTGGGTTTTCACTACCCCTCCCTGACGCCCAGACAAGGGCAGTTCTTCACGCCACTCCACTCTCAAGGATGCCCTTGGATTAAATCTGCTGGCCCGAGGAGGAGGGAGGTGAGGGGTAGCAGTCCACAGCCACTCACCTGCTTTCATTGTTTGGTGACCGAGGATGCTCAGTGGACGTGAGCACACAGACTGTGTAAAGCAGGCAGAGCTAGAAGGCGTCTCAGCCCCCCTGGTTTGCTGAAGGCAGAAATGCTAAAGCGTGATAAACTTCTGTTTCTCGCATCTATAATTTATTGTCATTGTTGTTTGGCCTCCTCAGTATATTTTTCTGTGACTGTATAAATCAGAAAAGCATCCGTCATGTGGACCAGAGATGTGGACTCAGAGCGTTCTCCTGTCACAGTCCAGAAAAGAAAGGAAAAAATCCTTGGCCTTTTTGGGGGGCGGGGGTAGTACTGCTGAATATAGAATTTTACTTGATAATATCTCTTTGTATCTCACCTCATTCTGTAACAGGTTTAAAACGGGGATTTGAAAAAGCCACACAAAACTTTCGGTGGAAAATTAAGGGTAAAATAAGTTAGAAAACTGCGCCGTCCCTGCACACGGCCTGTTGGTAGTCCAGCTACTGGTGGGTGGGAGCTGAAGAGACTGTTTCTGCTGGGTGTGATTCGGTACGCTGAAGTCAGGGGTTGCCTGATCTCAAGCACACTTGTTTTCCTCTTTATCAGAAAAAGATTTGGGGGGTTTTAAGAAGCAAAGAGTTTTATTTTGACATTTAAGAGAGGCTGTGAAACCAACACTTTTCCTGAAGTTGAAACGGGTGTGAAATCCAGGTTAATAGTGGACAGACATGAGCTCTGAACATGGATTTAAAAGAAAAGTCCTCGACCATTTTTAATAACGGAAGGTTTCTAATCTTGTGGGATCTGGTTCAATTATGGTGCTGCTGAATCATTGAAGAAGAAAATATAATTGAGGGAGGTAGTCTAATGTTTCTATTTAGGTGTTTGCAGTATTTTTAACCTTGTTTTAACGGGTGAATTCTCAGTTCCACCAAAGTCGGTCTATTAGTATAACGTTCAAATGAGCTTTGCCCTGTCCTGAGGTGCAAGTCGGTGTCACAGAGGGCAAACTTGACCCATATGCAAGCCTCATTTACCAAGCCCTGGGACTTTGAACTTGGTAACGCTGTGCAAGGTCATTTCCAGTGAACACAAACAGTCACCACACAGCTCTCACATTGCTGATACAAGCAAAACACATTTATAAACACATGCCTCTGCCACCACGGATGCGGATGCATGGAAAGGACGTGCAGGACACTGACGCCATTTAGTGAACAGGACATTGTGGGTCTGCTGCCCTTAGGTGCACAAGCAGGGAGGAGGGGAACTGCCCATGCTCAGAACAGGTGGGCAGCCGGAGGAAAAACATTCTGCTCTCAGCTGGGGAGGGCTTTGTGGAGGAAGCAGGATTTCAGGAGCTGCTGGAATGATTGCAGGAGACAGCTTGACAGGATGGGATGGGGCAGGCATCCAACACAGGGACTCCTGCCCAGGGATGGAGGAAACCTTGAAGGAGGGAATTTGTGCTTAGCTGAAAGGGCAGTGGGAACAGTTCCAAGGATGAAAGAAGATGAACAGGTGACTTGGATGCTTGGGATGAAGGAGGGCCTCTCCCACTCACACACGATTACTTTTGGTCCTGAAAGTTGGAACTTGCTGTTGAGAGAGTAGTAGGGGAGGCTGGGGATGTGGCATGGTGGTAGTGTTTGCTTAGCGTGCACAAGGTGCTGGGTTTGATCTGCAGAATGGCATAAAGAAAAGTAATGCAGAGCCAGGGTGTAACTCAGTGAAAGTGTCCCTATTAGCATGGGTACCACCCCCAGCATGACATGGAAGGAAAGAAGGAGGGAGGGGGGAGAGAGGAGGGAGGGAGGAAGAAGAGAGGGAGGGAGGGAGGGAGAGAGGGAGGAAGAAAGGAAGAAGGGAGGGAGGGAGGGAGGATGGAGGATAGAGGAAGGAAGAAGTGAGTGAGTGAGTGAGTGAGGGAGGGAGGGAGGGAGAGAGAGAGAGAGAGGAGGGACAGGTTCTCATATTGGTTAAAAAATGAGAGATAATTCATCAGATACCTAGAATAGCCAGAATATGGATCAAAATTGGAAATGATTCCACAGTTTGAAATGTAAAACAACAAAAACCAAAAAGCAAAGCATCAGAAAGAGTTGGGAAGTTACTTTTAAGAGTTTTCTGTCTTGAAGGAAGAAACAGAGATTTCAGAGATCTTGAGTTCTTATTACTGATGTTGCTGGACTATCCTCCAAAAATGCTGCAAGAATATTTATTTCTCTTAACTGTTTGCTGAGAAATTGGCTATATCCTCTAAGCCCTCCTATGTTATTAAGCTTTCTGTAACTATTATGAAACACCCGAGCAAGCTGACTGAGAAAAAAGGTTTATTTTGCCTTGGAGTTCTAAAATTCCAGTCCTAGGTCATATGGTCTTATATGTTTAGATCTCTGGCAAGGAGAACACATTATGCACATTATATACACTATTGCAGGAGAACAATGCTATTATGTCATCATTTGGTTAGGGTTTTTATTCTGTGAAGAGACACCATGACCATGGCAACTCTCATAAAGGAAAACATTTGATTGGGGCAGGCTTACAGTTCAGAGGTTCAGTCCATATCGTCATGGAAGGAAACAAGGCAGCACAGGCAGAGATGGTGCTGGAGAGTAGCTGAGAGTTCTATATCCAGATCGGCAGGCAGCAGGAACATAGAGAACCACTGGACCTGGCATGGGCTTCTGAAACCTCAAAGCCCACCTCCAGTGACACATGTCCTCCAAGAAGGCCTCGCCTCCTAATCCTTCTAAGTAGTGCCACTCCCTGATGACTAAGCATTCAAATATATGAGCCTATAGGTGCCATTCTTATTCACTCACCACAATCATGACCCACCCCCGTCTGCAGTGACTATCTAGAGGACCACTAGGGACTGGGAGAGTCTCCCTCGGAGAGGCTGGGACTGGACATCCAAGGGTACCTGCTCTCAGGAGGGCTCTGCATTACTTATTACATATCTTGCTTCTGCTCTTCCTTCTTGGAGCTCTTTTTTCCTCTCTCCCAAGTCTCCTTGCCCCTCTCCCCTCTGGAGTTTTCTCCCTCCTAATCTCTCCTGCTTCCCATATGCTTTCCCAGTCCCTTAGCATTCTAGCAAGTTTACAGCATAAAAAAATTGGGTTTCGTTTTACAGATGAAAGATATAAGTGTTAGGAAATGAGCCATATTGAAGTGGTCCAGTGAGGGAAAGGCTGAAATGGGCTTCCAACCCAGCTTATTTGACTGCAGGGTCAGCACTTGAGTGCCCTGTGTTTATAAGCGCTGAAAGGATGCAAATTCAGGGCGGCAGGGGCGGGGGTGGTGGTGGTGGTGCAGAATTCATGGCTGGCGCTGTCCTCCTCTCCCTGCTCCTCTGAGCCAGCCCCCACCACCTGCGGCACTGGCTTGTCACCTGTCTTCACTCTGCCTGGTTTTCAGTCCTTACACTGTGGATCTGCTTCGTCCTGCCCACATCCAGGGAGGCATTATTACTTTGCAAACAAAACATGTCCTGCTCTCCCTGGAAGATAGGCTGTCTGCAGAGACTTCCTGCATACTGCTGTGCTCATCGTGGCTCAGGATTCTTGTAAACTGCAGTCACAGAGGGTGGCACTTCCTGCCAGAGGGAACTGTGTCCTCTCCCTGACCTCTGTCTTATTATCCCTTGTTGTCCATCTTAGAATCCCTCCCCCACTGCACCGAGGCCCTTGTCCTACCCACATCAAGTCACCTCAGGCGGGGGAGAGAAACTGTCATTTGGAGGTGACAAGAGCCATGCTGACATTGCAGGGTGGGCCGTGTTCCTGACTCTGCACTGACCACCCAGATCCTTTCCCAGCCAACAAAAGCCAAGATTTACTAGTTACCCAAGTCTAAAACAGTTATTTCACCAACACACAAAGATGGAGAGAGCTGGCAGTTCCCTGCTTCCGGAAGAAACCCTTTTTGGAATGACAGGATTCTTCTTCAGCTGGAGCTGCAGAGCTGCAGGAACTGCATCTCAGACTGCCTGGGGTGCAGAGCTGCAGGAACTGCATCTCAGACTGCCCGGGCTGCAGAGCTGCAGGAACTGCATCTCAGACCGCCCGGGCTGCAGAGCTGTAGGAACTGCATCTCAGATCGCCCGGGCTGCAGTCCCCCTTCCCCAGCTCCAAGCTGCCTTTTGCCTCTAGCATGGAAATCTCTGTGGCTCTCTGTTCCTGAGCCCTGTGTCTCCTGACCCTTTGGTCATTCTCTTTGGGGGCTCTAAGAGGGGCAGGAACTGAGAAGCATGTTCAAACCTCGCTTTTTGAGTGGGACAAAACCTTTCTCATGAAGAAATAAAAGAACAGACATTAATAGCTTGGAAAACAATGGTAATATTTAATTAACCTTTGGAAATGGCTGATCTGCACATCTGTACGAGTCGGCTCATCCTCAGAACAGAGGCGCTGTGTGTGCCCAGGCCAAGATCAACACACTGGGCCATGCGTTTCCTCCACGGGGATTTCACAGGGGGGCGGGAAAGTACGAATATATCCCCCTTCCCTCCTCCTCCTAAATCAGTTGTTTTACTTTTAAAAATCCATGTGATCTGGCCGCCCCACCGGGGCTGTACACGGCCTGTCTGAGGACCCCAGGTTGAAGGCTGGTTCCTTTCCTGTCATTGTAGCAGACAGGCTGGGGGCCTCCTGGGGGATGGAAGGTCAGCTCTGATGACAGCAAAAATCAGCTCGATGTGCATGGAGTTCTCCCAGCACGGCGTGCATCCACGGGACACGGGGAATTAGACTCATCTGCAAGTGTCAACTCACGGCTTCTTCAGGGATTTTTTTTTTTTTTCTTGCAAAGGTGGTGTGCTCTGTTAGTTTGAGAAGTGATGTCATCTAGGGAGCAAGAAGGTTGGCTCATTAACATATCACCTGATTAAAGTAAATCAATGTTGAGGGAATTGTTTAAGGCATTCCCTTTCATAGGGCTGGTGAAGCACGCTGATCAACCTTGGTCCACTACAGCTAGTGCAAACCCTCCCCTTCTAAGCCGCATCCCATAACTGCTTTGAGGAGCAGGTCTCATGACGGGATTCTGAGTTGATAAGTGATGGATGACTAATTTTCTTTTATCAATAGCTAAAGAAGAAAGGATTAGGGAGGGTAGTATTTTTCTCTCTGGCACATAGGAAATTAAGATGGTGGACATGAAGACAATGAATATAGAAATAAAGACTGGTGTCTTTAGTTGTATTATACATCAATCAGGCAGAGTCCTTCATGGTGGTGCATGCCTATAATCCCAGAACTCTGAAGGCAGAGGTAGAAGAATTAAGGAAAGTTTGAGACCAACCTGGTCTACATAGTGAGTTCCTGGCCATCCTGGGCTATAGTGAGACCCTGTCTTTTTTTTTTTTTTTTTTTTTTTTTTAAGGTCAAAAGAATGACTACACATGGTGATAATTCTTTAGTTTTTTTTCAGTAGGCTCTGACCTGAGCAATGAAGTAGTCAGGGACTTCAAAACTAGGTCTTTTTTTAATGTTTATTTTTATTTTATGTGAATGGGTGTTCTGCCTACATGTGTGTCTGTATATCATGTGCATATTGGAACCCCTGGCACTGGAGTTACAGACAATTGTGAGATGCTTTGTGGGTGTTGGGAATTGAACCCAGGTCCTCTGGAAGAGTATCCAATGCTCTTAACCACTGAGCCATCTGTCCAGGCCCCAAATCTAAGTCTCTAGGTAATATTGAAGGCAAATGAATACTTGATTAAGGTGAGTAGACATGTAGTTGGTTGCTAAGGTCCCTTTTTCCTGATCAGAGGGACATGCCATCATTGGACACAACAATTGCAAAATGATGTCTTTGTTGTTCTAGCAAAACCAACACATGGTGGAGATGAGAAGATTAGTCTAGGGTGTGTAAGGGCTTTGATAGAAGGACCATCAATAATACGACTCACGATGACCCACAAATGCCACAACTGTGAATTCCACCCATGGAGGCTATTGGGTTGGGAGGAAAAGTCTTTTGGCTCCATGAAATCACAGAAATTAGGTTTCCTGGAGATAAAAACAAACAAACAAACAAACAAAAAAACTTGATTTGGTCATGAGCCTACATTTAGATAGCATCTGTGGGGCTGGGGAGGTGGCTCAGTGGTTAAGACCATGTACTGCTCTTCTAGAAGACCCAGTCTCCATTCAAAGGATCTATATGGGTTGGTCACAAATCCATAACTGCAGTTCCAGGGGATCTGATATCCTCTTCTGGATTCCAAAGACACTGCATGCCCATAGGGCAGTTTGGACAATTTCTCAATAAAAAAAGTACACATGGATATGATGTTTACATCCTACAATGTAAAGGATCTTGGATATGGGCCAGTCTTTAGCCCTGTTTCTGCTACTATAACAGAATACACAAGACTATATATGCTATAAATAATTTATTTGGCACATGGACCTGGAGGTTGGGAAGCTTGGGAGTGAGGCCTCAGCACCTGGTAAAGACCTGGGTATGGGGACCTGTGGACCATGGAGGGAGACAGAGGGGCCAAGGGAGTAGACAAAACAGAGAAATCATGGCGGGCCCATTATTGTTTTATCAGTAGTCCACTTCTACGGCAACTAACTCTCTCTCTCAGGATAGCAGTATTAATTCATTCATTAGCCAGAACCCTCCTTGGTCACGTCTTGAAGGTCCCACCCCTCACCACTGCTCCAATGACAAGTCAATTGTAACCCGAGTTCTGGAGCAGACATGAAAACCATAGACAGAGTACAACACCAACAGGCTTAACCCAATCTACTAGGAAGCAGCCTCTGACACTGAAGCTAGAGGCCACCAAATAGCAATGGGACACGCTGATGACACAAAGTCAGCTACGAATACTGATGGCAGAGGCAGCCTTCTATGGCAAGGGGCTTCTTCAGTGTCCCATGTGTTCATGCCTGGCCAATTCCCTGTGCTGCTAAGCTCTCGCTTCCAGTGATTAGCTCTCTCAAAATGTAAGGTGACTCCCAGGGGGGTGAAGGGGGGGGGGGCTGATGTGCATGCTTTAGAGTGGAGGCACACACACACACACACACACACACACACTTTTGCATGCAAGCGGTGAAAGGCTGAGGGTCTGAGCAGTTTTCCAAGATCCCCCAGAATACAGAAGGCTTGTGGTGCATATGGGAGAACTGACAAGAACGGCAGAAGGTGAGGAAATGGCTGGAAGCAACTCTAATGCCACTCCATCTGGAAAGAGGGGTACTGTTTAGTACGTCTGGAAAGCATTATTTCTGCAAATAGCTCAACCTCTATCAACTTTCAGGCAGGGATCCCGATCTGCTGCCAAAATGAGATCTCCCTGACGGCAATGCGGTGGGAGACACTGAGCAAATGAACTAATAGCATAAAGCAGGAAATCTGTAGAGATGGCAGCCGTGAAGGTACCACACAGCAAGCACCTGCCTCGCTCCAAAAAGACAGCCGGGGCTTCACATCGCATTAGGCTGGGGCCGCGCTGGGGGAGGGCTCAACCTGGTGGGATTTGGAGCTCAGCAGCCATTTCCAACAATTTCTCACAATTTTTGGGCTCAGAAAAGCCCCAAATAGAGTTAGCCAAATGGCTTTCCTGCATTGATTTTTATACCCGTGGGTATTTTGAAGGAAATTAAATCCATGTGTTTCTGATTCGGTTGCCATTAGCACATGAGAACGCTGTTTTTTGAGAGTTATGGTGTGCCCCGGGTGCCTTCGCACTGTGCTGCTAAATGCCATAAAACCGTCTAGCCAGCCATGGAGGTGCAAGGAGCCGGGTGTGCCGCTGCAAGCCATTTCCCTGCCTGTCCAGAAGGCAACATGTTTTTGTCATTTGCATCCTCTCTGAATGTAGCACAACATGTTTTCTCGTGCCTGTTAATCATCTATCATTTCCAATTTGAATGAAGCAGTATTAGTATAGATGATGAGAAATTGCCCTTAACCACTAAGAGCTGAACGGGAATCCTTCAGAGGAAAGCAGCCACAAAGACTGGCATGGGTTTCCTGGTTCCTGAGCAAAGAAGTCAGTGGTGCTGCAGCCCCGGGGGGGGGGGGGGTCCACCAGGGCTGGATACTGCATTACCTCAGCAGGTGAGCCTGTCTGTCAAGAGGCTATGTGGGAATCATGGCGTTCCCTGCTTCTCGCCATCTTTGAACTCCCTTTCTTGATCATCAGATTGAATACCTTTGGTTAGGGCTCTTTCTTTTAAAGGCTTAATTTACTAGTTTCAATGATGTATATGTGTGTGGATATGCTACATGAGTGCAGGTGCCTATGGAGGCCAGAAGAGGGTGTTGGACCACCTGGAGCTAGAATAATAGGTGGCTGTGAACTCTTTGAGGTGGATTCTGGGAACCAAACTCAGGCCCACATTCTTAGCCATTGAGCCCTCTCTCCAGCCCCTGGTCAGAGCTCTTTCAAAGCCTGTCATAAACAAACAAACAAACAAACAATGAGCCTATTTTGTCTTAGTTATCGAATTCATTGCATGATTGTGTACACTTAAAAAGGATCAGCAATACACCTTCTCCACATTCAGTGGAATTCTGTTTTGATTTTTGGTCCTCACCAAAGTGTTGCTCTTCAGCCTGAGACTCTCCTGTGCTGCTGGCAGAGGCAGTGAGTCACAGCGCAGGCTGCATGGCTAAGCCTTGGCGTGCAGTGTGTTACACAAATCCAACACTTTTTCCACTTGCAGTATTATCATTTCAGGATGGGATGATTGTCAGATGAGTCTAGTTAGGGCTTTTTCTAACCTGCCAGTCCACGAATTAAAAGCTAGCTTCATAAATGGAGGGACACCTGTATTAAGTCTCTGCTGTGTTCAAGATCTTGTGCTTGCTTGATACTGGGAACTTTTCAAAGATGAAAGGATGCTTCTGTCTCTGGAGGGAAGAGCATGAGGACTAATTTATTAAATATTGATTTTGAGGAAAGTAGAGGTAGGAGGATAGGGGTTCAAGACCATCCTCTGATACATAATAAGTTCAAGGCCAACCTGAGCTACATGGAAGCTTGTACAACACACACACACACACACACACACACACACACACACACACGCACGCACGCACGCACACACACACACATATACACACACACACACACTGCTATGTGGACATTATTTGTTTGATTTCATTATCAAAGAATTTGCTTAAATAGGTGTTATCACTCCCATTTTATAAGTGGAATATTACTAAGGAAACAGGAAGATTTGCTAATTTGCCCAAGGACACTGAGCTTGTATGTGGAGGAGGTGGGGCAGACATTCTTTTTTGTGATTGAAAAACTCATGATACTCTCTCTCTCTGTTCTTTACTATTTAATATGATAATGGTTAAGTAGGTGTGTATAATAATATA
Organism: Peromyscus leucopus; assembly: GCF_004664715.2. Classification (NCBI taxonomy): domain Eukaryota; kingdom Metazoa; phylum Chordata; class Mammalia; order Rodentia; family Cricetidae; genus Peromyscus; species Peromyscus leucopus. The sequence goes on along the minus strand of NC_051064.1, from coordinate 21,828,232 downwards.
TAGAATTTGATATCTGGAAGCATAGGGGGAGTATTTAACTTTGTCTTGAGGACCCTGTAAGACTTTACTGGGAAAGTATTATAATATTTGTTCGGAGTGGCCCAGGGGAGAGAAAGGATGGGTAGCAGATGACAAAAGGAACAATGGACACAAAGACACTATTTTATCACTGATAATGTACCCCTTACTTTATCAGGACAGCACTGGCTAATGTGCAAACTGTCGACCAGATCCCCCTCATTCTATGGATACGTCTGAATTGAAGTGTGTCTTCTCTGAACTCTAGGCTGCTCTCCTCTGTCTGTCCTCTGGGCTGTACACGCTCTTCTTCGACACTTGGCATCTCAAGGAGGGGCTCGATTCAGCTTGACCTTGATTAACCTTGACCAACTTACTGGACATGGGGTTCCCTCGATGCACGCTGTTACCTGAGAGGCCTTGCTCCTCGTTTGCAGTGGGGGAAGAAAGTCTGTTTAAAGCAGAGCTGGTGGCACTTTGGCTTTGAATTCAGAGACTCTGGCGCAAACAGGACATTTCATGCTACGGCCATGGCAGTGGCCAAGAGAGCTTCAGCAACTTACGTGGTGTATCCACAACCCGCTTCCCATGAAATTGCCTGTGAGTCTAGCCAGGCTGGGAAGCCGTCACTGAGCTGTTCTCTAGAAGGCGCTCTGGCTGTCCTTAGTCTGGTTCTCTCATTCTGTGCATCTTCAGTCTCTAAAGCCTTGGTGTAGTCAAGCTTGCCCTGTACCCTCTTCTGAAAGCCAGGAGTAGACGGCTTGCCAAGAGTAGTCTTACTTCATCATATCACTTGTCTAGCTCAGAAGCTGTGGCTGGCATGCTGCTCAGTAGCAGAATGCTTGCCTAGCATGTACCAGGCACCAGGTTTCTTCCCTAGCACCACAAAACTCAAAGCAAACAAGAGCTGTGGCAGATTTCTCTTATGTCCTGGCAAGGGCAGTGCTCCTGATGGAACACAATTGCCTATCTCAGTCTAAGATTTAAGGCACAAGTACCTTTGAGGAAATGCCAGTGCTTCCAATAATAGTTAATAAGTCTTTCGAGTTATTAACTGCCAGCCAAGGGAGAACCCCAGACTCCATTTAGACTTAGTAGAGCAACTTGTGATTCAGACTCATTCTAAAAAAACCCCAAACTTCCTCATTGGTCAGACAGAAAGGGTAGACTCAATTATCACTGAGGACTTACTGGGTCTACATTATCTGATTGCTACTGGAAATTGAGACCAGCTGTTTGTTCTCCTCCAATCCAAGACAATCTCACGCTCTCTTGATGATTCCAGAGACTATTGCAATGATCTCTTCTGTTCGCTACATTAAAACAAATCCTAGTTTATTTTGCCTTTCCTCAGAAGGGCAGTTACCATAAACATATACACTGGCATGCACACTGCATTAACTTCTGCATGGGAGATGAGCAACCGTCTAGTCACTCCCGATAGGGCACCAGTGAGTTTAATTGCAGTTCCTTACAGGTGCATAGGCAACTTACAGCTGGCTAAACTACGAAAGAAATGCTCCCCCATCAACCATGCACACCGCTTATATATCCTCAGGGAGAGGTGGGGCTGCGGGAGCCCCTACCCTCTCTCTGTGATCCACAAATCTTGTGTGGATCACATTTGGGCATCATAGCTACAGCAGAGTTTAAGGTAGCGATGGGTGTGAGTGCAGCATGGCATTCTACAATCATCCACGTGCCCATGAATCTTCTCAGGACCTTCTCCAAGGCCTCCATGTCACATACCAGTCACACCACTCAACAGAAATCCAGAAGCGGTCTATAGTGGTGCTGTGAGACTGTATTAGGACACAATAGATTTTTTTTTTTTTTTTTGCCTTTCCAAACTAACTCATTTCAGGGAGCTTGCTGCCCACCATCTTCTTTAATTGGGACCTTTCTGAGTCAAGGCAACATTAACTGTGCTATAAACATGGTAGCCAGCAATTAATGTCCTGGACCCAGTCTTTCCCCCATCCCCCTCAGCTGTGCAGAGAGGCCAGTCAGGTGGCCTGGAGACATCGCTGGCAGCCACCACTGCTCCCCCTATTTGGGAATGAAGGACCATAAATGGTGGCTGCCTTCCAATCTGCCAATAAATAAATATAGAGAATGTTGACACTGCTCTCCCTGCCAGACACCAGCCAGCTCCTAACTTCATCTTGGGGGAGATGAAAGAGAGAAGGGTACTGAATAGGTTTTTGAGATGTAGCCTCAGATCTGCTTGGATCCTTGCCCTCATTTTGGAAATCTTTCAATTGGCTTTCTGGCCCTTGCTGGAAAGTGAGACAATTCTGTCAGACATGAGATTGTGTGAGCTTACTCACAATAATTATCAGCAATAGCCTGAGATGGAGCGGTTTGTAAGGATGACTGTTGTTAACAGACACTTCAGCTGTGATTGGGAATCGTGGCTTAGCTCCTGGGGGAGTCTGTGTCCAGCCTGCGGCTTGCTCCCAGGCAGTCTAAGGTGCTGGCCACACACATACTCTTTTAGTTCTGGGCCTTGATCTTCTTAGTTCATAGATTGGCAGCCTTTTTAATCCCGGTCTCTTCAAGTCTGTACATTGAATGAGCTTCAAGGAGACAAGATGGTGGCCACCTTTCCATGTGAAGAAGGAACAAGAGGAAACATCTTGTTTTCTTTTATATGTATGCCTAATGCTCCGGCTCCGCATGTAATTTTAGAAGAAATAAATACCTGTGGAATAAATGAACAAACCGGGGGTTTCTGTGCCCCACAGCCTCATGCTGTGTCTGAATTTGAATGACTCTCGAGGCACACTTGTAGGCTGCCTTACTCTGATTTCCTGACACTTAGTCGGAGGCAGCTTGCTTTTTTTCAAGACCCTAGCATCGACATCATGCAGGGTTCCCTGTACAGACTGCCTTCACTGGGGTCATGTGCATCCTTTTCTTTTTCTGGGATGTGTGCATACTGCATTCTACACACTTCTGCTTTTGCATTTTATTTCACTGCTTTCTCATTCCTTTCTCCCTTTTCCTTGAAAAGTTTCAAGAAAGTCCAGTGGAAACAACTGAGGAAATCTAACAGAAACTGAGGGTAGAGAAGGCAAAGGGCTAGAGAGAGACAAGCCCTTGAGACCCAGTGTGAAGGCTAGTCTCCTGGGCAGAGCCTCTAGTCTTAAAAGACCATGCATACTCCATTTTCCACTGTTCTGATAGCTGAAGAGCCAAGGCTTAACCCTTTGAGGTTGTCCTCAATGGCTTGGCTAGTGCTTTTCTTCAAAGTATCTTTTTTGTCTCCCTGTTCCAGCACGGATGTGAGGCCCGACACCAGTATAACGAGCTATGTAGTGTGCCATCCGTTTTGACCCGTTTAGACCTCACTCCTTTCCCAGAAGACATTCACAGTACCTGAGCAACCCAACTTCCTACTACCGGTTTCAAGATGAGATGTTCACATAAATAGGGAAATTCTGTTTTCCCAGAAGGGCTCTTGTTAGAACTCAGGTTCTAAAGAACTGTGGATTAGGTGTGGAAGTTTCCGTGGACCACTTTCAGTTTGGGGGCTGGTGTGGCAGCTAATGCCACGCTGTTTCCTAGCATCCCCGCCCCTCAACAAAGAGACATAAACCTATGGGATCCCCCCCACCCCCACCAGGGTTCTTATTATACTTTTGTTATTTATATCTTTGATTGAGTTGTAAAAATGGAATAAATAAATGCATTTAAAAATGAAAAACTCCTAGTTGGTGATGTCCGCCTTCCTCTGTTCACGTTGCTCCTCTTGTTGCTTCTTGGTTCTGTTTTGCCTCCTGACTGTTGTTGTTTTCCAGGAAAGCTGTCGTTTATCGTGAGAACAAGAGCAGCCATGTGTTGATTTTTCTGGATTCCTGTTGGCTACCATCCCAGTGCTAATGAAGGCCCTTCCAAAGTGCTAACGAGCGGGTGCCAAAATCAGTTACACCGAAAACAATGGAGGAGCAGAGTATGCAGACAGCATGTATACCCGCATGTGTGTGTGTGTGTGTGTGCGCGCGTGTGTGCGCGCACACACACACACACACACACACACACACACACACACACACACACACTAAAAAATACGCTTGTCTGTAACTTCCTGTTTGTACAAATCAGACATACGCATTCCTGAAAACATGATGTGTATGCTGGAACTCCCGAGGAGAACGCGAAGGTTGGCTTTTATGAAAAGACTTCTTGTATTTGGCTGCAGAAATCATTCTTTTCTCAAAGGAGGAGCGAAGTTTCTAGAAAATTTCACGAATTTTCTAGCTGGGAAACTAGTTCGAAATGTACATTCACTAACTTAATTTAAGGGGGGGATATCAACGTGCTATAGATTCTATTTTATTAAGAGGAGAATCCTGCTCCAAGGAGCACGTGGGCACTGCTTGGCTTAGGATTTGCTCCTGGGCTGACTTTAATCAAGTCACCAGCGTTGGTCTTCGCGCACTTTTGAGGTGGTTCCTCGGCTGGAAGGGGCATATTTTGTAGCTGGGCCTCTCCCCTGCTTCCATGGGTCTTCTGTGCTTTTCTCTCAGTGAGTAATTATTCTCGCCTCAATTTGTTTATACAGCTTGGAGATGGGGACAGAGTTCTCTGGCGACCGTGCAAATGCCTGCAATCACCCTAAAGAGAAGCATTTAGACGCTATAAAACCTAAACGCCCGGCACGCACCATTACAAGGCAGTTATTGAAATTTAGCAAATTAAATTAAATAATCTTAAATAAATTTATTTCAGGGATTTTAAAATTCAACCCTATGGAGCCCAGTAGTCAATTTTCTATATTATTGTTGTTCATCAAGTACAATTTATGTTTTTTATGAATCAAAATCTGTCTTCTGCCTCGCGGTCCATAGTGGCTCTCGGCATCCTCGACTGAGTCGGTAGCTTCGTGCGCCACCTACCGGCTGCATCTGGTACCGCGGCCGGAAGGCCTCGTGCCAGCCCTGGGCTGCGGAGTTGGGGGAGCCGCAGTGAAAGCCAGGGTGGCCAAGTCTCACAGTCCCGTAGAAATCACCGCTAGGACGATGCTCGAAGCTATTGCACAAACTGCTCCCGAGGGCTTTGTCATTGTGGGTCACCCTGAAGCATGAGGACAGCCCAGAGAGACTGGCTGCAGGGGCCGGAGGTTTGTTTTCTGTCGGTGGACGCTGCTCTTGGTCTCCTTGTTAACGCCTAGGCGATGTGACAGACCCGCTGTTTACCCGACATCACCGGGAAGCCAGTCCCCACACACCCACGGCCTTTCTCTGCTCAACCGCAGCTCCGTTCCAAGGGGCCAGGGCATGTTCAGACGCACAACCCAGATAAAGACCTGTGGTGTTTTAAATATTTTATTTCCCTTTCTGAAAGAGTCAAATTCATGGGTAGTCGGGATAACGGCAAGCTGCACATTGTTTTTAAGGCTATTTTTACATTTATGTTCAATTTAACGATAGTTGGGCAAGTCAACAACCGTCAGATGGGACTAATAGGGTTTGAAGGAGGGAAGTCCTTTTCTAAGCAACGCCAGAACAGTCCTTGGCACCTTAGTTTGACGTATCTCCTTTCGGTAAAGTGACATAATTATGTTACGTGTCCCCTCCCTCCCCCGGCTAATAATCCAAGAGCCCAGAAGGGAATCCTTCCTCTTTAGCTGCTTCTCTGGGAGCTGAGTGGGAAAGTGAGTGGCCGGGTGCTTTCCAATTTATCCATTGGTTTGTCCCTCCCCCATGAAAATGCTTCAGCACAGCCACAGATGGGTGCTGGGGCTTTCTGCTGGGTTACATGGTTCATCTTGTGCTTTCTCAGGAGAAAGATGACGACAATTGATTCCACTCTGTAATTAACAAAAGCAAAAGAGAATATGTGACATCTTCTGAAAACTTTCACTTCATTCTGCCCCCTGGTTCAAACTGTGTGGTGGGTGGGTGTTTTTGTTACCTTCAAAAGGAAGTCTCTTCTGCTCTTAAAAATAAATCCCTTTTCCACCTTGTACCTCTCTCTGCTCTCCTCCTTCTAGGGATGTGCTTTCCGTGTCTGTGCAGAAAAGAAATGTAAGGGAAAGTTGTCATATTGGAAGAAAAAGGTAACTTATAATTCTGTACATGTTAAGTTACAAATCTCTGGAGATTTTAACGACGTTTTATTCTTTCAAACAAAAGACAAAACCAAGTAACAACTGCAGGAATAGGTCTGGAGAGACGGCTCTGCAGGAAAAAAACACTCATCACCAAGTCTGATGATCTCAGCGTGATTCCAGAACCACGTGGTAGAGAGAGCAGACTCCTAAAAGCTGTCTCCAGACCTCCCTCCACACATGCGCCAGCACCATGAAACTCAGGCACCTTCACACACACACACACACACACACACACACACACACACACACACACACACGAGACAGAGAGAGAGAGGTTCACACTCACACATTAAATAAATAAAATTTAATAAAAAATTGAAAGCATACAAAGGAAAATATTTAATTCAAGAAAATCAGACTAAGGCAGAGTGTGGTCACTTATGCCCATAAACTCACATATTGGAAAACTGAGGCAGGAGGTTGGCTATGAATTTAAAGTCCACCTCTCAAAGAACATACAAATAAACAAACAATCCAAGTGGCATGGTAATATATGTCTCTAAGTAATCCTAGAACTTGAGAGGTAAAAATAGAAGAATTAGGAGTTCACAGTCATCCTTGGTTTTATAGAGAGTTCAGTGTCAGCCAGAACTACATAGGACCTTGCTGGAAGAAATAAATGAGAGAGAGGGAGGGAGAGAGAGAGAGAGAATCAGAATGAGGGCTGAGGACATATCTCAGTACACAAGTGTAACATGAGGAGATGGTACCAGGAAATATCGTTATCAAGATTATTTATTTATTTATCTTATTTATTTATTTATCTTATTTATTTATTTATGATTTTTTTTCTGAGATAGAGTCTCACAGTACAGCCCCAGGCTGGTCTTGAACTCACTCACCACCCTCTTGCCTTAGTCCTGAATGCTCGTATTAAAGGTATGTGCTGTCTATACCAGCCTCTAACATTATACGCATTGCAGACCCACCCTTACAGGTCTGAGGGCCTTCCTCCTAGCTGCGCAATGACGTGAAAAAGGCAAAACAGAACAAAATGAGACAACACAAAATTTGTTAAACATCAGGGTCGGGTTGCCCTTCCCCCATCTGCTGATTGAAGGACAGTTCTTCTCAGTTCCTGGTTTTGTATGTAGCTCATGTCACTTAGTGTCATTACACTATTATTAGAACGGATTTTCTTGGTGGGCATGCTCCTGCCTCATACTTGACCAGCCCCTGGGCTAGTCTGAGCGCTTCAGCCCGGCAATGCAGCCCTTATCTCGACAGCCTCCTCAATTCCATGGATTGCTGGTTCTAATCTCATGCAGTAATTTATTTGATTTATTTTTCTCTACTTTCAGACTCTCTGTTTGTCTGTTTCTTTATGGAGAAACCCAGAAACAAAGGGACTTTGTGCTTTCTGAAGCCAGAACACCTACAGGAAAGTGTTACACACTGAAGGGAACAGCCTGCCTCCATTCCCAGGCTGAATTCCTCATTAGTAGCTTGGAAGGAGACCTTATCTGGAGACAAGGTATAGAGACGGTTAAGTTGAAATGAGGTCATTAGGGTTCATTCCAATCCAGTCTGAATGGTGTCCTGACAAGAAGGGGAAGTTCAGATATGTTTAGAGAGACAACTGCGTGAAGGCGGATGGAGAAGAGACGGCCATCTACACGGGGAGGGGCCTCGAGCAACTCTGTCCTAGTTCTTAGAAGGAGCTAACCCTGCTGACAAGGGGGCTTCAGGTGTTTGGCTCCTGGAATATGAGGCAGCAAATTTCTATGGTGGAAGTCACTTGTGTCACTGAGCTTTCACTGCTGTGGCAGAAGCGTCGTACAGGAGGAAGGATTAATTCTGGACCCCTGTTTCAGAGGGCTTTGGCCCACTGTGGCAGGGACAGGCATGGCAGAGCAGCCCTGCTGCTGGTGGCTATGGCATGTGACAGAGGTTTCTCACGTCATGGAGGAGAAGGAAGCAGAGAAGTTTGAAAGCAGGGGCCATTCGATAACTTTAGAAAGTCTGTCTCCAGTAACCTACTTTGCAGCCTCCCAAAATAGTGCCACCAGCTGAGGAAGGAGCATTTAAAGCGCTTGTCTGTGGGGCACATTTCAGGGTCAAACACTAACTCAGAGCTTTTTAATGGCAGCCTTAGCAAACTAGTACAGAACAGGAGACAGTTCTTGTGTGTTTATTTAGGTATTTCAAAAATAACTTCTATTGTCTTAGAGACCAAAGCTTATCTTCTCGAGCAGGGAATCGTGGTATGCTTCGGGACATCCTTAAGTGTGTTAAAAGAGGCTTTTCCATCTTGGCTTTCCCTCCCTAACTGAGCTGTACAATGTGCTGCGACTGTAATCTAGAGCGGAGTTCCTTGGAGCACTATTGCTGTGTGCAAACCATGCCCATAAACGGAAAGAAATGTCTTCTAAAAGACTTCACAGATCAGGACACAAAAAGCTCGTTCCTGATAATCAGCTAAAACTTCAAGACCATTGTGCTTTATGGGTCTCTCTCACAGCCATTAGTGCATTTTGAACAGAGCTGCACCCCCGGATCTGTAAACCTAGCCCCTGAGGCTCGGGCGCATCTGTCCAGGCCACCCAGATGGAGGGCTCAGGTGAGAGCTTTCTGTGTGTGCACCTGAAAGGTGAGGCCCCATCAACAGATGCTCTCTGTAGGCCGGCCTGGCTAGTCTATTCATCAGTGCAGCTGTGTTCCCCGGGGAGGGCCTGGTCAAATGCTAATTCTTTGCTGGATGCTTTGGCATTGTTTTGATCCCATATGGTGTTTGCAGGCATCTCAGAGAAGCCCAGCACACTTCATGTCTGTAGAACACACTCAGCAAGGCAGCAGCAACAGGCTTGATTTGTAGAAAAGAAGAAACGTGGCTACAGATTTCTAGCTTAGTTTGGTTTCTCTATTTTATTTTTGTGTTGTGAGTGTGTGTGCACACGTGTGTGTGTGTGTGTGTGTGTGTGTGTGTGCGCGCGTGCGCGCGCGCCATGGTGCACACACAGCAGTCAGAGGACAGCTTTGGGTGTGGGTCCTCACCTTCCAGCTTGTTGGAGAAGGGGCTCTTGTTCACCGCGGTCTACGGCAGTCTAGCTTCAGAGACTGTTCGGCCCTCCTTTCATCTCGCAATGGGAACACTGGGATTACAGATGCATGGTACTGTGGCTTTCTGCATTTTGCGGATCTGAAACCAGGCCCTCTGGCTTATGTGGCAAATGATTTAGCCATGGAGCCAGCTCCCTGGCCTCTGGGTTTGACCTTTAATTTGAGGTCAGTAAGCATTTCAACAGCAAGTCCTATCATGAGAATCCAGTTTCATTGAGAAGGGTTGTAGGACATTTTTACTTTCTTTAGAGAGGATAGAACTCAATCGGAGAGGTGACAGGCAGAACAAGGAAATGTGTTTCATACGGATTTACTACAAAGTTCTACAGAAGTTTGGAAAATCAACAACAAAATCTGTTATCTTTGTAAAAGTGATATGTATGAATAAAAACCATAAAAAAGCAAAATCAGCTTTCAGGACTAGCATTCCTTTAAGACCCTGTGAGATTACAAATGGGTACAGATCATGTTGACAGCCTTAAATAAACCTTTAGTAACAAACAAGTCGTGCAGAATTTTCCTCGGATCACCATCATCTCCTGCCTGTTCCAATGGGAAAAAACCCAAGAAGGGAATATGTGTGATGAGCACACACAGCATTCTGTCAACCACAGAGCAAGACACCTGTATCTCGTGGCAGCACACTATCTTCCTGACAAAAGCCAACACACATGCATGTTAACCTGGATCTTGTGTTTCACAATGAGCTTTTCAATGGTCATCTGCTAGGCTGTAATTACTCTCTCTCTCTCTCTCTCTCTCTCTCTCTCTCTCTCTCTCTCTCTCTTGCGTTACATATAAGGCATTTGCTCTTGGGGTTTTGGGTTAAGGACTAAGAAAGCTAATCAAGTGTCAAAGACTAGAGCATGATTAATAAATGAATAAAATGATTCACTTAAAATGGCATCCTTGTCACTTTCACTTCAGTTCATGCTGTCAGACCCTCATAGACACAGGTCATGATCGAACTCATTTAAAAATAACTATGCTTTCTGTGCACAGGACTTTAAGGGCAAAGGCAAGAGGTGCAAACAACTTCCTACCTCGCGCCCTTCCTTCTCTGGCATTGAAGGGTGTTGTCTGTCTTTATGCCCGTTTTCACTGGGCAGCTTGCAGGCTATATTGTTATAGCTCTTGCCTGGTTAAACTAGGACAAATATGTACATTGTTTTTTTATTTTCACTCGTCACCAGGATATGACAATCCTATGACAAGCGTGTCCATGTGAAGTCACATGACTTAAGACATCACTCCTCTCAAGGCAGCGTCCTCTCATTGTTCTCATTTAAAAGACATGGTTTTGTGTATTGGTGGTTTCACAGATGAGACCACGCCCCCTTTCCTACCAGGAGGTGCTTGAGATGAATGTGGTGTAAAAATAACATATGTTTTATTGCTACAGAATCGGTTCCAAAAGCTGTACCCATAATGATAGGCTAACAGCAGCAAATACAAGGTGACATCTTTAAAGATAAACACACTGAGGTATTGATTAGACAGATCTGTTTTTGAGGCAGCAGTGATGTATGGGTAGGAGAATGGGATGGTGGAGAAACCTGAAAGTGCACATGCTAGAAACACCTTGCACAGTTCATAAATAATAATAATTACAATAAAGGCTCTGCCAGGGGCTGAAGGAACCAAGTAATATGAATTGATTGTTACCATTTCCCCTTAAAGATGGATTAAATTAAGGCTGAATCACACAGTCATTTTTATGAAAGTACTGTACATATGACATCGAAATTAATGCTGAATGAATTCATTACAAGTAAGATAATTACAATGAATATCCAATAAATTAGGATCGGCAGACCTTTTAGAATTCTAGGCATTAAAGTACAGTATTCCAGTCAAAAGTGCTAGTACGGAGTGGATCGCTGTACTTCAAGCTCAAGCCGCGAGTTCCTGGGTCCTTCAAATTGAGTGTGCAGTGCGGTTTGAGAATGCGGTTGGCTTCATTGGACAAGAGAAGGTCCTTGTCCAGGGAGGCCCTTTCAGAGAATTCTCAATGAGGAAATGCTGATGAACCGAGCAAATTCCTGGTCTTGGCGAGCAAGGGATCATCAGATGAGCTCTGTAGTCATCTCTCTTTTCTCTCCCATCTGCTGGCTAGACCTAGTGGGCCCTGGAAGATGCTTCCCACAGCCCATGTGGGGATCCAGTGCAATTCTTTCATATTGCAGGCTAGACCTAGTGGGCCCTAGTATAATTCTTTCATGTTGCAGAGGCTCATACTGAGATGCAGAGACATGCAGGGGCTTCATCAAGAATCTTCCCAGCTCAGAATCCCCTGTCTAGCATTCTTGCTCCTGTGGAAGAGAAATCTGAGAGCTAGTGCTTACTAGCTGGACTGTACTTGATGCATTAAGAGAGGGCTGTAGCCCTCAGAAAGACACCACATCTCTGTTTGACAAGCAATTGACAGGCTTGGTGGCCAATGACTGCAATCCCAGGATTCAGGGAGCTGAGGCAGGAAGATCATGAATTCAAGGCTAGCCATGGCTATCTGGTGAGTTCATAGTCATACCTGTGGTACATGAGAACTTTTAAAAAAACAAAAAGGTCTGGGGATATAGCACTTGCCTAGTACACACATGGCCCTGGGTCTAATCCCTAATGTTGCAAAACAAAACAAAACAAACAACAACAAAATTCCCAAACCAAAAACCAATCAACCAAACAAAACCCAAACAACAAAACAAACCTCCCAGGAGTTGCTACACATCAGGGAAGATGTTTAAGATCACTCAGAATGTGAGAGAAGGCTGTGGACTCTGCCCTGGGTTCCTTCACCACCATCCCTTGGCTCTGGGTATCAGGATGTCCCAAAACAGACAGCTAACGTTCCGTTCCGCTGGGTGCCAGGGAGGTAAAGTTTCCAAAGTGTCTGGGTTGCAGAGTCCAGAGCCACAGCAGGAAACTAGGTCCACTGTGGGGAGCACAGGAAAAGCAGAGGGGAGAGAGCAGATGCTGAACCAAGAGGGAATGAGGGAAGGACGGGAGCAGAAGTGAAACACCCCACTTCAGGACCAAGGGTTCACAGCCAGGGATGCCCTCCCCTCCTGCTGTGGCAGGGGACAGCAGAGTGACAGGCAAAAGGGACTTGCCAACAATGAGCATTGGTACTGGGACTCATTTCTGTGCAACATATTTGAATTGTGTTAAATCGGTAGTGTGATGGGACTTCGTAGCCCCTTTAACTCACATAGGGCATGTGACAAGGACGTGGGTCTAGCTTATGTTAATACTTACTGTCTCAGCCAGTGTGGTTTTATAACTACTATAAATCATGTTAGCATCTGTCACAGTTTCCTAGAGGGAAGGCCTCTTCTACATCTAGCCACTGTGGAAAAGCCTAGAAGATGCATTTGCATCCAAGTCCCTGTAGAAGTCCCAGACAGCACTGGAGTTCTCCGGAAGCCCTGGCCCAGGCTAGCCTTTCACACCTCTGTCTTCATCCATACTCAGCACTCAGAAGTAAGGGGAGCCCGGCTTTAACTTACCTTATTCAGAAATAAATTCACCATTGTAGAAGGCGTGCTTCTGTCTATGAAACTTACAGTCCTCTTGGAAAGAAAGGAAGAAGAAAGCCAGGGAGTGAGTACCCTCTTTCCTCAGTCTTAACCCAAAATGCTTGAGGGAAAAATGAGCGTGAACCGGCAAGAATGAATTTTCCATCTGTTAGGAGAAGGGAAGCTGGAGGGATAATCAGATCCGGTGTGTTTTACAGACTTTGTGCTTATGTTTCTACAAGCACAGGGGCTAGGGATTGCTGAGCAAAGTCCGAGGCTTCTGCAGGCTGTGGAAAACCGTGACCGAGTGGAGTGGGGAGGAACTGCTCTCTGTGGACCACACTGAGAAGGAAGGCTGCTGCCGGAAGGCGCTTCATTTGTTCACTCAACCAATATTTACCAAGCACATCCTGTGTGCCAGGCTCCAGGCTTTCCAAGGTACCGAGACAGTCGCTAACTGAAAGAATGGCTCCTTTCCTACCTGATCGTCCTCACCCCCACGTCAAGGACTTTGCCAAGGTTAGCCCCCATTAGGGTGAGATGCAGAGCAAAGAGACAGCGTAGATCTGGGAGTCCAGCATCCAAGACCAAATCTCATCCTGATCTGCGACTAGATGAACTGTGAACATTTTCTGGGCTTCAGAGTCCTCATTTAAAAGTGAAACTACAAAGTGAGCACACTAGTCCAAAAATCCAGAAAATTCCAAAATCTGAGCACTTGTTTTGGGGGAAGGCAGGCTTTCAATATAGCCTTCTGTTTTAGCACCCGACTACAGGGATTAGTGCTCTGAGATCACATGCGTGGGCCACCATGGCTGGCTCCCACCTCTGAAAGTTTTTGGTTGCTGACATAATGCCCTATGCTGAAAATTCTGTACCATGAAACTTCATTTCATGAAGAAATTATTAGAAATATTTTATAAAATTCCTTTATAACATTACCTAGACCATGTGTAGAGTATGTAAAAGAAACATAAACATGGAATCACTGCATTCAGGAGGCAGAGGCAGGAGGGTCACAAGTTCAAAGCTAACTTGATATCATGATGAACTACATGATATGTCTCAGTTACCTAGAAAGACCTTTTCAAAGACAGAAAGAAAACACTAACAAGCCACCTAAACTAAACAATAATCAAAAAAGAAACATAAGTGAACTTTCTTTAGACTCTGGTTACTTAGCAAAACATTCTCATTATGTTTATGGAAATATCCCCAAATTAAAAGCCAACTCCAATATCTGGAGCCCTTCTGATCCCAGACATTAAGGGGGACATTCCTGCTAATCACCACTTTCATGCAGGGTTATCTTGAAGCTAAATGGGATCATTTGCTTAAGATGTAGAAGACATCATTTTCAGGTTGATAAAGTTCTCTGCAACTCAGCAAATGGAAGTAACTACAGCTGTCAGAAAAGAACTCCAGAAAGTTGAAGGAGAGAGACTTTGGCTGGAGCTGCGAGGTTGGGCAGCCAGTTCCAGGATGATGGTGGAGGAAGATGGCGCTGCCTAGGAGAGCCACCGGAAGTACGAACCTGTGTCCCCTGGTGCGGGGCCATCCTGAGGCACATCGTTTGCTAAGCCCTTATGGGACACCCAGTGGAGCCATCTTCCCAAGAAGTGGACCCTTCTAGAACTAGGCTAACCCTGCCCACATTCCCAGGAAGGGGACCCCTCCCAGAGCTGGACCAGCTCTCCTCCTAGTCCCTACCTGCCCATCTGTTGGCTTGTGCATGAAGACCCCAGAGTCAAGAGCTAGCCAGGCAGCCTCTGGACCACTGCACCAGAATAATTCACAATGCTCCATTTTTTTCTGCCTCCTTCAGGCTTTGAATTGTTAATCCCTCATTATTCTCTTTGGGGTAGAGAATGACTAGAACTGCACAGCAGAGGAAATAAACCAAACAAATTGCCAAGTTCCTGGCTGTTTGGGAACTTGAACCCAGCAGCATAAGCCATTAAATAATTCAATACCCATGGAATTCTCTATAGCCAGGTGGGGCTTGGTGAGGAGCGGACTTCGGCTGAAGCAAGAAAACGCCCATTGGCATGTATGTCAATCGGGGAGGAATTGCATAATAAAGATGCTATGAGGTAGAAGATAGGTGAGGGAGGTTTTCTGGATGGGTGTAAAAAGGGTTGAGAGGGAAAAGAAAAACCATGAGGGTGATGTGGTAGTGGAAGTCTGGTTTTCAGGTAAAGCATAATCTACACAGAAGGTCAGAGACTGTGTGTTAGTGAGACAGAGGTGTGGGGAACATATGGTACAAATCAGTTATAAATGCTGGCCCAGGAATCAGAGTCTAGGCCTAGGAGATACAGGGAGCATCAAGGGAGACGGAACTCTAGCCTTGGGAAGAGTGACTTCCATTTGGAGAGGAGACTGTGATGTGGGACAGTCTGGGGTCATGTGACAGAGGCATGAAGGGTTCTGGAGTCTGAGGCATGGGGTTAACACATCCCTGCATTGAGGCCTTTATCACTTGGACGCTTATTGCTCTGCTTTCTCTGATCAGGTGTTAGTGAGATGCTGAAGACCAAGGCAGGGATGGTGGTTCCACCCATAATCCTAATACTTGGGGGGTTGAGGCAGGAGCACTATGAATTTGAGCCCAGCCTAACCTTGAAGAGCAAGGTTAGAGAGCAGCTCAGTTGCAGAGTACTTGGCTGGTGTGTGCAATGGTCAGTCCCTAGGAGGACATGAAAGCAACCCCGGAAACTAAACCTGGAGACAACACATGGCCATATGCTGCTGCTCATCACAGACCTGTCCCCCTGCCTTCTTGGCTACTGCATGTTAAAGCCTTGTCTGCAGTCCTCCTTCTCAACCACGGAAGGGGATGCCTGCACTGCAGCCCTCTATAATGGCACAGCGGAGAACATCACTAGGAGGCAGTTAGGCCCTTGTCACCAGCAGGCTTGTAGAACTCAGGGAATACTGCAGGCTTTCAGGCCACAAAGATAGCAAAATACAAAATGAAGGAAACCAGAGGATGCTTCTCCATGAGTGTAACACAGCCCTTCTGTGTAAGGCATCTAATGTGAGATTTGGACCAGATGACATGGAAGGAAGTTGTCTACCTGTCTATTTCTTCTTCCATTGCCTCTGGCTTCAAAGCTTTCTACATCTTAAGTAAAATGCAATGCAATTGGTCAAAATGGAATCCCATGGGAATCCTCACAAGGCGTACCATTGAAAAATCACCAAAGCTGCATCAACAGCATTCTTTCAGGGTCAAGGTGCAAGGGTACAGGCCTGCACTCCAGCTGCCCACAGTTCCGCTCTGGTGTGTCCGGGCACGCTCTTTCCGAGAGGATGGCCCAGGTTCAACCACATGCCTTTGCTTGCCTAATATCTGCTCTCATCCCACTGTCAGAGCAAACCACAGGGCTGAGCCTTGTACAGAGAAGTGAGAAGGATATGGTCCAGGGAGAAGTGGGAAGTCACGGGGCAGAGCATGCCAGGGAAGGCTCAGAGTGATCACCTAGAACCATACAAGGATGTCTCCCATGGTGGCCAGCAAAAGGAACTCCTGTCTTTGTTTCCTTACATGGGGACCCATGTAGTTTATCGGGTAGATAGAACTTCTCAGGGAGGGGGATCTACTTTTGAGAGAGGAGGATCACTTGAGGGGTTTAGAAGATGATGAAGAACAGCATGGTTGTCCCTGGATGAACTCAACAGGCTTGAGTTCTCACAAAGTGAAGACAGCCCTGCTTGGAGGTGAGTGTCATGCCTTCCCTCCCCATCTTCTCGCTCCTATACTCTTTCTGCCCCCATTCCAGGTGTTCCTTGGGTGCTGCTGCTTCCATGCAGTTCTGACGCACTGTGCATCATTGCTAACTACAGTCACCACGCTGTGACCAGACATCGGAAAGCCTTTCCTGACCAGTTGAGCATGTATCACGTGACTTTGAACAGCCCCTTCAGCCCTGCCTGCTTCCACCCCCTGGTAACCACTCCCTTGCTCTGTGCTTCTGTGAGTTTAGACGGCTATGGGCTCCATCTGTAAGAAAATTCACGCACATAACCCTCTACGGATTGCTTCCTCGGTGTTACTTGGTGAACTTCTTAGTCAGTCTACTGAGGAAACCACGGAGAGCTTTGAAGAAACGTGGAGTGGGACACTGTTCTGCTTGCAAGCACTTGCTGTGAGGGCTGTGCTCCGTGGACTAACAACTGGATCCCACCCCTGGATCCAGCTTTTGTCATCTGAAAGGGATCCAGAGGTTTAAGAAGGATACTCAGCATATTATATTATTTGAAAATAAATGTTTAAAACTAGGCTTAGCATGTATCTTTGATTTTTTAAGATATCTTATTTTTTAAAGTAGAAAATAGAGATGCAAATAGCAATAAGAAAAAATGAATATACTGAGCTTGGCCTTAAAAACAACTTGAGCCTCTGGTTCTCTGAACTGACCTCAGCATGGCTATGGTTTGAAGTCAGGGGGTCACCTGTGATTCTTGTCACTTTATATGCAGCCTCCCTTAGTGCTCAGAATCAAATTGTCTCTACCACGTTACCCACTGCCTGTACTTTCTAGTCTGCTATTTCAAAGTCCACTGGTAACATCCGGGCAAGACAGCAAATGGTAACTATGACTCTGCAGCCTCCAAGGTCAGAAGACAGATTATTTCTCTGCCCAGTCAAACGGATGCTGAAGGAGAGGAATACAGTGGCCTGGCCCTGGAAGCTACCCTGGGGCAACTGGACTGTCTCCCCATGGCAGAGGAGAGCTGACCCACATTGTCAGGGGTGGCCAGACTTCAGAATGAGAGAGGAAGGTCTGTTGAGAGTAACATAAATTCCAGCACAAAGCTGCAGGCTCTGCCCAGAGCACAAACACTGCTTCTTCTAGACACAGGAAGCCTTCCTCTGGCTCGCTGAAGAGAATAAAGACCAGGCAAACACCCCTGCAGTGGTGAGAAACATCCCCAACAGGACGAGGGCCAGGAAGCCTGGCCCTCCCTCTCTAATCCTTCACTCTTTCTTTTAGCTTCCTAAGTATCATGCTTACACATTGTGGTAGCTTGAACAACAAATGTCCCTCAGAGGCTCGAGTCCTTCACTTGGTCCCCAGTGGGTGGTGCTCTTTGGGAAGGATTAGGTAGTGGGGTCTTGACTGACCGTCAGAGTTCACGGCTTCCCCTACTGCCCCAATCACTCTAGGTTCTCTGTTCACGGTTGAAGATGTGACCTCCCGCCCTGCTCCCGCTGCCATGCCCGCTGCTTGTGGCCTCCCTGCCATGGTGGACTGTTACTCCTCTGGAACTGTAAAGCAAACTTTTTCTTCTGTAAGTTGTTTTTGGCCATGGTATTTTAATCACAGCAACTAAAGTATATGGATTTAACTCAGTGTCTTAATTAGGGTTTCCATTGCTGTGATAAACCACCACAAGCATAAGCAACTTGGGGAAGAAAGGGCTTATTTCATCGTACACCTCACAGTCCATCGTCAAAGGAAGTCAGGACAGGAGCTGCTGCAGAGGCCATAGAGGAGTGCTGAGTACTTACTGGCTTATATCACTAAATCTTATATGATTTAGGACCCAGGGATGGTACCACTCACATTAGGCTGGGGCTTCCCATTTTGATTATTAATCAATACAATATCCCCACAAATTTGCCTGCAGACCAATCTGGTGGAGGCATTGTCTTAAGATTTTTTTCTTCCAGGATAGGTGTAGGTTTGCGTCAAGTTGACAAAAACTAACCAGAACAATTGAAGCCTTGTCTGCTTGACACACCGACACATCAGTTATGAAACCACAACTTTTCCTTTACTGTTCATGCCCCAGATCAACATCACACTATAAAACATGTTCCAATCATTAAAAGTCCTACAGTCTTTAAAATTCAAACATTTAAAAAGTTTAGTCTTAAAGTAATCAAAGTCTCTTTCAAAGTTCAAGCATCTTTAAAATATCCATAGTCTCTAAAATATCTACAGTTGGGGGTTGGAGAGATGGCCCAATGGTAAGAGCACTGACTGGTCTTCCAGAGGACCCAGGTTCAGTTCCCAGAACCCATGTGGCAGCTCACTACTGTCTGTAACTCTAGTTCCAGGGCTTCTGACACCCTCACACAGACACACAAGCAGGCAAAACACCAATGTACATAAAATAAAAATAAATAAGTTTTAAAATATCTATATTCTTTCTAATATTCTTTAGTCTCTGAAAACTCCCAACTTTCTTTAAAAGTTCAAAATGTTTTAACTGTGGGCTCCCAGGAAATAAAATAAAATAAGATAAAATAAAAAGTTAACTACTTTCTTATTTTAAGGATGATCAGGACACAGGAACAATTAAATCAAAGTCTAACAGTGCAAGTCTCAGACTCCTTGGATTTACTTAGCCTTCTGGACCCTGCAAAGAACTTGGATAATCATCGCACTGCACCAAGCTTGTTTCAGGCTCAGGCCAGCTTCACTCCACAGCTGCTGCTGTTCATGGTGACTGTCCTATAATCCTGGCATCACCAAAATGCTGTGGTTTCTGCAACCGATAGCCTCTCCTGGGCTGTGCCTTCACCGACAGCCTCTCCTGGGTTGTGTCTTCACCGACAGCCTCCCCCAGGCTCCTCCCGGACTCTGCCACATTGTGCTAAGCTTCAACTTCTCTCCATGACTCCCTCAATTCTGGGACCTTTACTGCACCTAAGGCTGCACCTACACCAGTGGCCCACTCGGGCCTTTCTTCAGGGCTGCAGCCCTCACGCAGGGCCAGGCCTTAGCTGCTGTCCATGATCCTTTCAAGCCTTCAAAGCCTGCATCACTCACGTGACTCTCACACATTACCAAATTCAGCTGCTAGCACAAGGTACAGCCTTGCTCCTTTCCGGAGCTCCCATAGAACAGACCTCTGAGCTCTGAGCACTCAAAAGCTTCCCTCGCCCAAAGTTTAAATGCCATCACAATCCTCCCAAATAGCCCTTGATCAGGTCTGCTATAGCAATATCCCATGACAAGTCTTAGGGTTTCTGTTGCTAGGATAAAACATCATGACAATAAGAAACTTGGGGAGGGTTTATTTTGCTTCTGTAACAATTCATCATCTAAGGAAGTCAGGGCAGGAACTCAAGCAGAGCAGGAACCTGGAGGCAGGAGCTGATGCAGAGGCTGTGGAGGGGTGCAGCTTACTGACTTGCTCTTTCTTCATTGTTCAGTTTCCTTTCTTGTATCATCTAGGACCACCTGCCTGGGGTGGAACTGCCCATAATGGGCGTGGCCTTCTTACAGCAATCGCCACTCAAGACAATAGCCTTCTCCCCCCCCCCCCCCCCCCCCGCCCCCCGCCGCATACACTCATTTTCTCAGCTAAGAGTTCCTCTTCTCAGATATGTTTGTTAATAAAACCCAGGCAGCATATTCAATCTTGGCAATAAAAACATTGATCAGAGTGAGTTCCTTGGTAGAGCTTTGGGTGTGCTGTTGTGCTATTCTGTGGATGGGTTGGGATTGTCAGATGTGGCCTTCATGAGCTTTCTTGTGTGTAGATCTTCATGTTCTCTCCTCTGGGCCCTCCTTCACCTTTGCCATTGTGTCTGAAGTCACTACACTGACATTCTTGCCCATTCTTGTCCTGGTAAGCTTTGGCACTGGTGACAGTGGATGTCCTGGTGTTGACTCATAAACAAGGCACTTACTGCCTCCCCTCAACTCCACCTGAAAAAATATTCCAAAAAAACATGAACAAGTACAGGCATCTTACACATTTGCTCCTCAGATTTGGATTTTGATCTTTTAATATTTGGGAATGAAATCCTTCTTTCACAGACATTACAGTAATGCCTGTCATTTGAAATGCAATAATCATGAAATGCTGCCTTTCTATTTGGGGATCTTGCTGCATGACTGAGCATTTCTGAACAGCTACCATGTGTGGTTGGAAGCTCCACACTGAGCTTCTCTGACTGGAAGGGGGGATTCTGCAGCTTCCCAAATCAGTCAGGACTTTCCTTTGCATGTAATCCATCTTTCTAGTGTTTATTTGTTATTATTTGCATAAAATATACCTCATGCTACTGTGACACAAAAGTGGACAGGAATAAACACAGTATTTAAAATTTTATTTTAAAAGTATTCATTTTTTAAGAAATGTGTTACTGTTATTATCATTATCCTTATTAGTATTATTTGCATGTGTATGTGTCTATGGAGGCTAGAAGAGGAGATCAGATCCTCTGGAGCTGGAGTTACAGGCAGTTGTAAGCCACTCAATGTGGGTGCTGGATTGTCTGGAAGAGCAGAAAGCTTTTAAACCTCTGAGTCATCTCTCCAGCCCTTTACACTCTTTAAATTGTAGTGAAGCATCATTCCCAGCCTAGCCAATGGTATCAGTGCATGACCCCTGCTGAGCAACCCTACTGCCCTTCTCCAGAACCGCTCCATCTTTTCCAATGGAAACTCAACTCCCCCTTCCTCCCAGTCCCAGGCCCTGATAACCATTCCTGTCTCCACGAGTTTGACTACTCAAGGGCCCTTGCATAAGTAGAGTCATACAGCATCTATCTTTTTGTGTCTGGCTTATTCACATATGACGATGATGATGCTCACCCATGCGGTTTGCATTAGAATTTAATTCCTTTTGAAGGCTAATAGTCCACTTTATGCATTGACCACCTTCCATGCATCTTATTCATTTTTAATAGACATGAATGGTTTCTACCTTTGTTTTTGTAAATAATGTTGCTGTGAACATGGGTGTGCCTCAACTCCAGTCCTTAATATTTTAGTAATAATGCTATTTTCTCAAATCATGAAACCCAAAACAGTGGTTTAATGATGTTAAGAAAACAAAATTTCAGTGTATTTTTGTAGTTCTGAAGATCAAAACCTAGGCTCCCATTCATTCCAGCTCCCCACCACCACCTAGTACACTCCCCAGCCTCTGCAATTAAAGAAGAACGCATTTTCTTCTATGACAAACACTGTCTTCTTAGTGTCAGGCTCTGTGTCCAGAGTGAACCCTGAGCTCACACAACCGTTCAGTCAGGTGGGGAGGCTGGCACCCAACAGACCAAGCACACCCATTAGCAATCAGCGCTCAGAGAAGGGCAGGGGTGGGGGCGGGGGCGGGGGTCGTGTTCATTGAGAGAGTCCTGATGACCTGCACAGTTCTGGCAGTGTGATCAGCAAGGGACTTTCTGTAAGGTGACATTTATGCTGATCCTGAATAGTGGGAAGAAACAAGGCCAACATAGAGTGGGAGGCAAGAGCTGGGAGAGGACACAGCTCAAGAAGGTCTCGAAAAACTCCCCGAGTACCTGCCAACCGAGGATCAATTCCGACTGCGACTGGTCAGGAAGTGTGACTCGAGTTCCAAATCTGTAACAGTTCAGAGCTTCAGGTTCTGGCTCAGGCATGAAATTGCCTGCTGTGGCCATGCTCTGCTGCTCTGACACTGCAGCACCTCGGGGTGGATAAACGCAGGTGTCCTTCTCCCGCTGCATCCTCGCAGGCCTGCTGCATCAGCACCTGGGGCCCAGGGCCTCCTCTGCCAGGATCCCTGCTGGTGCTTCCCGTGTGGGTGGCTGTGATAAGCGGGGCCAAGCTCCCAGAGCTGTTTGAGAAGAAAATGCTGTTCCAGTATGAAAGTGTGACTCCTAGCAAGTCCCTCTTAGGGGGTGGGGGTACATTGAAAACTCCCCTTTTGTATGTTTTTTGGACCCCAGTGAAGTAAGTCTTGAGTCAGGAGACTTTCTAGTGTGAGTGCATTTCAGGATGGAATCCTGGATTCCCATGTGGCCAACGGGAAAAGAAAACTGAAACAGAGATGGTGGTGAATGGGTGCCACAAAATGACATTTATGGTCTGAAAGCTTCCCTTAGGCATGATTGGCAATGATCTCAAACCCTCTTTCTCCTGGGTCCTCATTCTTCAGGTTCTGCTTACCCACCCTGAAGTCTGCACCCCAGTTATTGCCTCAGCCCCACTTAGGGAGAAAGGAGCGCTCTTGTGGTGAGTGGTGTCTCACAGATCCTGTCTTGGCTGGGTGTCCCTGGCTACCTCTTTGTTGTTCTTGTTGCTAACACACTGCCATCTACATTAATTTTCATTAACGTAACTGCTCAGGTTATGGAAACGTTTATAATTAGATTGGTATCAGGGAGCCAAGGGGCACACGGTCTGCTCCAGTCATTTCGTCTTCTCAGAATGCCAACTCAGGGCTTCCTGTGCGCTCTGATTTGGGACTGGTTAGTTGTTAGCAAGTTTTAGCATATATTCTATGTAGCCCTTCTCTGTGTTTTTTTTTTTTTTTTTTTTTTTTTTTTTTTTTTTTTTTGGTTATAATCCACAATAAGAACCATATAGTACTTTATTGGAAGTACAAAACTAATAGTCACAAGACTATTTAAAAATGTCCATAGTCTCTGTTTAAAAGAACTGAAGAACCACCATGGAACATACTCAGAGTTCTTCCTTACTGGCTAAAACGTGGCCTTCAACCTGTGGGCTCTGTGTCTGGGAACAGGCTCGTAGCAGGAACTTGGTCAGCAGAGCATGTCATCCCTGGAGCCTCTGCCTTCTGTCTTCATCCTCATTCCTAATTCCCTTTGGATTTGGCTTTATATAGCTGCTAGAGATACAGACAGAAAACAAAGTTGGAAAATATTCGAGTCCCTGATTTCCTGGGAATGTTTTCTTCTTCTTCTTTGAGACATGTCAAGTCTCTTGTCTGATCTAAGATAGTCTGGAAGGACCTGAGTTGGCTAGAACATCTGCAGAACAGTGATACATCAAGTCAGTGTTTCCAGATGTTCCAAAGAATGAGAGATTAAACTTACCAAAGTCTCAGAGTTCTGCTGTGTAGCTTAAGATTATTGATATCCAATAGTTTGCCACATGCAAGTGTGGTACCTAAAAAACAAGGAACAAGTAATTTTTTCAGAGGAATAACAACTACTGTGCATCCATTACAACTCATGACAAACACAGTGAGTGTTAAAGCTTTGTTATTATGAATTCTGTACTTGGAAATATTCCTCTGAGATTTATCAGGGAACATGGAAAATTGTCAGTTTGGAGATGGTCATAGAGCACAACAGTCCTTGTAATGTAAGTGTCGATGCTATGATCCAATAGAGGCCTTAGGCCTGGGTGCATCTTGAGAGAAAGGGATGATGGGTGGTGGCTGTAGATAGCCTCAAGGTAGGAGCTGGGTGGGTTCTGTTCCAGACACCTGCAGCGCCTCTTGCATGCTACAGGGCATTGGAAGAAAAAGCAAATCTCAACCTGGAATATCAGCTGAGCACATGGCAAACTGTCTATGAGTCGGGCACTTTCATCCCCAGTAAGATACAAGATGAGGCCTCACAGGAATCCTCTGTAAGATAGAAGCAGAGGCTCTTGGACTGGGCTAGAGCAGCTTCAGAGACCACATAGAAGCTTCATGAACGGATGGCCGAGATGTCCAATGACATCGCTGCTCTGCTTGGTGCCTGTCCCCTAACTCACATATACTGCCACATACAGGCTTCTTATTATCATCTGATAGAAGCAGGAGCTCGTCCTACCCATGGGTTATCTAGTTATATTGAAACAAGGCTGAAGACGTACTGCTGCTGTGTGTCTCCTGTGTCCCTGAAGGACATAGAAACAGGTTCCTTAATGGACAGAACTTGACAGCACTTTTCACTTGATCACACACTCAGACAACTTGATCATACAATAGACAATTCTGTACAGTAAGACAATCAGGTATGGAAAGAGAAGTGGGCCAAGTGCCCCAGAGAAGTAATGAACGAACTGGTGGTTTACGATAGTCACAGAAGGAGAGGGAACAAGAAATCATTTGAAAGAAGTCTGCAGATGGCCAATGGGCGCAATCCAAAAGTGTGATGATCTTTGGATTATGCATCAACTCATACCATGAGCCACTGTGGCCGAAGTGCAACCATCTGGATAGGATGAAGTTGGCTGGTAGATGTGAGCCTGGGTCCTGGGTTCCTAGTGCACTTACAATGGGCTCTTGAGTGGAGCAGCAGTGAAGGCAGATGTGGAGGTGAGTGTCGACATCCTTTCTCCAAAACTGATCGGCCACTGCTGCTTCTGAATGTCAGATCTTCCACTCAGTGAAGCTAAACTCCTTGAGAGATTAGCAAGTGCCTGTGGCAAGGTTCTGATATGAAACTCCTCTGTCCTGAGTAGAGGAGAGATTCCTGCTTGTTGTGTTTCATGTGTTCTGTATTGGTTTTTATTTCCTGTCTATAAGATGTTGGCCACCACACTTTCCAAGGACTCGTCATCTCTGACTCACTGACTGTAGGATGGAGTTTAACAGCTCTTGGGACTAAAGACTCACTTGGTGGCATGTGACATATAGCAGTGTGTGTGTGGCTTGCTTTCACTGATTCTTACCTCCTACCCCACCACCCTGAAGTGGAAAGGTCTCTTGATGCATCAGCTGAATCACCAGCATGAACAGGAAGCTACATGCATGAAGGGCTGCCTCAGGTTGAGGAAGACTTTTTAAATGTGTGCTGTTAATATGTGCTGCACATGTGCCTCAGAGGTAGAACACCTGGCTTTGGAAGGTGTTCATATTTTATCATTTCCATATTTGTAACTATCTGAAGAAATGTTTTTTTCTGTTCATAAAATTTAATGTGTTCTGTTTCTTAGACTTGGCTGATTTCATCAAAGAATACAGTTAAGGACCTATTGGCTGGCATTTTGGTGAGACCCGGTCATTGCCCTCAGGCTCAGTTTACATCACAACTGGGGCAGTTCACAAACACAGTCTGGTCAGAGAATGACAAGGAAGCAATCCGATTCTGCAGGAAAGTCACCCAGAGCCATCCCAGTGCTACCCAAGCATGTTGACAATCTGGAAGCATGGTTGCAATGGCTTAAAAAGTCCCCCCAGAAGTTTGTGCTTTGGAAACTTAACCCCCAAGTTCATTCCACATATTGCTAGTATTCAGAAGTGGATTCTTAGAAAGGTAATTATGATCGGATGAGGCGGCAAGGGTAGGACCCCATGATGGCATTTGGTGGCCTTATGGAAAGAAGAGAGTTCCTAGCAGCAAGCGTTCCTGGTTCACCATCTGCTGTGTTATAAGGCAGCAAGGGAACCCACCAGATGCCAGGCCGTACTCTTGCTCTTTCCAGCCTCCAAAACCAGAACTAAAGAAATCCATAATTTTTTATACATCTTAGATATTTTGTCATCACAACAGAAAATTTACTAAGATAGCAGCAGGCAATGCAAGGATTCTATCAGCGATTGCCTTGGAACCAGTCGGAGCTGTGGGGGATAAAGTTTATCTCATTAACAATTCTCTTGTAAGTTCCCGTAGGAATTATGAGATGGGATTGTTAGGAAGCATGCTTGCATCAGCAAATCCAATGTGAATGCAAATGAAAATGACCGTGTATAGTAGGCACAACTGCCAGCCACCGACCTGGCTGGATGACCCAGTTACCAACAATCACCACTTCTCTCCTACTCATGTCAATGTCTTTAGCTGATGGGGACATCTTGGTTCATAAAACTTACACTTCCCCTCCAGCTTGGGAGGTCCACATGTAATGGTGGATGGACACAGGAATACAGAAGGCAGGATGTCTTGCATCAAGTAGTGGTGGTGGGTGGTAACTTTGTGGTCTGGGTGTTCCAGGGCTCTCCACCATCAAATCATGGACAGGCCAAAGATGGATTTGCTCTGAGATGGCAACTTCACTGAGCCCTCGGCCTCCCCTGCCATCCTCACCCTCTGTTCTTTAATCCTTTCTGCCAGCAACTCCTTCAGTGAGCCCTGGGTGCCTGACTCTCCGACTGAGGACTCTCCTCCCCCTCTCTCCCCTGTGGCCTGAGGAGAACCTTCATTTAATTCTTCTATGAACAAAAGTATACGCCTTGGTGAAAGGGTTTACCAAACAGCAGGATTGTAATGTTGTAGGGTATCCGCCAGAGAAGACTACTCAGACACAGGTTTAAGCTAATGGAAAGTTTTTATTAGCTGGCTGGTGGCTGTACTAGGTTTTTGGGATCCCAGTGTAGCCCAAGCCCTTCTCAAGGTGAATTTTTCAGAAAAAAAAAAAAACACATCCTGGGTTGATATACCACAATTAGGAAGAACACTTAGCCAGAAGCAGAACTACAGAAGCCAAAGACGAAGATTAGTGCATTTAGAGACTTTCCCAGGACTACAGACTTCGATGGATTAGGTTGTTGTTTTCATTTTGGCAGGTGGTGCTGTCTGCTTGCTGAGTTTTATAGCCTGAATTGTACTTCTATCATGGAGTCAGTTGTGCTGAGGTCTGGACCAGTTACAGTAAGACTGAAGGGCCAGAGAAGGCAAAATTTACTCAGAGACACCTTATTTCTACATTTGTTGTTGATTCACAGCACATACACAGAAAAGTATATGGACATAAAGAGATTGCTGAATGTTCACAAAGACCATATAGGGTAAGCGAAAGGGCACACAGGGCCCGCATTCTTCTATCCCTCCGCTCAGAACATCCACGATACAGTCACTGCCATTTCCTAGGTTAGAGCTAGTCACACGGCCAACCTGTGAAAGGAGAGCGGAGCTGGGTGAGGGTAAAATCAGGAGTCTGTGCAGCAGTTCATACACATTTGAGGAACCACGTCTGTTATGTTTTCTCCTCACCCCTGTTCTGACCAGCTCAAACCATCCCAACCTCCAGAAGAGGACACCTATGTGTTCAATATGCTTGTTCCAATGAAAACTCCTGAAAAGCTTGATCTGATTGGGGCTAAAGTTATTATATCATTAAATGACAATAAAGTCACCTTAATTACAATTTAATGTTCAATTTGGAACAGAATGTTACTAATAAGCTTTCTACTGGGAATTTCTTTGTGATTTTTTAACAGATTGCAGTATAAATTTGCACATGGGTAGAAGCTGTGGGCATCTGACTCTACCAAGAGGAGTGTGCAACCAGGTAGCTTCTGATGCTACTCAGGCAAATGTGAAAGTAATTACAGGTCCTTAGATACTGATGTGCAGTCTCCTAATGGCTGCTATTACTAGCTTTCGGGCCACATTCCGTAATGAGCCCTTTCTGAAGACTTAATGCCGCGTCGAAGTACAAGTGATGCCGGCCCTCTATTAACACGAGGGAAGTTCTAAGCCACAGCAATGGCAATCTGTATTACCCTGTGAAGAAAAGTCCTCTGAATTCACGGATAGACGACACTGTGTGGGCACTAATGTGTGTGGAGGTTCCACTGAAATAGGATGCTATGATCCTTAACACAGTAATGCTTAGTGTACTCCGAACTTACTTCTCAGGAGGGATCCCTGGCTGAGGCTGGACTCACCTGTTTGGGGTCTGATTTGAGATGCTTCATCCAACATCTCCAATGAGGTCAATGGTCAGGAATTTCTCTTTGTGACTTTCCGTTTCTGTTCTAATGTCACTTTCCACAGCATACAGTCTTGTGTATTTTTGTTTATTTATTTATTTATTTATTTATTTGGTTTTGGTTTTGGTTTTGGTTTTTCGAGACAGGGTTTCTCTGTGTAGCTTTGCGCCTTTCCTGAAACTCACTTGATAGCCCAGGCTGGCCTCGAACTCACAGAGATCCGCCTACCTCTGCCTCCCGAGTGCTGGGATTAAAGGCGTGCACCACCACCACCACCACCACCACCACCACCACCACCACCGCCCGGCTGTTTTTTTTTTTTTTTAGGCAGGGTTTCTCTGTGTAGCTCTGGCCATCCTGGAACTAGTTCTATAGACCAGGCAGGCTTTGAACCCACAGAGATCTGTTTGCCTCTGACTCCCAAGTTCTGGGATCAAAGGCTTATGCCACCCACCACCACCTGGCTCAGTCTTTTGTATTTTTATCACATCCCTTTTGCACCCAAATTCTTGGTATGCAAATGCATATTGTGTCCATTCATCTGAGTAGATTGTCGACTCTTCATTTATCTGGACTGGGAAGGAGGAGCTGTGATGTTCTGCCCAAGGCACCTGTTTTGTCTCTTGCTTACTACCATGGCAGAGTCTGTGATGCAGAGGCTCCATTCTCCAGGAACATTCTGGAAACAGACTTTCAGAAGCACAATGATTATACCTGTACACAGTAGGATGTCCAACTGAGGCCATATGCGTCTGCAGAAAAACCCTGGTTCTTTTTGTTCCAGATTGGGATGACCAGCACTCAAGGAACTCACATATAACGAGGCAGAGCCTAAACACAGAGTTGCTGCCTAGGACACATTCAGGGTGCTTCATTACCAGTATGGAAGATCTTCTTTCAGGGCCTTTCAGGAGGCCCCCAGTCATTGACTGGTCTCTTTGATTTTTGTCTCATGGTTGGCTTTCTCTCATTCTTTGCCTGTGGCCCACAGCCTAGCCATTGCAGAAAGAGGACCTAGGAGGAGAGGTCCCTGTAACCCTGGGAAGCTATTTCTGTCAACTGGAAAGGCCATTTAAGCAAAACATTTAATTACCTTTCTTCGCCCTGCAGCCCCTGGGAAAGTGTGAGCCTAACCGATAATGAGCTTAGAGAGAGCAAGCGGCTTGGGAGGGCCGAGATTTCATCCATTTGAGGAACGACCTTACTTGATCCCATCATGGAGTGGGGCGAAAGGGCAAGGGGCTGAAGTAGACAGGTTCTCTTCCATGTGGCCTCATTATTGTCCCAATCACAGTGAGAGTTCCCAGAGCATCAGAGACCTTCTAATTCAAGGTGAAGTCCAGGCCCCGCCTGTGACTAGTGTTCTTTGAGATGGAGGCTACTTGGAATGGCGTGGTCGGTATGAAGCTCTGCCTGCCCTAAGCATCTGCCCTGCCTGGCCATTGTCAGCCACAGCCACAGTCAATTCACTCAGTGCTCTGGGCCTCCAGCTTATGACAGATGAAATGAGGCCACTGAACTTTAGAGTCCCTAATATAAATCCCATGATGCAGAAAGAATGCTTTAGGTAGAGAAGTCAGGAACACAGGGCTTGTCAAAGTTGAGGACCTGACTGCAGCTCAGGGAAGTGGTTGTAGTTCTGCATTTCTGACCTCTGAGCTCTAGATTCTAGAAGAGTCTGGCCAGGGAAGCTGCCTTTTGGAGGTTATTCTAAAAGCAACTGGGTCCTGCTTCTAGAGGGACAGTCAAATAAGAGCCGTCCTGCAGGAGGAGAAAGATGCTGACCTATGAGCAGTCTAGGTACCCTGAACTAACTGGCCCACAGGTGGGTGGGACACTAGCTTCCCACTTCAGTGACTCAGCTCACGGGCTTTGGAATTTGGCTTGCATCCATTTTTATGGCTCAGTGTCTTCCATGTTCTCTGTGTTCTGGTTTGCCTTGTGCAGACCTGGGCTCCGTCCTAGGCTAGCCCGGCAGAAAGGTTATGACCACATAACATCTAGCATCTGACTTCCCCTTTTTGGGCTCCATCCAGGCTGGAATGTGACCTCTTCTTAAGTCTTGCCTGCTGTTCAGCCCTCCGGCGGCTCTCTGGCGCCTGGCCTCACTTTTTCAGGCCACACTGTCATGCGTCCCTCCTGCAGGGGCTCACTGCTTCCTGAATCCTGCATTGAGGGGGTGTCAGGAGGTGAGGTGGGAGAATGGGGACACGGCTCTGTGAGTAAGGTCACTTGATCTGCAAGCCAGAGGACCTGAGTTTGAGCCCACATCAAAAGTTGGGCATCTCTGCCACTGCCTGTAACCCCAGCATTAGGGAGCACAAACAAGGGATTCCCATGGGCTCACTGGCCAGCCAGCCTCACTGAAATGGCAAGCTTCCAGTTCAGTGAGGGACTGCTCAAGACAGTTAGGAAGAAAGCGACAGGGGAAGGCAGCCGACATCTTGTTCCGACCTCCGTATACATGTGCACAGCCACACACCCTCTGTCACTCACATGCACGAACCACACACCTACACTACACCACACAACACACACACACACACACTTGCAGGTGAGATGGGCAAGGAAAGTCAAAGGCCACACTGTACTTGCAGGTGAGTCAGATTTGGGGACTCCATTTACTGAATCATTGACAACTGGGTTCACAGTTCACAGAACTGAACTTAGACAAAAAGCCACCTCTGTGTCTGGAGTCAGGGTTTTTACATAAGGGGGAAAATAGGGAAAATTGAAGAAGAAAAAAAAAAGTAAAAGTTATTTGAACTAAATGAATAAATGTGCTAAATATACCTATGGCTGGAACAAGAGGACTCTAGCAAACACCAGGTCACAGATGTTGCCTAGACAGGAGGACATGTGCAGGAGTGTGTGTGTGTGTGTGTGTGTGTGTGTGTGTGTGTGTGTGTGTGTGTGCATGCATATATGTACACGTGTATGTGGAGCTCGAGGTGGACATGGGAGTCTTTCTTGGTCTCTCTCCAGCTTCTTCACTGAGCCAGGTTCTCTCGGTCGCACCAGAGTGTGGTGAGCCAGCTCGCCGTCTGTGCCTTCCAAGAGCTAGAGTTACTTCCAGGCTGCCACATCAGGCATACGTGGGTTTTGGAGATGTGAACTCTGGTCCACATTTGGGTGGCAAGTGCTTTGACTAACAATTCATCTCTCCAGCGAGGCTTACTGTGTTCCCCAAGCTCCCTTTTTTCCCTCTTCTCTCTGGCTGCTCCACTCACTAGTGTGAGTATCTGTTATTAGGTGTACTAATGTTTATAATTGCTACTGAAAAAAATGTAGGAGCCTCCTCATCAGCAGTGGGAGTGCAGTCCTGTGCGTGAGAACTTACTAAGCAAGTTCTGGATTTAGGACTATTCTTAGCTGCCTGGCATTGCCTGAAAACCACCCTGGTTATAACCAAACAGACTGTCTCCCTCCCACCTCCTGAAGCAGCCTCTGACGCAGGCCTAAATCTGGGGCAGGTAGGGTTGCAGCTCTGAGGAGCTGGGTGAGGGAATTGGGTTTCATCCGTGACCTTCACATGCTGCAGGCCACCAGGGCTCAGGACTGGGAGTTCCCAGGATTATGAAGACCCAGAGGGAAGCTGCCATGACTCAGAGGAGGATGGGAGTCAGCATCCTGGGAATGCAGACTTAGTAATGGGAGACCTGGGCAGGAGAAGCAGTTGCTAAAACAGGATTACTGCTGTGGCCTAAGCTGTTATTACAGGGCCAGGCACACACAAACAGCAATGTCCTCTGCTGCCTCTCAAGATCCAGCTGACCACCTTTGGGTATCTTGATATGTTGAAAGGAAAGCGCATCTTTATTTTTTTCTCTTCTTTGCGGTCCAAGCAGATAGGTTGCACAACCAGTCTCATCTCTCATCCCTGGGCAAATAAATGCATGAGTCAGTCCTCCAAAGAGGCTTGAGCTGCTCTCCCTCCTCCCAACAGCTAAGTGATCATCCTTGACTGCCTGCCCGCACTGTGAACTTAGAGACCTCAGAACTCTGCATTATCTGCACACCCAAGGTCACAGTGTGAGCCCCTGCAGCTAAAATCCTCACCTCACTGCTGGCTAGTTCCCCTGTCTTCTTGAGGAAGACACAGCTCTCACAATCCCCTCTCATCATTGACTAGTGCCCATCTATACATTTATCCAGAGCCGTGGCACAGAAGGACATCAGTCCAACAAGCCCCCTTAGAGGAGATGCCACACCTTAGGACCTGTGACGTTGCCCTGAAACCCAAATGAGAACTTATTGGCTGCACAGATAATCATATGTTGTACAGGAAGGGTGACGTGTTTAAGAAAAAAAGTACCCCATTTTAAACACTGTAAACAATCATGCCAGTGCCACAATGTGTCTGTATCCCAGAAGTAGGACTTCCAGGATGTCTGGAGAGCAGTGGCTGTTTAGCTCACATTTTACTCCCCACACCAGCACTACATACAAACCCTGTGTTTCACTTTGCTAATTCACACTGTTCTCCTCCATGACTAGTTTGAGAAGGAACATTTTACTGCAGGACTGAATTCTGCACCCTAAGTCATATGTCGAATGTGTTTTCAAGCCCTTTGGGCATTTCCTATAGACGGAGCATAGGTCATAAGACTAAATTCTCCAAGGCTCAGTGGCGGCAGGCATGACTTCTCTGAGGAGAGTGGTTTCTAGCCTTCTAGCTTGTGTTTTCAGCCTCCCTCCTGACTTCCGAGGTGAGCAGAGCCAAGCCGTTTGGGCACTGGTCAAGGGGAGTGCTGGCTGCCGCAGCAGAGCCCCCCCCCCTCTCAGCTTCTCACCCTGTGAGTTCATGCTCTGCTCATGTATCATGGCGAAGCTGGGGCAGCTGCTGGGCAGCTGTTCTCCACGCTGTGGCTGGACTCTCCATCTTGTGATTTACCAGCTCTCACTTGTGGATTCTAACATGGCCCCAAGGGTCTCTCGCTCTGGCCAGCTGAGAACAGAAAGGTCCATGGAGGGGTGGGGTGCATGTGTAGTCACATGATCTGACCTGGGGCTGGTGTGTATCAGTTCTGCTCATTTTCTATTGATTAGAGGAGGCTGGTGCTGAGCCTGGCTGCTGCCCAGTGTTTGGAAAAGCAAGATGGTTATGCCTTCTGTCCCCAGCCTAGAAGCTTTTAACTGGCAATGGCTGGGTTCTTGTCTCCAAAGTATTTGGGGATCCTCAATGGGACTGTCCCTAGAGGTAATCAGTTCTGTTGTTAGTGTCTGCCGTTTGCCTTTCTGTTTTATCTCATTGGTCTCTTGATTAAAATAAACACCTAAAATCTTGGCCTCTAACAGCATCTCAGGTGGAGGCAGGGCAGCTTCTCTTATGGTCTAGTCTGGTCTCAAGCTCCCTATGTATCTGGAAATGACCTTGAACTTCTGATTCTCTGCATCCACCTCCCAAGTGCTGGGATCACAGGCATTCACCACAAGGCCTGGCTTACATGGTGCTGGGGATCTGATGTGGGGTTTCATGCATCTTAGGCAAGAATTGCACTAATTCAGCTATTAACACAACCCCAGACTTCCAACAACATTTAAAAAAAACTGAAAAGGGGAGGGGAAAAGAAGTGGGGTGTTTCTAGCAATTTGTAAACTATCTTAAAACTACAGATTCTGCACGTATGTGCTCCAAGGGTCTGAGGCAGAGTCATAATCCATCCCTCCCTCTCTCCCTCCCTCCCCCGCTCTTCATTCCTTCCTTGTTCATTGCTCCCTTCTCTATCTCTCTTTTTCTTCTCCCTTCTTCTTCCTCTTGGCTGTATCTGTCACCAAATGCCTGCCTCCCATCATTTACCACGTTGACCCCCACACAGCCCAAGACCATTTCTCTATCGGCTCTCACCCCTCAGCAGATGAGAGAACTAATCCCAATCCACTGCTGTGACAATACAGTTTCAATAACCGTTAGGGGATGGAGTTTCTTTGTGAATTTTTCTCCTTGAATTCCGACTCCTGAAGTGAGGTTTGCTCTCTCTGTCAGGACACATGGGGCTCACTTGGGCACTGAAGGACAAACGGCCAAGCGCAGTGGCTGAAGCCAGCTAGGTCACCTCTCTGCTCGCTGCTGCAATTCCACCTTGCCCTTTTCCACCCAGGGGAGGGGTCCGTGGGCCGTGTCACACGCTATGTCCCATGTCGCATGCCATGTCCCTGCTGTAGCTCCTCCCCCACACTGCGGATTCCAGGAGGATCCAGCGCAGCAAGAGATTCTTTCCACTCAGGCAGAAATTGGAGAGGACGAGGGCAGGGTGAGAGTGGGAGCCAGACAAAGGGAAATTACCCCCACATGACTGCCTGCCAAGAATTCTGGCTGCAGAGAGGCTGTGCTGAAGTCCGTATCTGCACCCAAGAGTCAGGGGCCTCTGGTCAGCAGGAAGAGCTCCACTTTACTGCTCAAGGGACATCAGCTCCATACCCTCTGGTGCTTTTACGCACTGCCTCTCCTTTCCAGTTTTCTCTCAATTGGCCAGCGCCTGTCTCGTCAGCTAGCATAATTCCCACTGATCAATCTGATCAAGCAGTGCTAACCTGAGCACCCCCCCACAGCATAAGACACCCCCACATGAGTACACACACAGAGACACACACAGAATACACACAGACATTCACCACATACAAACACACATACCACACTCAGAGACACACAGAATACACACAGACATTCACCACATACAAAGACACATAACACACACAGAGACACACAGAATACACACAGACATTCACCACATACAAACACACATACCACACTCAGAGACACACAGAATACACAGACATTCACCACATACAAACACACATACCACACTCAGAGACACACAGAATACACACAGACATTCACCACATACAAACACACCACACACAGACACATAATACATACCATACCATAGACACACATAGCACAATTACCACATATAGACACACATACACGCCACACAGATAAGCACACAGACTACACATACAGACCACACTATACACCCACACCACATACAGTTACACACACAGATATCCACATCATACATATATATCCCACATAAATAAAATCACACAACATGGACCCACACAGGCAGCTATACCACACACACTACACAAATACACCAAATATATACCCCATGCAGATACCCCTTTCTAACCCCACATACATAAATAACCAAACACCACCCCACCCCACATACAATATTCATACACAGACAGACAACAATACCACACACACATATCATACACCTATATCATATATAAACACACACCAAACACATGTACCACACACACATAAACATACCAAATACACCACACACACACACACACACACACACACACACACACACACACACACGGCACACATCATAAACACACACAAAACCCGTATACCCCTATACATATTTTCACTCTTGCCTCTCAGTAAGGGTGCATGTCTAGGGTCATGCCTGTATACATGGTGGAGGAAGATGAAAATTTTCTTTCCCAAGTTCTCCTAAACTAAGTGTATGGCAATCAATTATAATCCATAAATCTTTCTGTTACTCTAAGGCTTATTGTGTACTTAATGCTAGCATCCTACTTTGAGCCTGTCAGAGGAAATCCAAATCCCTGTGCAATTGTGATACCTCCAGCCGTGCCCCAACAAGGATGATATTCTGGGATAAACCAGCGAAAGCCCTGACTGCTTCTGCAGTAATCCCATAGATCAACAGAAGAAAAAGCTTGAAGTGGTTGGATAAATTCTTAGAGTAAGCTGGCCAAGCCTTCCAGAATTCCTTCTTGATGTCTTTATATGTCAGCCTTCACCTAGGAAGCCTGCAGAGTGCCACCAAAACCAGGGTGCTGTGCTGTCGGGACAGAGCACGGCAGCTGCCACAAGATGTTTTTTGAATCACTGTTGGGAGAAAAAGGTCCAAAGCTGAGGAGGTATTTTAAGCAAGTTTCAACAGGACACAGGCAGTGACTGTTCTCACTGTTGAAAATACTGAGGACAGCTAAAGGACCCAGTGAGCCAGGTTAGCACCCACTCAGCTAGAAATGTGTTCGGTGGCATTAATTGCTGAGGACAAGTGCTCATAGAGCTTCAGAGGAAAGAGTGGCCTGGCAGCCAAGGTTGGGCTGGCCAGTAAGGTCCCTGGCAGTGAGAGCTGTGGATTGCTGTTAAGTGTGGGACTTAGCGGGATTGTGTGGGCTGGGATTCGGATTGCTGGTAAATTGGGACTTAGTGTGGCCTGGGATGTGTTCTCTGAGAGGATCTGACACCAAAGATGAAAATTTGGGTGGCACTAGAGATGTTCATGAGCCAGAATCAGGGGCAGGAGACACAGATCACTCTTTGAACTCTTACTCATAATCAAGACGCTTCCTTTCAGGGTTCATGTCCCTCTTGTTTAGAATCTCTCTCAACTTGGTAGTTGCAACAGTTCATTTTCCATTTCTGTAACAAGATAAGGGAGGCTGGGTACTTGATAAACAAAAGGAGATTAACTAGCTCACAGTTTTGGTTACTCAAAGTCCAAGACAGGGTAGCCCCATCCTTTGAGCCTCTGGGGAGGATGTCTCCCATTAGGTCACATCATGGCCCAGAGGCAGAAGGAAGCAGTAGCATACAGATGCCAAGCACATGATGTAGCCTTTCTTCAAGGCAGTCCACTCTTGCAAGAACCAACTTTCAGTTATGATTGTGTCCACAACGATAACTTCACACTGTGCTCTAGTTCCTAAGGTTCTACCCGCTCCAATGCTGCTACACTGAGGACTAAGCCTCCAAATGAACCAAACTGTATCCAAGTTACACCTGAATTCTAGGACTAGTAAAATATAAAAAAGGTTATCATCAGTGGAGGGTATTTCTGACACCATCAGATGCTTTATTCATAAAATAGAGGGCACAAGTTTTAAAATTGAGGTCGCTTATTTTACAAAATAAACAATAAATTTTGATAAAGAGCAACATAATATATGCACACAGCCATGAAACTAGTAACACAGTCCGGAAAACGAATCCAGGTGGTCCACACTTTGAAACTCAGTTCTTGGGAGGTAGAGGCAGTTCAAAGTTATTTTCAGCTACATAGTGAGTTCAAGGCTTGCCTGGATGAGATCCCATCTCTAAAGAACAATGAATAAACAAATAGGAAAGAAGAAAGAAGAGGAAGTGAGTCTGTTCATAGTCTAAGAAGTTTCTTTCTTGACCTCTTGCCCCTCCCCCCAGCTCTGTCACTTCCTTCCTTGTCCCTCTTCTCTGTCCAACCTTCGGTCAGCTTTCTGTTATCGTCACTTGCATTCATTATGGTTTGATGGTCATGGAATTGCATACTATATGCTCTTTTATTTTTGAGTCTGGCTTTTTCAACTTGTTTTATCTATTTTGAGATTCATGCCTGCCTTTTCTATGTTTTAAGAGATAATTCATTTTCATGGATGAGTGGTATTTTATTTTATATATATTTATTATATATAATTATATATAATTATATATATATAAATATATATATTGCTTTTCCAGTCAACTTTTTGTGGACTTTTATCTCTGGGTTTTGAATATTACAAACAAAACTTACTCGACATTCATGCACAAATCCTCAGGTGGACTTCTGCTTTCCTCTTCCTTCCTTCCTTCCTTCCTTCCATCCATCCTTCCTTTCTTTCTTTTGATAGGAAAATATCTAGAGGTAGAAAGCCTGGATCAGTGGGTAGTTAACCACTCAAGCTTTTAGGAAATTGTGGACTGTTCTTCATGTGTCGAAAGCTTTTTCAGATCACAAACTATGAGTGTGTAACAGTCATAGTTCTTCTGTAACATCACCAACACTCGGTAATTTTCATCATTTTTTAAAATGATTTATTCGAATTTTCTCTGTATAAGTGTTTTGCCTACATGTCTGTACACCACATGTGTCTAAAGGTGTTGGACCCTCTGGAACTAGAGTTACAGATGAATTGTTGTGAGCCACCATGTAGGTGCTGGGAACTGAACTCGAGTCTTCTTAAGTGCTGAACTTTCTCTCTGGCCCCAGTTTTCAGTTTTAATAGATGTGTTGCGGTATGCTGGATCTCCCTAATATTCAGTGACTAACAATGTCACCTTTGTAGACTAAATCTTCTGCTCTCTTGGGATACGTATCTTTTCTCCTCTGTATACCACTTCTCTCCCTTTCTTGGTGTGCATTGAAATCTTTCCTCCATTGTCTTTGGTAGTTTGTTTTCCTACTACTGAGTGTTGGGGGATTTTAAAAGCATATTTTGGGTACTAGTTTTGTGCTATGCAGTTGAAATATAAAGAGGATTAAGAACTAAATCTTGCTCTTGAGGAACTGGTGGTCCAGTGAAAATCTTTGGGGTTAGATAACATTCACCTAGTCTGATAAAAAGGTAGTTGTTGAGCAGTTTAGAATTTTACTGGATTGAACAAAACCCAGTAAAATGTAGAAGTTAGCCTTCAAATTGATACTTTTCTACTTGATATTACACAGAAAATCACAGGAATATAAATGTTGTCTCTTGATCTTGCCAAATAAGAACAAAATTGCCATGTTTGGGTACCACCACCCTCTTAGCCAGTATATCCCCACTTGTGAGCAACAGTCTATTACTGTTTATTTGTAGTGGGTCTGTGTATCCATGCACAGCACATTGCAAGACTCCATGCATATCTGAGGATCATCTTGAGCTCTCTCTATATATATGAGAGAGATATATGCACTTAAGATGAAGTTACACCAGGCACAATTGGAGACTAGCTACAACATCCAATGAAAAATGGGGTCAGATGTAAGAAAAACAAAGGTTACTTAAATTCAAGCATTTGGATGTCATTATAGTCCATCTGAAAGCTGAGATGTCTCCTAGGTGACTACAGGACTCAAGGGACATACTGTGTAAACATGCTGTACAGGTGGTTGACTCATGCCCTGAGTAGAAAGGAGCAGGGCACAGCAGGCTATCTTCATACTTCTCAGAACAGTGTGCATTTCATCTTAGGAGTTGTTTGCTTCTGAAATCTCCACAGAATCTTTCCTGGATGCTGTTGACTGTGGCCACTCTAGCTGTAGAAAGTGAAACATGGGTCAGGGAAACTATCTGATTTGATTTACTGCTGTGGATTATGGATTCTATGAGTCAGTATAGTTCAACTCATTCACTAATGTCAAGAACAGATGTACAGTTGAGGACATGAGTTCAAAGAAATTAACTCACAAATCCAAGACCCCAAAGCCAGGAAGGAGAAGGAGGCAAGCTTTGAAGGGGTTGACTAGTAAAGTGGGTCTTCAAACCCTGTTCAGTCTGCTTCTACAGCCTCCTTTGCCTGGATGTGACGCTCAGAAGGGCTTGAGGAATTCCCTCTTTACCTTCAAGCTTCAGCATGCTTCACTTAGGATTTAATCAAAAACCTGCCCTGCATTTCGCAAAGCAAAAGGCCACCGTCCTGAACGGACTGCTGGCAACTGGAACATACTCTAGCTCCTCACTGACCCCAGCCTGTCATCAGGGCACCATTGTGGACACGCCAGTGCCAGCCCCACACCCAAACACTTCAGTCATAGCAAACCAGGGCACGGAAATGAAACGGCATCTTTTTTCTTGCTGTTCCAGATCAGATAAAGCTGCCTGATTAGTTCCTCTACTGAGAATTCACACCACATGTGCCCACATGCCAGCCTCTTGCTAAAGGGCCACCAGCTTTATTGCTTCCTGCATAGTCACTCATATTATGTCTCATGCCTTCCCCTCTCTACCTCTCTTTCTGGCTTCTTGCCTTGAAGTAGTACAAATTCTTGCAAAGAAAATGTGTTAACAGGTGGAATTTATAGGAGTCCCTGACCTACCCAGAAATATGAACCATGGGCACCCCCAAAGGAGAAATAGTGTCCCTTGCCCACACAAGTGCTTCTCCAACCTACCCGATTTATTCTCAGTGAAGCTAGCTAAAGAAATCAGTTATCTCTTTTACAGAATCAAAGTGTGAGGCTCCCATTTGGGAAGAGTGACTTTGATGGGTGTCAGTTGGGATTATTTAGTTGCAGCCACAGAAAAACCCAATCCAAACTGGCTTGGTCACAAAAGGAATTTATTGACTTACAGAAGTTGAAAAGAGTAGGCTAGTGCTGACATAACTCCATTCGGGCTCTGCATATCATAACACCTGCTCATTTTTGTGTTGATGTCAAAGTCTTCTATTGTGTTAACCAGCCTGGAATCTTACGGGCACCAAGAGTCTCTTGAGAACCAGGGCATTATCTTATGTTTTAGACTCAATTGCCTCTTTTTAGATCATGTAGTTAGGAATGTCCCTGAATCTCATTGATGTTGCCACTGTTCTTTATGGTCTATGAGCACCAAGGCTTGCCACTGTTCTTTATGGTCTATGAGCACCAAGGGGCATGCTAATGGCTGAGGCCTGGGTTACCAGCTCTGCCCTGTGGCTGGGTGTGGAGACAGTTTAATTGCACTCCATGACAACTAGGAGGACTCTCACCATGGTGAGTCTTGCTTAGAAGAGGTTCTGGTATGCCATCCAGTATTCGTCTCCATTTACTCTTGAGTGGAATATAAGAAGTTACAACAAAGACAGGCATTCTTGAAGGAAGGGTGCCCACCAATGTCAACTCTAGGAGCAAACTCTGTCACCCTGTTGTACAAATGCATTGGCATGTAAAACTGACTCGAGACTTTCCTCAAAGTCTACAGAAGAGCCACAGTACATTCTTCACAATGGAAGATGTGTTGCTGATTTGCCATTGAAGCCTAAAGCAATAGGCCTTTCTTGTCTGTCTAACTGATGTTTTGCCTTTTAAAAATTTTTCAAGGAGATTATGCTTGTTAGTGGACTAGGCTGTAGAGCCTTTACAGCATTATCTGCCTGGTCCTTCAGGGAGTTAGACCATGAAAAACTGTGAAGCTTGTGGGTAGAGAGATGGTTCAGTGGTGTGCACACTGCCTAGCCAAGCATGAGGACATGACCTTGCATCCTCGGCACCCATGCAAAATCCAGAACATGCCAGTAGCCCTAGAATTGAGAGTGATGCCAGCAGGTATGTACCAGGAGCTCAATGGTCAGCCAGCCTAGCTCAAACGGTGAGCTTCCCGTTTAGTGAGACTGTCTCAAGGAGTAAGCTGGAGTGTGACTGAAGAAGACATTCCTTTGACTTCTGAAACACACCCATGCATAGAACACCACACACACACACACACACACACACACACACACACACACACACACACGCACGCACGCACGCACGCATGCACACATGCATGCACGCACATGCACACATGCAAGAAAGAAAAAAGAAGAAAGAAATAAAAGAAAAACTGAAACCCAGGAAGCCTTTAGAAGTATTTTGACAGCATTTTGGTA
Organism: Peromyscus leucopus; assembly: GCF_004664715.2. Classification (NCBI taxonomy): domain Eukaryota; kingdom Metazoa; phylum Chordata; class Mammalia; order Rodentia; family Cricetidae; genus Peromyscus; species Peromyscus leucopus. The sequence goes on along the minus strand of NC_051064.1, from coordinate 21,786,837 downwards.
CACAGACCCAAAAAAGTGACCTTGTCACATCCTTACTTCTGGCCATGCTCTTTTTCTGTTTGTCCTCCTAAATCAATGTCTGTGACTAGTTCACTTATTTTTCTTGCGAAGTTTTGACCTCAAATGTCCACCTTTGAACCCTTGAACAATTGTTCTGCCTCCATGCTTCCTTTCCTTACACACTTTTCTGTTTATTGTGTACCAGACTCTCTGCTAAGTATATGATCTCATTTACTCCTCTTTCCTAGTCTATGACACAGAGATTATTCTTATTCCCATTGTTTGAAGGGTGAGACTTAGACCTATTGTTTAGACATGTGACTCAGGTTCACACAGTTAGAGCCAGATGTCTTAAACCTTTACTACACAAATAAGACAAAGGCTTCCCACTGTTCGCCCCAATAAAGCACAGGAAGGCACACCTATAAATAGTGTGGTAAATGCTACATTGTCCTGGTAGCAATCTAAGTAGGGGAAAGTAAGGAAGTAGGATAAGAAAGCAGGGTTTCCCTGGTGGAGGCAGTGGTGAAGAAGACTCTGGAGCAAGCTGAGCTCAGGTGCATGGGAAGGTGTGTCCCAGCTGGATGGTGGGAGCTGAGCATAGAGCGTGGTCTGTGTGAGCAAATGCACTCACTACGTGATGGGCATCCCATAGGATGTTTGTTCCAGCTGGAATAAAGTGTTCCAGGAGAGTAGATGTGGGCGAACACACAGGGATTGCTCATGAGAAAATGAGGTGGTGGTGTGACACTATGGTTTTAAGAAACGCGTGCTTACTCATAAATGCATAACCAGTAGTGTTTTCATTTTTACATTTCCAAGTATTAACATTTTCTAAAATTCTAATTCTTATAGGGTAGAACCATAACATTTGTTTTTTTTTAACTATTTTAGCATAGCCACTATATATTATATATTTTATATTAAATAGTCACAAATCACATGGCCATTTTCTACATCCAGATAGTTCTTTCATCTCAAATACAAATTCTCTAAGTGTTAAACACCAGCTCTTTATTCTTTTATGCTCTAGACTTTGGTTGTCTCTATTTTTCATTCAGTTTCTGTGGCTTTAACTATTCTCTGAGTATCTCACACAAGTCAATGTACACAAGCACGTATCCTTTGATATTTGGCTGGGTTCACAAAGCATAGTAATGCCTTTAAGCTTTCTCCACATTGCAGGGTTAAAATGTCCTTTCTTTTAAGAGCTCTGTTGCATGTGCATTACCACACTTCGTCAATCCTTCCTTCCATCTGTGATGGACATTTGGGCTATTCCCATCTTTGGGCAATGGTGTAATAGTACTGCCAGGGATATAAGTGCACAAATGTCTGCTTGGACCCATTTTCAGTTTCTGTGAGGAATGAAAGTATAGGATCATATAGTAAGTCTCTGTTTACCTTGAGGCACTGCCAAACTATTTTCCATGGTGGCTTCACCATCACCTCCTCCAATAGTGTCTGAGGATTCTGACTTCCTACTTCTTGTCAACATTTTTTTATCCGAACCATCCCAATGGTGCAAATACTACTGTGCTGTGGTTTTGATGTGCATTTTCATAATTACTGTTGGTTGAGCATCTCCAACATGCTTCTTCGCCACTTGTACTGTTTTGAAAAGACATGTTTGAGTTAGGTTGTTTGTTTTCTGCTCTTGCTATTTCCTGGTGCTAGCATTGTAAGAATAGGCCACCAAGTCTAGCTTTTCACAGCCAGTATTTTTTATGGCTAATATAGTACAGGCACCAGAGTGCTAAGACTTAAGTTTCAGAAATTCTGCTCCAGTTGACTGTAATGGTGTGTACCTTTAATCCCAGCACTCAGGAGGCAGAGGAAGGTGGTTCTCCATGGGTTCAAGGCTACCCTGGTATACTTAGTGAGTTATAGGTCAACCAGAGCTACATAGTGAGACTTTGTCTCACACATAAAAAAATAAAATAAAAATAAAATAAAAACCAGGTGGTGGTGGCACATACCTTTAATCTCAGCACTGAGGAGGCAGAGACATGCAGATCTCTGTAAGCTCAAGGCCAGCCTGGTCTACAGAGCTTGATCCAGTACAGGCACCAAAGCTACATAGAGAAACCCTGTCTCAGAAAAGAAAAAAAAAAAGAAAGGAAGAAAAAGAAAAGAAATTCTACTCCAACTGTGTTTGAGGGGAAAGTATTTAACCCAGGTGATCCATGGTGGGGGATGGAATGACCTAACACGACAGGGCTGAGATCAAGGGGCAGACGTGGTTTCAGTTCTGTTTATTGATGGACACCTAACTTAACAACACCACTGATCTTATTATTACATTGTTTCTATTACTTTTTATCTCTTGAATCAAGTGAATTAAAATACTTCATTTGGGTCTTATTTTAACCAAAGCAAAGCTCATTTTACAAACCTCAGAGCAGCAGGCGAGCTTTCAGCAAGCTAAGAAGCTGTGGAAAGACAGTATGGGGTAGGGAGAGAATTCAGTGATTAAGAGCACACACCTTGCATGTAGAAGCTCCAAGTTTGGTTCCCAGCATCCAGACTGGGCAACCCAAGACAGCCTATAATTCCAGATCTTGGGGATCTTCCCTTTTCAGGTAACTGCATTCCTGCGCACATATCTTCACATACAAAAAGTTGCTGGTTTTTTTTTTTTTTTTTTTTTTTTAAGAAAAGAATAAAACAAATCCTTTGGTGTGAAAAAGACTACAGAAATCTGTAACTGGGTTAGTGTATCTTCATGGATGTCATGTGGGTTTACTGTTGGTGAAAGTGGAGGGGTTCTAGATTCCCCACTGTGTAACCATGAGGAAGTGGGGATGCAACACCAGCCAGTAGTTGGTTGACATGAGCACCCTTCAACATACATTAAATAACAGTGCGGCTCAGAACATAACAAACCTATGACTATCTTGGTCTGTCTGAGCCATCATAAGAAACAACTTACACTGTTAATTTATAAGCACTGGTACGGAGGCCAGGACATCTACAATCATGGATAGACAAATTTGGTGTCTAGTAAGGTTCTCTTCTTTAAAGATGGGGTGTACCAGGCTTTTTCTTTTTTGGCCACCATTCAGCTCTCCAACCATGACACAAAGACTTATTCTTAGTTTTGAATGCTAGGTCTTAGCTCAGCTCTTTTCTGGCTAGCTCTTTTAACTTAAATTAACCTGTTTCTTTTTATCTACCTTTTGCCTTGGGACTTATTAATTTTTTTTCTTCTGTACATCTTACTTTCACTACTTCTCATGTCTGCCTGGATTCTGGGCCCAGGCATGTCCCTCAGTCTCTCCTCCTTCTCTCATTCTTCTCTTCTCTTGATCCTAGATTTCTCTTCCTATTTATTCTCTCTGCATGTCGGCCCAGCCTATCTTTTCTCTTGCCCAGCCATTAAGATTTTTAGTAGACCAATCAGGTGCCTTAAGAAGGCTTGGTGAAAGAGATGCAACACATTTTTACAAAATTAAACACACACCTTTACATCGTTAAACAAATGCAACATAAGCAAAAGCAACACTCCTTTACACAGTTAAAGTAATATTCTGCAGCATAAACAAATGAAACACATCTTTGCCAGTTAAAATAATAGTCCACAACAATGGGCCTTTCCTACATCATCCTCTCTTGGTAGATGTTGGGTCCAAGCTACCCATCAGGGTCATCATGCCATGCCCATCTGCAGCAACCTCTCTCTTACAGCCATGATGTACTGAAAGGCAAGCCCCCAGCTGAAAGCCTGTCTGTGAATCTCTAGCCCCTGACAGACTCCCCGGGTCCCTGGATTCCAGGAGAATGGGAGGCACCATTCTCACTTTTCCAAGGGTGCTGGTTGGTTTTACCAACTTGACACCAGCCTAGACATGCCCTGGAAGAGGGAATCCTGACTGAGAAGATGCCTCTATTAGACTGCCCTTTTGGAAAGTCTGTAGCATATTTTCTTTTTTAACAATTAATGTGGGTAGGCCCATCCCATAGAGGACAATGCCATCCTTGTGAAGGTGACTCTGAGGTATATAAGAAAGCAGGCTGAGCAAGCTATGAGGAGCAGGCTAGTGAGCAGCATTCCTCCATGGCCTCTCCTTCAGTTCCTGCACTGCTTATGTGTTTGCCCTGACTTCCTTCAGGTATAGGCTGCATGGTAGTTTGAATAGGAATGGCCCCCATAGACTCATGTGTTTGAATGCTTAACCCATAGGGAGTTATGCATTCAACTCCCTATGGGTTAAGCATTCATAGGCACTATTAGGAGGTGTGGCCTTGTTGAAGGAAGTGTGTCACTGTGGGGGTGGGCTTTGAGATACTATATGCTCAATCTATGCCCAATATGGTACACAGTCTCCTTCTGCTACCTACAGATCCAGATGTAGAACTCTCAGCTCTTTCTCCAGCACCATGTCTTCCTGCATGCTGCCATGTCCCACCATGATGATAATGGACTAAACCTCTGAACTGTAAGTCACCCCACTTAAATGTTTCCCTTTATAAGAGTTGTCGTGGTCATGGCGTCTCTTCGCAGCAATAGAAACCCTAACTAAGGCAAGCTGTTACCTAGAAATGTAAGATGAAATAAACCCTTTCCTCTGCAAATTGCTTTTGGTCATGGTGTTTTATCACCGTAATAGAAAACCTACCAGAAACTGGTACTGGAGAGTGGACCAATTGCTGTGACAGACCTGCCCATGTTGTTCTGGGGAGGATTGTGGAGGTTGGAACTTTGGGCTAGAAAAGCTGTTGAGTGATCAGAACTCAGTGGGCTGTTCTGTGGGTACTTGGAAGATAAAAATGGTAGGATCAGTGAAGATGATGAAGATGATGTGCAGTTTCAAACGGAAGCAAAGACCCTATGGGACCATTTGTGTGGTGTAAGAATACATGATTCTGGTCAGCTGGAGCTGAAGAAGTAGCTGTGATGACTGAGAGACCAGAACCTCTAAGTTAAAAATCTTTGCTTTGCTGGAACAATTGATTCTGGTCAGCTGGAGCTGAAGAATCAGTTGTGATTAAGAAAGGATCAAGTTGGGCGTGGTGGCTTATACTTTTAATCCCAGCACTCCACAGTTCAAGACCTTGTGCTGGCAGCCAAACTTGATAGTGGAGAAGAGTCACCCAGGTGGTACTGGGTTTGAAGGGGTAAAGGGTGATGGAGAACAGCTGAGGCTGGGCACTGTGCAAGGCTGGGAGAGGCCATTGGCGAAGGTGCAGCCTCAGTTGAAGTACAGGTCCAGGACTGAAGGGGTCAATGAGAGAAGTTCAGGCTTAGCATCATGTGGCAAAGTCAGAGTCCTTGAAGAGGGCCCAGGAGAGGTGGTTTGTGGGGGTGCAGCCTTAGCTGTCATAGAGACCCCAGTTTATTGAAGACCAGTACCATAGGACAACGATCCCACCAAGAACAGCAGTGGTTATGGTATAGAGCCAGCTTGACCCTATGAAATGTGCTTATGTGTATTGTGGCAAGTCCTTTAGAGCCTAGAAGGTCATAACTTATAGAAATATGCTGTGAATCTTTACACTATTGGACTTTGGTTCTATTTTGGTCTGATTATGACTGTACCCTGGTTCTTCTTTCTTAGAATAAGGAAGTATTTAACTTAGTTTTGATTTTATGAGAGCCCAGAGTTGGGAGACTTTGGAGTTTTAGGGAGACTTTGGATATTTTAGAGTGACTATGGATATTTTAAGAGGCTTTGAACTTTGAAAGAGACTTTGGACATTTTAAAGAGACTGAACTTTTAAAGTGTTTGATTTTTTTTTTTTTTTGTATTTTTTAAAGATCATGGGAATTTTAAAAGTTGGGATGTTTTCTATTATGGTATTGATATTAATATGTGATCTTGGGGATGATCAATAAAAGAAAGGTTATGATTTAATAAGTGACATGTTTTTGTGGCAAGTTGACAAGGGATCATTTGCATTGGTTGGTTTTTGTCAACTTGGCACAAGCCAAGACAGCCAGGAAGAGGGAATTTTGATTGAGAAAATGCCTCTATAAGACTGGCCTGTAGCAAACCTATGGAATATTGTTACAGGAATCCCACCAGAGATGACCAATCAGATACAGTTTGTAAGCAATTGAAAGTCTTTAGCCCAGCACTACAAGACTACACTCAGATACTGGGCCTCCAAGTGTAGTGCTGAGCATTTAGAGTAAGAGCTTTTAAGGCCAAAAACCATGTCCTAGTATCTCTCTCAGAAACTGTAGGGGAGGTTTTGTGCAAGCAAGCAATTTAATAGAAGCTAAGTTAGCTTGAGCATCTTGATATGGGATTCCTAAAATAGAGTTGGGTAATTTTCCATAGGGCTTCTCATCAAGGGGATGAAAGTTTTGTCAAACCTAAAATGGTCTCAGCAAGAATATAAGATGGAGGAAACTCTGCACTGTCTTGCCATGTCATATTAATAATTGATGTAGAGCTGGGTGTGGTGGTCATGCCTTCAATCACAGCATTCAGGCAGATGCAGGTGGATCTCTCTGAGTTCAAGGCCAGACTGGTCTACAAAGCGAGTTCCAGAACAGCCAAGGCTATGCAGAAAAACACTGTCTTGGAAAACCAAAACAATAATAGCAATAATAATGATAATGATATTAATAATAGATGTAGGAGGGCCCAGCCCATTTTTGGTAGTACCACCCCTGGGCATATGGTCCTCGATGATACAGGAAAGGACAGTGAGCAAGCCAGGAGAAGCAAGACAGTAAGCAGCAATCCCTCCTCCATGGCCTCTGCATTAGTTCCTGCCTCCGGGTTCCTGTTTGGAGTTCCTGTCCCCTCTTCCCTCAGTGATGCAAGTGTGAGATAAAGTAAACCTTTTCCTCCCCAAATTACTTTTGGTCATGCTGTTTTACCACAGCAATAGAAATTATAATGAAGACACAAAGAAGTTTAAAGTCACAGTCTGCCAGAATCTAGCCCACCAGAGGACTACTAATAAAATAGGTACATCTCAACTAGGTGTGCCCTCCTCCAAGTCCCACATTTCTTCCCTCAAATGCAGGCTAGTGTGGACTGCTTATCAACCATATGACACAAAGCCTCCCCTTCCCCAGAGACCTGTAAGAAGGAACCTTCACTCTGCCTTGAGGGCCTGACCTCAGAACCCCCACCTGGCTTTCTGTAAATGACTTTTAATAAATTTCTTACACAAAGTGATTATCGGCTCAGTGTCTCCCTCAAATCTCAAGGGCAGATAGCTGCACATGTGCCCCTTTGGGCCTTTTATAAGGTCACTAGCCCCAGCCAGGTAGTAGCTTTGTGACCTAATGACCTCATGAAGGCCCTACATCTTAATTACAGAACCTCAGGGGATATGATTTCAACATACGTGTTTTACCAACATTCAGGCCAGCACATATCTAACTATCCCGCCTGTTTATATAGATATGCATGCATAAACACAGGACAAAGGCTATGGAAGGAAATGGGGCAGACACAGAGGTGGTTTTGTATTATATTGTCTGCACTACCTTAAAACTTTGTAATGAGAGTATGCAGGTGCTACTTGCCGGCTATTGATAAAAGGGCTAATGTTCCTAAGCTGACAGCTCCAGGAGCGGTTCTATTATCTCCTGCACCTGTATCATTCCTCAGTCCTTCTCTCATGATTATTCCTCCTTCAAAAGCCCTGGGGCGTGAGTATTGGTACCCAGGGGGCCTTGTGAAGGGCAGCATCCTCACCCTGCCGAACAAGTGGAACTGGCCATAGGGAGTCTCAGTGTGTGCTGGTGCAAAGAACTCTGCAATCTGAACTTAGAAAAGAAGAAATGCCTGTGACATGTTGAGGGGGCAGAGTCTGAAGAGCAGAGTGGGAATGCCTTGCCCTTGCCACATGCACAGAATAGTCAGGAAGATCCCACTGTTAACACGCCAACCTGCAAAAAGCAGGGCTGATATCCTAAGCAGCCGTTGACAAACATGCAATTCAGGATGTTGGTCTAGCTCTCCAACACACTGAGAACCTGCTATGTGGTCGTAAGTGAGGTGTGGTAAAAGCAGGCCACGATATCCATCCTTCCAAGGAATAAGTGATGTGGAAGATGTACAGTGTGGTGAAAGCTCTCTTACCTCTTAGCCTCTGTTGATGGTATAATCTTATTGCTCTGCAGACAACCCTTATAGAAAAAAGTCAGATTATAATTTGATATTATTTCTTTAGATTACCCACCAGACCATTCATTCTAAAATGCCAGATACTTCTTTCTGTTTTTTTGGTCTCTTTTTCTACAGTTTCTAGGACAGCTCTTGGCATAAAAATGTACTCAGCAAATATAAGTTGAATGAATGATCACTAACTTATATATGTGTGCATATGCTTATATATATGTGGTGATATTTAATCTGTATAACCCAATAAAGCTTATCTGAGGATAAGAGGATAAAGCCAGCCACTATGGTAAACGTAGAAGTCAGGCCAATGGTAGCACACGCCTTTAATCCTAGCATTCGGGAGGCAGAGATCCATCAGGATCTCTGTGAGTTCAAGGCCACACTGGGAACACAGCCAGGCGTGGTGGCACACACCTTTAATCCCAGCACTAACCATGGAGGTTAGTAAGGCAGACAGGAAGTGATGAAGCTGGGCAGAGAGAGTTAAGTAAGATGGCAGAACAGAAAGGCATATAGGTGTGGGTAAACAGGAAGAGCTCTCTCTGGAGGCTAAGGGTTGGTGAGGTAAGGTTGGCTGTGGTTTGTCCTATTCCTCTGATCTCTCAGTTTTAATCCCAATATCTGGCTCCAGACTTTCTATTAATAAGACTGTTTTAGCAATTCATCTTACATATGTATAAGCCAGATGGAACAAGAGCACAAAAAAATCATCATCATAATCCATATCATTTCATAAAAGCTACCACTTCACAATCAACAACTTTTTCAAGGCCTTCACATGATTTAAACACGGTTAGCATTTCAGCAGCTGGGCAGCTGTGTGTAGCCAGGCACACAGACTTTCACAGAAGTTGCACACACTTGGGAGCTCCCACAGGGCTGGGTCCATAACCACCAATCGCCCATCCTTGGGCTTCTAGTGTGCTCAGGTACAACTGTGCTCTGACCTTTGGTGCTGTGCAGTTCACGGGCTAGCTTAGACCCCATTACTCCTCTGAAGACCTTGTCTCCGTTCCTGCTTCCATCATGCCCCCACAGACCTCACCTCCGGAGTCACTGAGAAAAATTAGGTCATTCATCAGTGTGCTTTCTGGTAACTTCCTGCTCTCTCTGCAATTTACCAGCTCACACCAGGCTTCCAGCTGGGAAAGAAAGGCAGGCCTTTTAGCTTCAGCCAGTCTCATCCATGGTCTTCTCTGCTGCCTCCTGCTCCCTCAAGAGACTCCCTATTTCTGTAATTCAGTTCCCACTAAGGACACCCCTCATGATGCCTCCCAGTGTGTCTCCCACTACCATTACTTTCCTATGATCCCTTAACAGTCTGCTGACCTATCTCCTGCTTCTCCCATTTCTGATTCCTTCTCCTACTGTGTTATACTGAGCCATTTCTTTGAAATGGAGCTAGGTGTATTCTCACTGCATGCTGTCAGGATGAAAGTGGTTAAGAGCCATGTGAAATCTTGCTTTCTTCTCCCCTAGCCTTCCTCCCTTCCATGTGAACGTAAACGGTTTGCACACTGAAGTATTCACACCCTGAATATTACAGCAGAAAGGACGAAGTGTGACAGCAGCTTGACTTGGTCCCCTAGGTCTCCATCCTCTCGCCACATCCTCACTGCCACACACCCGCCCTCTGGCCCCCCTGCTAGCGCTGTGACCTCTGCTTAGCCAGAGTCAACATTTGCTCAGTTCTTTCCTCACTTTTGCCTGTCTTGCTGGCCCTGGCTGTCACGGTCACCCCTCCCCAGCTTCTCTTGCAGCACCAGGACTTCCTACCATCCCTTTGGCTGGGTCCTGCTCTGCCGCCTGGGAGTGCTGTGTCCTAGGGTGCTCCCCTCTCCCCCCGCCCCACTTCTCTCCAGCATTGTCGCGGCCACTTGGTCTCATTTGTGTCTTGCATGTGTCCTCACTGTGCACACAATCCCTGATTGGTATCAGTGTCACCCTCTAGGTCATCTAGAGCAGTTGTTGCTGAGACGTCCAGGCGTCTAAGCTTTTACTTCGAGGAGGATTATACTCTGGTTTTACTGAATTTGATTTTAGCTTTGCTTTGTCTTGTCGTCAAAGCTGTTTCTGAGACCACTGACATTTGATGACATTTTTCAACAAGCAGCACATATTCTCCCAGCTTTAAGGATCTCCAGCTGTTTTCCTGTCCTCAGTCCCACCGGTTGCTGAAGCAAATGCTTTCTTCTCAGATTCAGAGGCCTGAAGGAGGCCTGCGGGGGCGGGGGGAGGCAGAGGGGGATGCCCCTCAGCACCATGATGCCCTTTGATCTGGTCAGGTGGCTTCACACTCTTCCCTTTCCTCTACGGCCACCACCAGCACGCTCTTTCCCATTTTGCCTCACTCCAAGCACACATGCGTGAGGCATATCCCTAGAGCACCATTCTGCATGGAGGCAGCAGGAAAGGCAGAAGGGCCTGGGCTCAGAGCCAGGCCACTGCAGAACTTCTGTGTCTTTACTAGAGGACAGCATGCAACTGTACACGGTGCTCCACTGCAGACTGTTTCCCCATAGTGTGATAGTTTTTTGGTTGCTCTGCAACAGATTATCACAATAGCTGTGAATTCAACCAACACAAATGTGCTTGCTTGTCTTCCTCTGGAAGCCGGAAGTCTGGAAAGTGCATTCATGGGTTATCATTAAGGTGTCGGTGGGGCTGGTTCCTTCCTAGTCTCTAGGGCACAATGTTTTCTTCTCTTTTCTACCTTCTGGACCAGCCTGCATCCTTGCAGCCCCTTCCCCCTGTGACCCCAGCATTTTACTTCCTCTGTCACACATCTGGTTTCCTGTATTGTAGTTAAGGCATCGTCTGCCTCCCTCTGGAAAGATTCTCAGACAACAGTTAGGGTCCACCTAATGAAGCACAATCTTCTCAGGTCTAGATCACTTCTGCAAAGATCTTTCCGGAATACAGAGTACCATGCACAGGTCTCGGGGATCACAGAGAAAATGCCTTTGGGAGCGTTCTGTGTGTACCACAGTGTCCCACACTGAATTTCACCTAATTCTTGCTTACTCAACCACACAGCTTTATGACATTTTCTTGGGTTTTATTATGGTCATAGAATGTTGCTGAATTAAGATATTTCCCTTTAAATATATGAATACACAGATAGTTCCTATCTTAGGATAATCCAATTTCCTTTAACAAAATTTTCTTGTGGTGTAGAATGTTACATGTCAGTGGAAATTGTGCTTCAAATCCGGTCTTTTCCTGGGAAGAGAGCATGATATGTGTTATGAGAAACATTGGGCAGAGGCAGTGAGCTGGAACACTAGTCTGTAGTGGGTAGCCATTCCATCTTGGATCTGGAAGTTCCAACCCCCATTGAGACTCTGGCAACTGTCTCGCCTACGAGGCGGGGCCAAGGGAGGCGCCTGGAGACCCGAGACCTGGATGGGCAAGCGCTTTCTCGGTTCTGGGACCCTGGATGGTGGAGGTTGACCGAGCAGAGCTCCAGAGGACACCGCTGGACTTCGATACACCTTCCCTAGACCCCACAATCTACCTTTCCCTTTTTTGTAAGTTACCCACTAAATAAACCTTCCTTTTAACTACATGGAGTGGCCATAATAATTTCACCAATACTAGTCAGCTACCAGAACTCAAGGATTGGCTAGGGCTCCTCCTCAAGAAAGTTCATTGATGGTCCTTGGGCAAATGTAGCAAATGCTCTTTCTTATTACTGTAGGTTTATCAGGCAACAGCTCCATTGTAAAGTAAGCATCAGTGTACATGGAAGTTGATTTTGATGTTCACTTTCAAGGTGTGTAGACAGGTATTTAATAGAAGTCTATTTTAGCAGTGTGGTTTCTCTGTTGTGGATTTTTGTGTTTAACTTCACAAGAAAACAACAGCTTTGTGCCAATATTCTCTTCTTTTAGGGTGACAGAGGACAGTCAATGAGAGGATGGGTAATGTGTCATGGGAGATGACTGAGTTACTTACTCAGGTGCCAGTAAATTGCACTTCCTGTTTCTACTCTCCAGCTATTTCTGGAAGAAGCACCCGAGGAATCAAGCTACAGAGAAAAGGGTTCTCGACTCGCGCTTTCAGAGGTTTTAGCATGTTGTTGGTGGCTCTTGTTTAGTGGCAAAACAGCAATAGGTGATGTAGGGAACCAGCTGGAGCAAAAGCATCATTCTCTGGCGGAGGAGGGAAAGGAATGGACCAGGGTCCTATTATCTCCTTAAAGGCCAATCTTCCAGTGGCCAGAAGGTTCCCTTCTAGACCCTGAATCTTGAGGGTGCTACCATCTTTCTGTTCCCAAGCTGGGGACCAAGCCTTCAATGTATGAGCCTTTGGGTGATGCTAAATATCCAACTTCTAGCAAAGATATTTGCATTTAGTATCTGCCCTTCATTGCATCTCTGCCTTTCTTTATTTAAAAAAATATTGAAAATTCATACAATATATTCTGATCATGATGTCCTCTCCCATTTCTTCCCATACCCTTCCTACCTCCTCACTTGTATAACCCCATGCCTTCTTTCTCTCTCTCTTTAGCAAACAATTACACAAATAAAAAAGCAAACAAATCAGAATAAATAAATAAACAGCAAAAAGCACAAGAAACACACACACACACACACACACACACACACACACACACACACAATCCATAAAACAATAGTATATAAGCAAAGGACCAGAGGGATAAAAAAAATGCTCAAAGCATTAGAAGACCAAAACCACCAAACCAAAACAAAAAACAAACAAAACACTACAAAACCACCATTGAATTAATTTTATGTGGGCCATCTACTGTCTGCTGCTGGGCATGGAGCCTACCCTTCAGCATGGTTAGTATACTCAGTGAGATTCCATTGGAGAAAATATAATCTTTCTTTTCAAGTGCTTATCAGTTGGAAATGGTTAGAAATGGTAGATGGTGTTCACTTCCCCCTCCCAGCACTGGTACCCTGTCTGCTTGAATCTGTGTGAGTCTGTGCATGCTGCCACAGTCTCCGAGAGTTCATGTGTGCCTCAGTCGTGTTGTGTCTGGAAGATGCTATTCCTTGGTGTCATCCATCCCTACTGTCTTTCTGCCTCCTCTGGTTTTTTCTTTTGCAATTTTATTTACTCCTATGACTTCAGCTCTCATCTGGGTGGGCTGAGTTCCAGACCCATGCTAACATAAAATAGTAAAAGTAAAAATGTGTCTTTGATAGTTCCTAAGTCCCTCTGATAGCTCTCTTGGTTTATAATGTATAACATTATAGTTATATTTACATTGAATAACTATATTTAAATTCATAGATGTCATATATTTTAATGGTCCATTCTGGTAGAATATTTGCTATAGTAAGTAATATTATTGCAGATATACTCCAAAAACAATCAAACTTGATTTAGTTGGGTTGTCTAATTTACTTAAGAGGAGAGAGAAACCAGAAAAACACATTTATCTCTGTGACAAATTATACTAATGAAACCCCAATTTAGAGTATTAAGGTTAAGAACACATATCTAAGCACACTTAACAATTGCGTTCATTGCTTTCCACTTACAGTACCAAAGGGGCTTGATGAGGGCACTTGTGCGGTGAATAAAATCCCACTTCCTAGCTCATACCCTCACGAAAGTAAAATAACACAGCGCACCATAAGTATGTGCTTGCCAGTGAGCAGACCATTTTCCAAAAGCTCTTACCTGCAGGTCACACTCTCCAGTCTAGGAAAACCGAGCTCAGTGAGATGGAATAATACATTCTAACTGAAATGCTCAGGCTTTCCTGTGCTTGAGTCTGCTCCTTCTGGGGTATCTAGCTATCATCACACACTACTACTCTGTAGTTTTAGTACTTCCCCTGTATAGAGTATCATGGTCTGATTCACATATGTATTTTGTGCATTTATGATAAGGAATGAGAGTAGTTCTTTGTTATTATGTCTTATCTTGGAAATAATTTTTTATTGTACCCCTTGTAAGTTGCAGAATACCTGTATGTGAAGATATATACATATATATTCCTATTGTATACACACATTTTATGTCTTCTGCTTTAAAGTTTCTTCAGGAAAGAAACTTAACCAACTATCTGTATTACTCACATTTATCATAATTTCTATGTCTGTGGAAATAACATACCCTGTAGAGTAAAATATGACAAAGTTTAGTACTATATCTGCTGCAGGCTGTCAGATTTCTTTTCAATTGTTTTTTTCTTAATAGTTTCCAAGACTATGACTCCATTTGAAACACACTTAATATAAAGATGTATTTGTAAGAAAACCAACTACGGACAACTGAGACTTCCCTCTTCCAAAGTAGGCCAGGAGGCTTCATCCCTTAGGCACTATGGACTGCCAAACAGGTAGAACTAATTAGTATAGAGTCTGCTTTGCACGTACCACTTGTCTACTACAGAGTTTGGCATAAACTTATAATTAAAATGAGTATTCAGATCGTGTCCCCCTTTCTATTAACGCAAGACCTGGAAGGCAGAAAACTCAGCCATCTCTTTACTTCTGTCTGGGCTTACCTTGATCTTGGTTTAAACCTGGACTCTTTTGCCTGTTGGCATCATGATATGACCAAGTATCTTGTGCTGCCTCGACTTTTTCCTCTTGGAAATGACGGGAGTGGTGGTAGTGTGTTTGGGAAGTATATTAGACTAGTTATCTTACAGGTTATCTGTGAAAATACAGTGTGTATAAAATGTCTGCCACTAACGTGTCTGCCACATTACCCGATGTTAAGTGAATAAATATCATGGGCGTCCAGGAAGGAAAAATGATTCCCATGTTGGCTGTTCACCAAGGGCTCGTGGGGAGACTGTCTGGTCTTAGAGAGTCTGGATGGTAGCACATATCTGAAGGAGAAAGCACCATCGCACCCCAGATGCTCCTCTGCTGCCTTCCCTTACTGAAGAGACTGTTCACACTTCCCATGTAATCTTTCCTCACACCTTTTACAAAGACAGCATGTCCTCCTGACCCTGGCTGCAGAGAAGGGCTTTTCAGAGGAGTGGGAGGCACCATGGCCTGTTCAAGGGGAATGGGGTGAATTGATGGCAGCCGGTGGCAGGTGGCTATTTTCACTTAGCAGTCAGTGGCAAATGAAAGAGGTGTGTGGGTATCTCTCTCCCCACAGGCCATTCATTTTCTGCAGCTGAAAGAGCAATGGGCTGATCTGAAACAGGAGGAAAAGTTCAAAGGAATTATGACAGATCAGCCCAGCACCTCGAAGTTTATCTGAATAACAACGCATAAGCACTATTCAGTGTTGACAAAGTTCTGCCGGCTGTGAGGGCTGAAGGGGAGAGTGGGAGCAGAGCACAGAGGGCCATACCATTGCTTAAGTGTGCACAGGTCTGGATTTAAATGAGATAGCTCTTAGACTCTTCATGTCTTCCCTTAAACCAGGACCGAGACTTCTCTAAGACACAGGGAGCGGCAGCAGCGCCTGAATGTAACACTTAACTCGTGATCGTCTCCTAGAGGTGAGCGATGAGCCTCCCAACTGCCATGCAGGGCAGCAGGGCGGTCAGTGGCTTTCCTGTGGCCTCTTCACCCACCTTTGCCTTCGCATCACTATTAATTCAGGCTCCAGCAGACTCTTTCTCACACCTCTTAACCAGCTTCCTTCTTTGTCTCCTCCACCTTCCAACTCCTGTGCAATTCAATCAAAGCATTAACAGGACTTTTTCCACCAAAAGCTCAGTGCTGTGGCATGTACCAAGGAGCTGGAGGCACAGACCCTCCCTAAGTTACCGCCTAAGGCAGAAGATCAGCATTGCTGCTGATGTCTGTGTAAACGCATCTCGTGGTGACTCAAGAGGAGTGACCCAGTGAGACTCCCACCTTACCATGTTGCTGTGAGAGCCCAGTTTGTACATTTCTCTTTCATTCACTTATTCTCTTTGTTGACAGCCATTTTGTACCCTGGGCTGTTTCATGCTCTTTCTCTCTTTATAGGTTTATTTTTCACTAGTGGCGTGGTGTGGGGGAAAATGGTCCATGCTGGGTGGGGCCTGTTTGGTTTCGCCTTTGCCTTTCCCTGTGAAGTCAGATATCCACAAGAAAGGGCTAAGATCACAGCATGCGTTAGCCGATGCTCAGTGGCCTGTAATCTCCCTCTCCTTCTGGGCCTCCATTTCCTGGCGACCTAACATATCAGCGTGTGCTTTTCTGCAGTGCTGGCAGGATCAAAAGTCAGCAAAGATGATTCAGGCTCCACGTCTATTATGAAATAATTGTCTTATCTGCATGATAATACACACATATATTTCTGCTAAATTATCTACATCCTAAGTATTCATTCATGCTCCGGAGAAGGTGATGAATGCGCCAGATGCTTACATGTGGTGAGATCACGGAGAGGGGTGGAGCAGGGCAGCTTGCCAACTGTTTGGGTGGCTATTTGTCAGGAGAATGAGTCATGATGCCTGCAGCCACGGCTGTCCCATTCCTGATACTGGTTCTAATATGCTTCACTGGAAAGAGGCCAAGGGCCTCACACCAAAATTCGGGCCATTTTTTCACCTATCGGCAGTGGTGTATTTGCGTGCCACTTTCTTCTCTCTGCTGTTAGAGGCAGCCCGTGGCTCCCTCGGTGCTGCATTAGGCTTTGTTTCATGGCTAGGACACCACCCTAGTCTATACTCTTTATGTGATTCCAGAAATAGTCACGGAGAATGTACTACCGTGTTTGAGGAGGCCTTATCCCACAGACAAGGCGAGCTGCTTTTCTTGGAGTCAGTACCATCCAGCCACTCCTGAGCTCTCTCTCATCAGTTCACTACTATGCCAAAAGCTTCGCCGATGCACACGTGTTCACATTTGGTGCTTGAAGAGAAGGAAAGAGAGGACAACCTGCTCCGCTCTGGACAGGGCCACAGAACTCCGAATTGGTGTGAGTGGACCCAAGGCCACCCTGGAGTCATCTGCTAGGGTCTGGGGAGTTCAGTGGCCCTGCTGGTCTGCAGGCCTGGGGTGTGAGAACTATCGCATTGCCGTGCAGTGGGCAGGATGGGGCTCTAATGCCTTGGGTGGCTCTTGTGTTCCTAAGATGGACTGAGCCGAGCTGACCTCTCCTGCTGTCCTAGTAAGTAGCAGTGGGGCTAGTGAAGCCTCAGGGAGGGCTGATCTAAAGTTGATGCAGAAATTCAGAACAGCTTCTCCAAGACTGTCTCCAAGGCGATCTCCAGGGCAGGCTGTCTGCCCGATCTGGCAGTAGCAACAAGGGGCACATGAAGACTTAGATGACAGGAAGCCATGTCACACAGGCAGTGGGAACAGGGAGCTGTGTTTGTTCTGCATTCTGCACTGCGATGTCCTTAAGCTGTCTGTATGACCTTGACAGCCACAGCAGAATTGTCTGGCTCGGTGACATGGGAGGGGCTGAGTCATTACTTCCATTTGCTAAATCGGGGCCAGGGTAGATGAGGACATTTGATTATTTAGAGCGTTTGTTTATCTGCCAGGTTTGGTGATCAATGCAGGCCAGGAGGCCAGGTGTGGTCAGATGTTAGCACTGTAATCAGGAAGTGTGGAAATTTCTAGTTTCAGCTTTTATCTATTTTTATGACCGTATTTATTGGGTTTTCTATGAGTCTGGAACATGCAAACTGTGTGATTCAGAGTGAAACTTTATAACGTTTAATGTCATCATCCTGAAACTGGGCAAATTTTTTCTCCAATCATACATGGAACAAGTTTGGAAGACGCTTTGAGCTCACTGGCTTCCTCCCTTCCTTTTGGCATCAATATGGAGGCCTCAGCCCCTTTTGTATGTTTTGAGTCTCCCTTTTTCTTAACTCACTGTATCGTCCTCAAGTAATTTTTAAAGAGTTCACAGCATTAGGGAATCTATAAATGCATTTTAAAATGAAATGACGATTGAAGAACAAAATCTGACGCTAGTGTGTAAAGTGAGGGCATGACTGATCCAGTACAGTGTAGGGGAAGGTGGTTTTTGCTTTTTGTTTTTTGGTTTTTTTTCTTCCAAGACAGGGCTGTTTTTCTGTATAGCCTTGGCTGTCTTGGAACTTACTCTGTAGACCAGGCTGGCCCTGAACTTACAGAGATCTGCCTGCCTCTGCCACCCTAGTGCTGGGAATAAGGCATGAGCCACCACCACCCAGTTTAGGGGAAGGTTTTTATTATAGATATGAGGGAGAGTATAGCCAGAGGCAGAGCAGGGAGAAAGTAGCAGACTGAACATGGCCAGTAGACTGAACCAGTCCGTAAGAGGAGAGAAAGTGGGGGAGAGGGAGAGAGGAGGATCAGGAGAGGAAGACTAAATGGGACAAGAGAGTGTGCATGGCTAGAAAGCGGGGTTGTATAGGAATTAGAATCTGGGGAACGGCAAACCCGTGAGCTGGGGAAGTTTAGGTTAGGGAGTGGGTTAGAAGAGCTGAGAGGAGACACTGGTACTGAGTGAGCCTGGTGGCCAGCATGCGCTTTGGTATGATAATACCTACCACACTAGTGTATGATGTTTGGTGTTAATATGAAGTTTGACAAATCAGCGTAGTTATGGGATTTTTAAATTTTTAAAATTTTCTGGCATTTGTAAAGAGGAGGAAAATAGACAGGAGTGATGTATCTAAGATTGAAAGCCATGTTCCACTAAAACATTATTTCTCTGAAATATGCTCTTTGGGAAAAATTCAAAACATCTGGGTTAGATTATAGAATGTAAGCACAGAATAAAAAGTGGTCTTTGGGACATCAGAATGAATAATTCTGGAATTTCATAATCTCACTGTCCCCATATCTTTACAAATGAAATAAAACAATCTCCTCTGGTTTCACTATTTATGTTTTCCTCATTTGGGGAAAGGTAGTGAGGTGGAGTTGGAGAGGCACGTGAGAGCTGATATGAAAGGAACTCCATGTGATTGCTTTCTTTTATTTTCATATCTCAATTCCCTGGCCATTCCCTTCAGTTCTCGAGGTGTTGACAGCTGGAAATATGCTGAGCTGCAATCCACTTTTGGAAGTTATTGATATTTCCTAACTGAGGTTCAGTGGTGTGACTTGGTTTAGGTGAAAATGTGCCAAGGTCTAGGGTCTCCTGTGCCTCGTCCAGGTTTATTATAGTTTCAGTAACACAATGGCAGGAGCTGGGAAGCACGCTGCTGCCTGGGGCCTCGTGCTGAATGCATCTCTTATTTTCAGAATGGCGCTGCAAGGCCACCAAGCAGTCATTCCTTCTTCTGAGTTACACATTCGTGTGAGTTCCAAAGCTGTCGAGTGCTAGAGACCTAAAATGTCATTTCTATGAAGTTAATAGCTGCTTATAGTATGAAAAATCACCTTAACTAATTTTACTAAAGGGCCACTGGGAAAAGAAAAATAAGCCAGCAGATCTGGAACTACACAGTGAACCTGCTAGCATGGAGTATGTGCTACGTGTCCCCGTTAGAGTATAGATCTTTAAGGCCCTTGTGCTGAAAATTTGGTCACCAGCACTATTGGGAGATGCTGGAACATTTAGAAGGTAGAATCCAGGAGGAAGTTAGGTCATTTTGTGGGTACCCTTACCAGGTAAATTGGGGTCCTAGTCCCTTCTTGTCTCTCTCTCTCTCTGCTTCCCAGCCAATGCAAGTGAGTTCCAAATTCCTCTGAGTGCTTCTGTGGTGTGCTGCTTTTCCATAGGCCCAAAAGCAACAGGGCCAGTGAACCGGAGACTGAAACTGCTCCCTCTGTGCTGGAGAAAGACTTTCTTAAGCTGATTTAACTTAGGTGTTTTGTAGCAGTGGCAGAAGCTGTCTATAAACGTCACTAATAATAACATTTCTATGCTGTGGTGGTTTGAAAGAGAAATCTCCCCCATAGGCTCTTGCATCTGAACTCTGGGTCCCCAGTTGGTGGTACTGTTTGGGGTGCTGTTTGGGGTGCTGCACCTTTAGGAGATGCAGCCTTGCGGGATGAAGTATGCCGTCGTCACTGGGGGCTGTTTTTGATAGTTCCTATCTTTGCCCCACCTCTCTCACTGCCCCCCCATATGTAAATGAAAGTGTGATTAACCAGCTCCTGCTTCTGCCACCAAGCCAAACCTTCCTTGCCACGGTGAAATCTACCTTCTGAGCCGTAAACAATAGTAAACCACCTCTTCCTTAGTTGTTTTTGGTAACGGTATTTTACCACAGCAACAGAAAGCAAACTGATACACATGTAGTTTACCATAGTCCAAGAGTCACTAGGAAGAGTGCATTTTATCCTAGTGACCAGGAATGTTGCTGTTGATCGTTATTGTAATGCGTGGCTCCTAAAGATGCAGTGCACAATAGTGCACACTCACAATCTAAGAACTGAGGAAACTGAGGCAGGAAGATGAGGACATAGTGAAACCTTATCTAAAGAAAACAGAAAAAAATAGAAGGAGGGAGGTAGAAATGAATGGGTGAAAGGTTCCAGTAATATTTAACTATAGAATCTAAATTATATATATTATATATACATATAATAAAATAAAATATATATTCCATGTGTATGTCTGTGCAATAAATAATAAAATAACTTTATGAAGTGATAAAAAATTTGGACTGCTTGGGTTTTTTAAAAAAAACATAATGAATGTTCACAAACTCATGGACTGCCTTTTTATAGTAGAAGGCCTTCAATTAAGTTAAATACATGTTTGTTAAACAACCAATGTCCACAGATCATAACGTTTGTTATGGGAAAAGATGGGATTAGTGAAACACAGATTCTCTCCTCTTGGCTGAGAAACATTGTGGGCAGAAAAAGCAGCACTCTGCTAAGGAAGGTGGATGAGCTTCAGAGAGTAACCTGAGGGTTCACAAAGGAGTGAGCTGGGGCTTACCTGTGGATTCATGGGGAGGTTTTGTCTGAAGAATAAAGAAAAACTTG
Organism: Peromyscus leucopus; assembly: GCF_004664715.2. Classification (NCBI taxonomy): domain Eukaryota; kingdom Metazoa; phylum Chordata; class Mammalia; order Rodentia; family Cricetidae; genus Peromyscus; species Peromyscus leucopus. The sequence goes on along the minus strand of NC_051064.1, from coordinate 21,765,914 downwards.
GAAGACTTAGAAAGCCTTTTGGGTACCAGAACCAACATGGTAAGTAAGGGTACAGAATGGGAAATACTCAGGTAGACTTTGGACTAAATGAATTCCAAAAGAAGATGAAAGGGGAGCAATAATTAGGTCCAGGTGGGACTGATGAGTGGGAATGAACAGTATATGGGTATATTAATATATTGCTGTAAAATTCTTAATTTCAATATACAGATATAAACTTTTAGTTTTCAGTTAATGTCTTAGTTAGGATTTCTATTGCTGTGATAAAACACCATGACCAAAGTAACTTGCGGAGGAACAGGTTTATTTGGCTTATGCATCCAAATCACTGTTAATCATTGAAGGAGATAAGGACAAGAACTCAAAAAGACAGGAACCTGGAGGAGGAGCTGATGCTGAGACCATGGAGGGGTGCTGCTTACTGGCTTGCTCCCCATCATTATTTCAACTTGCTTTCAACCTGCTTTCTTACAGAACCAGCACTACTAGCCCAGGGATGGCACCACCCACAATGGTCTGCATCCTTCCCCATCAGTCATTAAGAAAATGCTTTACAAGCTTGTGTTACAGCCCAGTCTTATAGAGGTATTTTCTCAACTGAGGCTCCTTCCTCTCAGATGACTATAGATGGTGTCATATTGACATAAAACTAACCAGTACAGTCAGGAAGAAGAAATAACCACAAAAATAAATATAATTAGACTGAACTCAGATTTTTTCCCATGACATAGAAATATCCAGAAATATTGTGAAAACATCTCATAATTCACAGTCCAATACCCAGTCTGGATAACATTGGTCTGATGGAGTGAAGGAAATATACCAGTGAATTTATGGGAATTTAAGGCTATATCATCCACCACATTGGCTAGCTTGTCTAGGATTTATTTCTCAGAACTTGATCTACTTTAACACCAAAAGTTCTACTGTCTGGACAATCCCTTAGTATCAGTCAAGCTGGGACAACTGGTCACCCTAATGTAGAGTTTATGCAAAGAAACAGGAGTAAAACACAGTGGAGGCTTTGACAAGGAGGTTCTGAAACTGGATGGTTTTGCCTTTCTTTCCCATGGTGCTCTCTGCTGGAGAATTTACCAATGTCTGGAGATGATTGGGTTAGGATGAAGGATCAACTACATGCATTTAGTGAGCAGAAGCCAGAAGTGCTGCTACACACCCCACAATTCATAGAAAAATCCTCTATAATGAGCATTGTCTTCTCCTAAATGTCAGTGGTGCTGACATTGAGAAATCCTGAGTTGGGGAAGATAAGGAGGGATGGAGAGAACATTAGACTACAAACCTTGGAAATTTGCATATACAACAAATGTAAGAGCTTCTGAAAGATTGTTTTTGAATTGTAAGGACTTAGAGAAGTTTTGTGAACTAGAAGGGATGCTGCAAAGAAACCTTAATGAGCTACAGATGTGGAACTGTCGCTATAAAACCTAGTCACAGTGGCAGGGTCAGGAGGATGATGAAACCAATGTGGCATTGAAACATTTTAAAGGTCTCAGTTTATTGGGATAGGATGGAGATCATCAGGGCATAAGGCACAAGGCACAAGACACTTTTCACTTGATAGGGAAAAGCTGCTATGCCAATAATTGCTGGGGGAGGCTGATGATAGACTAGAAAAGTATCCTCTCTTCCATATTAACAAAGGTTGCAAAGCTTTCGGTAGCAACTTGATCAGACCTGTGACAGTAAGGGAATGATGTAGGTCATGGGAGGGGAGCAGCCTCCCATCTGCCATAGTCAACTGGGGATTTTAGACAGTTGAATGTCACTGTTTTATTTCCATATGTTATTAAAGGATAAAATTCTATAGGCTTTTAGTAAATGTGATGGTTCATATTATCAACTTGATGTGATCTCAAATCACACTTAATGCAGGTGGGAAGACCCACCCTAACTGGGCAGCACCATCCCCAGGCTAGGGCCCTGGACTGAATCAGAAGGAACCTAGCTGAGCCCCAGCACTTATCATCCGCTGCTTTCGGACTGTGCATGCAACGTGGCCAGGTCTCTCGAGCTCCTGCTACTGCAAATCCCGTCACAATGGACTGTACCCTAAAGTTATGAGGCAAAGTAAACCAAACCATTCCTTCCTTCCATTTGTTTCTTGTTGGGAATTTTGTCACAGTAATAAGACAATTAATGAAGACAGTAAATACGCATGGTTTAGTTCAGTGTCTTTAATGAGCAAGTACAACCTAGTTCTCACTTTGCCTAACTCAAGCAAGCAGATCTATAGGCATAATTCAGTTTAGATTTGTCTTTCTCCACAGAGCCAGAGCTCCAGGAGGGTAGTGTTCCACTTTTGCTCACTGATGACTACATCACCCATGACCTATGCATCATTACTAAACAAACATAAACAACAGCCCCTTGGTCTATAATTGGAGACTTGCTATGCAGATAAGAAAACTCTTGGCAATGTAGAACTTGTGCGAAGTCTGGGAAGCTGTAAGCTTTACTGCAGTGAGCTGGAGAAGAAGCAAGTGGAGCATAGGACTGAAATGAAGACCAAAGGCTGGCTGGAAACTGAGATGCAACCCATGGAACAGGAAGCTTGTGTGGAAGAACCCTCTTCCTGACACCAGGCTTTCGAGGTCCAGCAAATAAGAACACAGAACACCTAGTTAAGTTTGAGGTTCAGATAAATACTCATTACATTTTTTGCACATGTATGTCCCTCAAATTGTAAAGAATATACTTTTACTAAATGAGTATTTATTCATGGTTTATCTGAAACTTAAATCTCAATGGGAAGCCTGTGTTTTTCTGGCTACTTTGCCCTACATACACCACATGCTATGAACTGTATTTCCTGAATGGGAGAAGATGGTTCAGATAAGGGGTTACTCCCTCTCACTTGTGTTATTCAAATATAAAATTTCTAAAGTTTTAGTAACAAATACCTTTTAGGATTTTTACTCATATGCAGTTTAATGTAGTTTATTTGATTTGATTCTGTCTTTTCTAGGAATGTTGATCTGCCTTCCATGATCATTCTCAGAAGGCCAATCCCCACATTGTCAAGCAGTTGTCATCAGACTGGCAAAGATGAGCCCTATTCACACAGTGCGGTCCCTTCTGTGTCCATCTACTGCTCACTACAGCGCAGGAGCCAAAGTGAGCTCGGAAGCGATGCTGTGTTAGCATGATGCAGCTGAGGAGATGCTGTCTAAGGAGGAGGACCAGAAGAGACAGGAGCCAGAGGCACTGATTCCAGGTGCCATACCACACAGCCTAGGAAGGCAGACAGGCTTTGCAGTGCGCTACAGAGCTGCAGCCTTCCATGTAAAGAATTAAATATTTGCTATCTGCTTTGAGATGTCCATTAATACCTAAGGCATTAATGTATAAAGACAGCAGATGCTGAAGTTGACTAAGAAACAAATATCCATGTGTAACTTTTAAAAGGAAATGATCAAGCATATTCTCGAGTCCTTTACCCAGAGGTCCTTTGATCCAGTCATGTGTGGGAAACTTTGAGCTGGGTTTCTTTATTGAAGACTGTGATGTTGACCTGGAGAGAAGGTACAGCGGTTAAGAGCACTGGCTATCTATAATGGGATCTGATGTCCTCTTTGTTATGCAGGCATACATGCAAATAGAGCACTCATATACATTAAATAAATATATTTTTTTAAAAGACTGTGATATTGCCCGGCAGTGGTGGCACTGTGCCTTCAATCCCAGTAGGCAGACCTCTGTGAGTTCATGACCAGTCTGGTCTACAAAGTGAGTTCCAGGACAACCAGGGCTGTTACAGAGAGAAAGCCTGTCTCAAAAAACCAAACCAAACCAAAACAACAACAACAACACCCCTAAAATCTGCGATGTCTGTACTCTAGCATTCACCAAGAATATGGGTGGGAGGTGTTGTTAGCCTGATGTTCAGGGAAGGGACCAACTAGTACTCACAGCCCGACCGACCCTTCCAGCCTAAAAATCAAAACAAAAATAGAGATGGGCTTGACTGCGCAGGGGCAGGGCACAGTGGAGCTGCCCAGCAGAGCTTGTGCGGCCTTTGGTGGGACCAGGGCACATGCATGTTTCCTGTCGAGCAGAAGGTAGACTGCAGAAATCAGAGGCCACTGAGGTTCTGCAAGAGCAATGGGATCCCAGCGGAGACTCACATGTGATGGCTGCGTAGGAAATCTGGGACGGGAGAGGAGGTTGAAAGAGTCAAATGCAGAACTTACAACTTGAATATTGATTGCCTCTGGCTCCTCATGAGGGCTTCCAGAAAGATCCATCAGAGCATCCATACTGGAATCTAGAACGTCCAAAGATCTCAAAGCCCGCTAATGTCTGATCTACCTTCTGGCTCCTTAACCTATTCACTGTGTGACCTCAGACAGGGCCATGTGACTAAGGTGGGGGTCATGAAAAATGTGTCAACAGTGTAGTGTTTCTTAACACACAGTAACCAAAAATTAAATTAAAATCAAACAAATGGTGACTCCAAAGAATTTCCGGAAGTTCTCTCCCATGGTGTACAGCATGACTTCATTGCAACCTTGGCTTTGAACATACAACATGAAGTTTGAGAGATGTATGACAACAGGGCATACACCACCAGTGAATGCTGCCTGAAACAGTTTGGTTCAGATTCTAATTATGGTTCACTGTGATTGCAGCATTTTCCTTCCTCTATACAAAGTCTCTTGCTCTCACAGAAACATGTTTATAAGAAACAAAGAATTTGAATATTCTCCTCCTGTCAGCCTTCAGTATGTATCAAATTAGAATGTCTATGAAATGTATTATGTTATAATGTCTCATTTTAAAAATTACTGTTTGAGTTCATTCCCTGAATTTTGTCTGGGGATTATGATAGAATTGCCAAGAGCTTCTGGAGTTCCCCTAAACATATGTCTACTGAGTTATACTACACACTATTCAAAGTGACATTCTCAGCATTGACAATTATAAATGAAAATATCGATCAACTCCAAATGACATTGAAATTACCCTGTGTCCTGCAGTATCAAATATTCAGCCAAGGTTGAATTCTTTGTGTGAAAACTAGCAAGCACCTTTATCTCATTGGTATGCAAATTTTTCAACTTTAATAAATGCTAAAATTATATGCATAACCAAATTGTGTTCAAATACATTTCTTTATGATGTAATAACAGTACATATTTAATTTGTATACCGATTTCATATATCGGGGTCATATAAAAATTTCTTTGACAAAAAGAGGTTGCAATGGGAAGTATTTTAAGATACTCTGATGTAACTCATATGTCCCCTATCCTACTGCTCTAAGTCAAGAAATTTGAGGATGGTGGAGGAGGCGTGTGGACAGAGGGGAAGCTGGCCTTTGGGTGATACAGCCGGGACATTTCTAGTGAAGGAGTGAGTGTTTTTGCTTGAGTTTACATACGATATCTGGGGGAATTTTTATGATGAGGAGTGACCTGCACTCTTGCGTCTGATCTTCAGTTAATCAGTACCAAACACTTTCATGTTTAGAATTACAGTTTTATGACATATGCTAATATTTTATAGTGCATTTTGTCTGCTCAACTGGAACTTTATTAATGATATCAAACCATGTACTTTCCTGTGGTTGGCATATTTTGCTCAGTGCTAAGCTTTAATGTTGTTTGTGTTGAAGCATATAGCTGTAACTTGTTCATATCCACCGCAGCATGATGTTTCATGGTGGGTATGTAACACTGCAATGATCAATTTTCATGTCTGTAAATATTTGGATTACTGGCATTTTCTGCTATATACAGTGCTGTTTTAAACTTTTTAAAAGGGCTTATGTGTAAGGGTTTTTTGAGGGTATGTAACTAAGAATGGGATTGCTGGATTTGAGACATCACTTTTAAATCTCTACCAACTCACTTTCCAAAGCAGTTGAATCAGATTCCAACCCTCTTATCCATTTGTCATGGTTTGTGTTAACTATGTGACCCAATGATCAACCAAAGTACATGTAAAATTCTTACAGGGCAAAGCCAACCTGTTGGTTCTGGGACACACACAGTGATACAGAAGACCTAGTTAATTCTTGCTGGCCCCACACCTGCCTCTATCTCCACCAGGAGATTTTTTTCTCCAGTAGCTGGGCCTGACTGGCTCAAGTGTAGCTTCCTTACTATTCAGCTTGCCAGGAATGGGGGCTGTCACTCAGGAAAGCATGCTGTTTGGAATCTGTTTAGATAAACAGTACCGTTCTGATAGCATTTGATTTCCCGGGAGATAGTTTCCCTAGGGCTTGCAGCAGTGATTGGAGGGGCTCCCTCTGATTTGACGCCCCAGTCACCATCAGCATCCTGTTGGCAATGGTTTCTCCTTTCACATTCCTTCTGATTTTTCCCTCTAAGGGTCACAGATGAAATGCCTTTCAGGTAAGATCATATGAAGACCTTACCCATATTTAACGCACATTTAACAACTTGAGTAATTGGATTCTGTGCAGGGTCGAGTTCAACCTTCAAAAATCATGCTCACTTTATCCATTATTCTGCCCATGCCAGTGTTGGGATGAATAATGGTCCATAAGGTTTCTGAATGGGAACAGAAAGAGAGTTACAGCAGCAGAAAAACTGCCAACTTGGACCAAAAAGGACCCAGAAAGGATGAATGAAAGCAGGAGGTCCGACTCCCCAAATTCTACAGGCAGGAAGTAGGCTGATCAAGCTACTCAGCTGCAAACACATGCTGCCATTTAGAATTAAAGCATGTACATTGTTTTGTAATTTTACAGTTTCACATACAGAGGAGACTTTCTCCCCAGCATAGATTCCATGCAAAGATTCGTCTACACTCGATTTAGATGGGGAGATTTGAGCTGGAGAGAGTTGGATATGGTTTCAAACTTGAAGTTGTAGTGGATTCAGACTTTGGAGAAGACAGCATGGTGAAGGTGCTGTGTATGTGGGACAGGTGTGAGTCTTCGAGGGACAGAGGATAGACTGTAGGCTGAGTAACAAATATGTTCAGGTCCTAATTCTCAGAAGCCGTGGCTGTTAGTTACCTCCCATGGGAAAAAGAGGCTTTGCAGATGTAACTACATTAAGAGTCTTAATATAGAGACACTACCTTGATTACTTAGGCTGAACTGTTGGGATAGCAACAGTCCTTATAAGAAAAAAGTGGGAGGACTCAGAGATTGGAATGATCTGGCCAGGAGACAGAATATTTGGACCTTCTCTAGAATGTGAAAGAGATAATCCAGCACTCAGGAGGCAGAGGCAGGTGGATCTCTATGAGTTCACAGTCTACAGAGCTAGTTCCAGGACAGCTAGGACTGTTAATCAGAGAAACTCTGTCTTGAAAAACAAAACAAAGTAAAACAAAAACAAGCAAAGAAACCTTCCTGGAGCCTTCAGAAGTAACCAATTTTTTTTTGTTTTGTTTTTTGTTTTCTGTTTTTGTTGTTTGTTTTGTCTTGTTATATATATACACATACACTCCTAAATCTAATTTGCTCAGCCCAATGGTACTGGTATGTATGTTTTCAGGGCTGACGATTTGTCACTGGACAACCAATTCTGTGCTCTCCCCGGAGAGGACCACCTCTCCCACCGCAGCTTTCCTCAGTTGCCTGGAGTTCTTTGTGTAGGGCTGAGGCCTCCTGGGCTTCCCCCATCCGCTTTGGCGTGAGAATTGGTGTTGCCCTTGTTCGGTTCACATTTGGGCAGTCATGTTGGTGAGACTTCATTGGTGTAGTTTCTGCTGTTACTAGGAGATGCAATCTTACAGCAAACTCTCACAATCTTCCTGAAGTAACCAGTCTTGATTTCAGCTTCCCAAGATTCATTTTGCCCTGGCTTCCAGAAGGCAACATATTTGTGGGTTTGGAAATTTGTTATAGCAGCTGTCAGATGCTGAACCAAGTTCCCGAAGTGCTTCTGTGCATTCAAGAAATATAGCCAGAGGAGGAGGGAAAGGGAATGAGGAAGCAGGGTCTCCCCACTGGGTTCTTTTCATCTGATATTATGTATCAGATACATAGTACTCAATGTCTGTTATCTTAAACAAAATAACATCCTTAGACAAAGAGAAAAAAAAGAAGCTGAGTTGTTTAACGTCTTCATACAACGTATTCTTTTATTTACTGTCTGGGGTGGAATACTACTGATTCTATTAAAGTCTTAAATAAACTTAATTGACAGAAGTAAACAGACAGACATCTCTTTCTAGAAACCCAAAGTTTTTAAGGAAAGAAAGTAATCACAGGCACAAAACTTCCTTTGTTACAGGGCAGCGATACATTGTTAACATTCCGTGAAGGCATGCTAGAGAAAGGTCATGGCGAGACACTGGGAGGCGCCCCTGACAGGGCTGCTTCTGTAGAACAGATTTGGGGTTCTATCATGACATAAGGAAAGTGTGAGAGCTTTTGATTTCAGGGAGCTTGGAAACTCTTCAGACTGTGGTCTACCCTCTGGCCCTCAGAAAGTCACGTCCATCCTGCTTGCTTCTTCCTTGGTTTTATCAGATGTGCAAGGACACTGTGTCTGACTCATCTAACAATGTAGATGTGCATTCTTTAATTGGAAAAGAATTGTGAAAGGTTCCCACTTGAACATTACATGGAGCCACTGAAGTACTGATGTTCTAGAAATAGCTCCTTTCCCTTTATTTTTGTTTGTTTGTTTCTTTTCTCTTTTTCCTTTGCTTCTTTCTTTTTAGTTTAACAATGGATTGCATTTATGGGATGTATGTGATGTGAGGCAGTCTAGAGAAGAAACAAGATACGTAGGATATATTTGTGGTTAAAAAGACTCTGAGAAAGTAAGGGAACTATTTGAGAACGAACATGGTGTTACTCCCATGCTTTGTGCTAGGCAGCTGGAGGAGATGCATGTTTCCTTCTGCTGCTGCGACAGTCATTGTGTGCTCAGTGGCTTCAAACAGCATTGGTTTGTGCCTTCTAGTTCCAGAGCTGGAATTCAAAATGCGCCCCCCGCCCCGGGGGGGGGGGGTGTTGGAAAGATTTTCATCCTTTCTGGAAGTTCTAAGGGAAAGTATGCTTTCTTCTTTTTCCAACCTTGAAAGTGATGCCCTGGCTTATGGGCCCTTCTCCATGTTTAAGGCCAGAAACCACAGGGTAAGTGCTTCCTACATCAGACACTCTGAATCTGACTCTTCCATCTCTCTACCCACATCTGAGGTCCTTTGTGATTACTTATAAAATCTGGAATAGTCTCCCCATGTTGAAACCCTCTGATCAAAGATCTTGTTTCTACATGTAACCTTAATTCCCTGCTTACAGGGGTCCAGGCTTTGGTGTCTTTGGGAGACTATTAATCTGCTTCCCAAGTGACATCATTGGGCTGGAAACCAGTGAAACCCAGAGGAAACAGAGTCAGAGTATGGACTATGGCAATGGATGCCCAGGTGCTGGGTAAGGTGTACTAGTGAGGGTGGAAAGAGATACCTATGTGACTCACTGAACCATGTGAAGGGGACCTGGGCACACCCAACTTAACACAATCAAATGTTTGAGTTGTTTGCTCATCCAAAATCTCAAAATCCTTCTAGGACATGCTAGCCAGTGTATTTTTCTCTGTGTATACCTTACTATACATAACAACTATACACAGTGCTAAAAAGTATACCAAAGCAGTCAGAAAAAGACCAGCCCCATTGAAATTGGCATCTAGAGCCATGTAAAAATCTATCCCCTAGCCTATGTAGTCTGAGTTATTTTAGCGAGAAGCCTGTGGTTGGAACTATTCTGCAGAAACCTGTTCCAACCAGTGGCAATTTTGTAATCCAGACTCTCCTGATTGCCTTCTTTCTGAAGACAGGTTTAGGTGAGGTGAATGTGTGTGTCCAAAACCTGTGGGCCTCTTTCAGTTTTTCTCAGATACTGAAAAAGGTAGTTTATTATAATGTCCTCACTAGTGCGGGGGGGGGGGGGAGCCATTTTTCTGCCATTTGGTTGAAATTTACGGCAAGTGGGATTCAGAGGATTACAGCATGAAGGAAATGTCAATGTTAAATCTATAGACGGTCCCTTTAGTGCCTCATGTCGTAAATTACTAGCCAGCACAAGTGAGAAGGCTTGGGAAAGGGGACACAGTGAAGCACCAGGTGGATCTGTGTTTGCTTTGCTTTCTGGAACACACATGCTTGGCTGCCCTGGCTCTCTGCCCCTCTCTCCCCTCCCCCAGCAAGAAGGCCCTGCATGTGTGTGTCCTGGCTTGGCTCTCTCGGCCGGCCGGCCACCTTAGCAATGCTATTTCAGCAAGGCCAGCATCAGGTGTCACAACTGCTAGGGTGACTGGGTTAATGGCTGAAGCATTTTCCCTGGAGAAGCAGTCACAGACAGGCTTGCCTTTGTCTCTGCCCAGAGAAGTCTGAATTTCAAACTTTGTCCCTGTCATTGTGCGGGGACCCCTGGGGTTGGGTTGTTTGGCCTCACTTGTTCTCAGCAGGGCCACTAACTGTCAGGAGGAACTGGATCCTGGGGCTTTGCTTGCTTTCCCTGGGAACCCAAGTCTGATTTGAAGTCAGGCCTGGAAATGCACCCTTTCCAGTGGGGTCTCTACAGGACTTGACGCTAAGCCGTCAGTGTACGGGAGGCAGGGCAAGGCACTAGATACTGGTTTCAATCCCTCAGTTTGCTCTCCCCATCCCTGGCCCTCTAGAGCGGCTCTGATCTGAGGTGCTGAGTTTGCGTAGGCATATGTCCCTATAACAATCACCTTGCTGGTAAGGGTGACAAAGACTTTGTCTAGTATCCCTCGGTTGGACACAGGACTTAGTGCATTGTAACTTTTGGTCAGTTTATCCTTATAAACGCTCTGAAGCGGTTGATGTCATGTACATATATGTTTGTTCACATATATACGTATATGCACATGTGAGCAGCAGAGGTGCGGAGTTTTGGTTCCTCTCCGCTCTACATGCTGATGCTCTAACATCACAATGTGTCTGTGTTGGAAGACATGATCCTTGAAGCCAAAATTAAGCCATATGGCCGAACTGTATATGGACACCTGTCCTGGAAGAGAAGAGGACGATATAGACACACATAGCAGGAAGACTACAAAGTGCAAGAAGACATCGATCTCTCTGCAAGCCAGGAGTGAGCTCTGATACAAACAGACCATCTCTTCTAACACCTGGGGCTTGATTCTGGCCTTAGAATTGTGAGTTCAGAAATTTCTCTTGTGGAAGCTACCCAGTCTGTGGCGCTTTGTCAGGGCAGCTGAGCAAACAAACACAATGTTTGGGGAACCCTGACCATGTGAGCCCCACTGCTGTTCTTAACCACTTCCGGAAATACATGCACATGGAGAGCATTCCTTGAAGAAGGCTGTTTCTCCATCCTCTTCCTGTTTGTATTTACTGTCAAATGCAGAACTCACTGCCTGCTGTCCTGACTACTCCAGTTATTTCTCAGGTGAGCTACGGGAGTTTTTAAAGCTTACTAACTTGTTTTTAAATAAAACAACAACAAAAACCCAACCCATACCTATGTAAAGCTGCTTTTGGTTTTTAGAGGAAGGAAGATTTCCGGAAGCCAAACAAACAAAGGTTGGGAAACTCCCCAACAAGTGGGGCTTTCTGACCCCATCAGTGGCCAGCACCCTCATCAGAGAAGTAGAATAATTCCCAAGGGGACATCAGGGCTCAGGCCTGGGCCAGATCAGTGTGCATGGCCCCAGTGAGAAGCAAGTATGAGACTGTGTGCTTTCCTTTCCTAACTGGACTTATGGGCTAGAAACCTGCCGAGCCAGAGAGGGTGTGGGCAGCTCTGCCTTGGCAGTGCCCCAGGTAAGCTAGGAGCCTGGCTGGTCTACCCTGATCTACTGGTTGGGAATGTCTACCCTAGAGGATCTTATGCAACTTCATAAGCTGCTTTCCTAGGGAAGAACCAAGTGGCAATTGAAGGTTCATCTAAAACGAGGCTTCACATCAATAAATTACAGTGGCCCCCTGCAGAGATCTGACTGTTTGGCCTTTATAGGCACACTTGGCCTCTAAGAAAAAAATTTCCGTAAGTCTTTTTCCTAGTTTGTAGTAATATGCAGTATTAGCACAGTGCCCTGATTTCAGTTGTGGGCTCAGTACGTAACATTTTTTATTTTTATTTTTACTTCTTACTAGAGAGAGTTATCAGCTTTGTCAATCTTTTTTAAAACTACCTGGGGATGAAAAAAAGGATAGCCATCACTAGTTTATGTTGCTTTGATGTAGGCTTCAAGGGAGGAGGGGAAAAAAAGATTCCACATCGGAGGAGGTGAGGAAATGTGATAGCGCTGGCAGTTCTGAGCGAGCTATGACCTTGAGTGTGATCAATAGGCCGCTTCCTCTTTGTCAGGCAGAGCGGAATTCCAACTATTTCTCCTCAGCAGAGGCGTTCATTTAATGATATTAAAATTTTCATTGATTATGCTCAATAGTTTGAAAATTGAAGCGGACCAAGTCAAACTCACTCAACCCAGTCGTCCTCCAACCGCCATTGAAAGCGGACGTGGACGCGCAGCGACAACTAAATGCTGCCACCTAGAGGACGGCGTGTGAACACCACCGCCCCTGCAGCGCGTGCTCAGCCTGTCTTCAGACTTCTGTTTTTCCCTCTGTCCCTTCTCCATGTGATTCAGAGTCTGTGCGTTTGACTTCAGAAGCAAACTTGGAAATACAAAGTGGAAGCTTTGTATTCTCTAGGGAAAATATTCTTTATAATGTTCGTCTGAATTCTCCCAGCTGAGTGTCTAAGAAATGAGAGACAGACACCGAAAGTTTAGTAGCCCTGAGTGGATTCGCTTCACACAGCTTCTGGAGATGATTGAAGGCTCTACACGGGTCTTTAGTTTGGTCTCCTCCTCACAGCAGAATGAGAGCCTTCAGTCTTTCTCCATGTAAAAGGCCAACGGTTCAAATCACGCCCAGTAGCCTCGTCCCTGCTCATACCCAGGAAGCGGTGAACAGTGCATTTCCTCTCGGGTTAGTGCGGTTAGAAGTGGGCTTCTTTCCTGAGCGCACAGGGAAAGCCTGTCCAGATGGGAACCACGGAAAGAGACGGCCTTTGTATTGCTTAAAGCTAGTTCCGCCCTCACAGCCCAGCGCTGCACTCCTGGGAAGACAGGGGTTCTCGGATTTACCCTTCAGGCTGCGGCTTCCCTGGCCTCCTGACAGAGGCTCCTTCTGAAGGTCCCCAGCAGCCGATGTCGGGGTGTGGCGGTCCCTCTCTGTTGATCACCCACCCCGCCCCAGCTCTCCATCGGTGTTGCGGTTACCGTGTCTAACACAGACGTTCTCGGACTCTGTGACCCTATGCGTTGTTCTCCCAACTCAGACACTGGGGTTTCTGGAGAAGGGCACTTCGCAGAGCTGAAGTGCTCCCAAGCTACTAATGAAACTCGGCGTATGGGCTGAGTGAGGTACGTCAGCGCTCCGCAGCTCAGGCCTTTCCTCTCGGACACTAGCAGGGGTTGCTCAGGCTGTGGCTGGTTCACTCTGGAGAACTTGGAGAACCGGCTGCTTGCGCATCTCTGAAGGGTGGTTTCTGGCGGGGAAGAAAGAGCTCTATGTCTTGCAGAGCATGGTGCAGGGCCTCGTGTCAATCTTTGGGATTTGGATCTCTACTTTTGGTGTTCCATCCATCTGATTTGGGAGGTACTCATGGGCATTGCTGAATTCAATGCCTGCTTCCCCTTTTTATTGAATTGTGCTGGGTGGAGGCTTCGATTTGTGCTCATTTATGTCCTTGTGGTTCTAGTTTGCACGCCCAGTACTTTCCTTTACACCACGAACAGTATTTGTACTTGGTCCTCTCTGTAGTTTAAAAGGTTTTCCTTTACTAAGGGAACCATAGGGATTCATAATCACACGAGAAACGGGCTGATGGCAGTGGTTCTGTTTGATGTCCCTAAACTTCTTTTAAAAGGTCCCTTTAAAAAAAAGAGCTCAGTGCACAGTAGAGCTGGCCTTGAAGGTGTAGGTGTGGGAGAGTTGACCCTGAAGACTTTAAAGCAGGAGAACTGGCCCCGCCCCTTGCTCAATGCTCCAAGGGATGAACTGGCCAGGGCAATGCTGGAGAACCCACCCTGGTGGTGAAGACAGAGGAGAGTGAGCAGGACCAGAACCAGGGTTATATGTTGGTACACCCCAACATCCACCCTATCTGTGATCTGCTGAAGCGTGTGTGTGTGTGTGTGTGTGTGTGTGTGTGAGAGAGAGAGAGAGAGAGAGAGAGAGAGAGAGAGAGAGAGAGAGAGAGAGAGAGAGAGAGAGAGACACCCGTGGATCCTGCAGGATCTCCAGGACACAGGGCAGCAGTGAGATGTCCAGGAGGAGTCACAGCAAGGGTCCAGTGTCGATGGTGCAAAAGAGACCACAGGCCTCGAACCAGACTGATGATTCTTTTCAGTAAACACCTGCATGTAAAAATATGTGGATAAAGGGGTTTATTGTGTGCCTCACTGTGTCACACAGCAGCTTCCATGGAATTTCCCCTTCTTCATTTCCCCCCTTTCTTCCCCATCTTTTTCTCTTAAATTTTATTTTGGGGTGGGAAGGGAGCTGGGTGGGATTAGGAGGCATGATGTGAAAGACACAAAGAATAATAATAAAAGAAAAGATCACTGGAGTGTATGAGCGTTACCCTTTGATTAACATATTTCAAGGCCATCACCTCCACCTCAGGGTGACAGAGGCAACGTAAGTTTCCCCAGACTGATTCTGAGGGCTCTGCTGGTGTAACATGAAACATGACAGTTAGTTTGGTGGAATCACGTGGCAGGGTGAAAACTCCCAGGGATTTGCACAGTGGGTCTATTCTATGTCTGAGGTCTCTTGTGGTGGCTTGGGGGTGGTGGTGGTAACTCAGACCAACCTTTCTCCAGAGCTTTAATTATGCATAATCACCAGCAGGCTTTGTTCTGAGCTATCACTTTCATCTGAAGCTCAAAGTGCTCAAGCGTCATTAACTCATTAAACCTTGCAACACTCCTGGGAAGCCAGGCGATTAACCCATTTTCCAGACAGGGACACAGAGGCACAGAGGGTGTCAGCAACGGCCCTAACGTTACATGAATCAGAGTTGGATAGACAGCAGACCCCACTCATGTTCCACCCCCAGTCTGCCTCTCAGAACCTTCCTTCCTCCTATCACAGAAATACAGTCCTGCTTGGACCTTGGGAACCGTATCTATCTGTCTGCGAACAGTGTTGAGCAACATCCAGGACAGCACGCCAAAATCAATGCCCCTACACCTTTTAAAGGAAGAGGATGCGCATATAATCACCAAAGTAAAGTTGGAGTCCCCCAAGGTCCTCAGCATCTTCTAACAGATAACCTTAAACTTTTTTACATTGAACTGGGAAATTCCACTCGGCCAAGCAGAAACGAGACTTGAACTTTACAAGCCTCGGGACTCTGTTTAAATGGAGGCATGCTAACGTTAGTCTTTTAAGTTTGACGAACAACCATTTCTCCTTGGCTTCACTTCAATGCAGGCTGTCTTGACACGACCTTCATGTGGAGCTAGAGGAGGGGCCTTAGTGTGATGGGGTGGGGGTCAAAGGGTATAGTTAATGTCGGGAGAACTACTGAAAGGCAGACATGTGGGGTCAAAAGGCAGGAAAGGAAATTAATTGAGAAGTTGGGAGTCTCTTTGGGCATTTGCGTTTATTTATGATTTGTTTATTCCACAAATGTTTACTTGTAGCCACTGGCTAGGTGCAACACAACTCTAAGGCGAACAAAAAAGCATAATCATCCTTCAGCAATTTGCAACCAAAGAGCAAAGATAAGCCAGCAAGAGAATAATTAGGAAAAGTAACTAGCAACTGTAGAAATGTTTACTAAGTATAGTCAGGGTGGACTTTCTTGAATGACATGGTGGACTCTTCCAAAAGATAATTCTTGGACACTGAGGGTGTCTGAAGGAAGGAAGAGTCTGTTGAGGAGTTATCATGACTAAACTTCAAGGACCGTCTTTTTGGAGAAACCATTCACGTTGATACATTCTCCAGCAGAAGAACTGATGTTTCTAATACGTATGAGCAAATTATTTCTGGCTAGAGCACATAGATCCTTCAGGAATGGTTCTGGTCTTCAAGAAAATTACAATCTGTTACAAAAAGGCAGGATAAACTTAGAAAGACATGTAGTAATATAGTTTGGCATATAGTTATTACCTCTTTAGAACTTACACAGTAAGAAAAATAGAAAGGAAAAAAGACAATAAATTAGAATTCTCGAGAGTTAGGCACACTTATGGGAGACATGGAAACTGACTTCAGCCTTCCCTTAGTCTGTATTCTGTTACTACAACAAAACAGCACAGCCTGGGTGACTTTATAAAGAAGGGGGATGCATTTCTCATGGCTCTGGAGGCTGTGGAATCTGAACTAACAGCAGCTTCAGTGCTGGCCCTCTTTCTCTGTCATAGAACCATGTGGGTCATTATGACAGGGGTAAAAGAGTGTGCCCACGGGTCTCTCTCTTCACTGCCCTCCAAAGCCAAGGAGTCCTTTTCTAACCTCGTGGTTCACTTCATCTACCTTCATGTAGATAGCCAGTTCAGTACCATTTGAGAAATGACAATCTTTTCATCATTAACTGTTTAGGGGTCTCTGTCAAAAGTTAGTTATTGGACTGGCGAGGGCTCTTTCGGAGCTCCCAATCACAATGGTCGTATGTCTGTCTCATACTAGGGCCACATTGTTTTGACTATGCAGCTTTGTAATATGTTTGAAAATAGAAATATGTGAGTCCTCCAACTTGGTTCTTCTCAAGATTGTTTTAACTATTCTGGGTTTCTTGACTTCCGATGTGAATTTTTGAATCATCAGTTTCTGCAGAGCAGGGAGCTAGCTGGGAGTCTGGATCACAAAGATGCAGTAGATCATTTGGGGAAGTCTTTCCTCACTATATACAGAGTCAAGTCTTCTAGTTTGTGAACCAAGTCTTACCATTTTTTAAGTCTTTAACAATGATTTTCAGAGTAAAATTTGTACAGTTACTTGCTAAATATATTTCTAAGCATTTATTTTTGTTGGTGCTGTTGTAAGTGGAATTCTTTTTTAAAAAGTGTGTGTGTGTGTGTGTGTGTGTGTGTGTGTGTGTGTTACAGCATGCATGTGGAGTCAGAGAACAACTTAGAAGAGTAATTTCTCTTCTACCTTGTGGATCCTAACGACTGAACTCAAGTTGTCAGCTGGGCAGCCTTGCTTGACTCACAAAGTCATCTTACTGACCTGTGACATTTTTTTTTTTATTAATTTCCTTTTTCAGTTGATATCATATAGATACAACTGTTTTTTTTTAATATTATGCTTTGAATCCTAAAGCCTTACTAAACTCATTTATTAGTTCTAATAGAAATTTTGTTAAAGTGGATTCTTTAGGGCTTTCTATGCCAGGCTAAGGCATCTGTAAACAGAGATGTGCTTGAAGTAACTGTACTTCTGGTCTACCCTGCCCCACAGGCTCTGCCTCTGCTATGATGCATGGACAGTGTTGGTCTTGAAGCTGAGGACCTGAGGTTCCACACATCCTAGACCAGTACTCAACAACTGAGCTCCAGCCAGACTACAATCCAACATGGTTGCCTTTATTTCAGGTTTTGCCTAATTACTCTAGCTAAGATTCATAGCTTCTTGAGGGATGTTGTAGACTATTGAAAAAGCTTCATACCCCTCCCAAGCCATCCACTCCCAATGTCATCAGTGAATGGGCTAAGCTATGATCCTGGCACCAACTGCTAGATTCTTAAGGGGTAAAGTCCTGGGAGACATAAACAGGGGAGAGTGAGAGTTTTGAGAATAGTGAGAGGAGAATGGACTAAAATAAAAGAAAGAGGATGAAAAGAGGGAATGCCTGCAATGAAGCTTTAGTTCTTATGTGTGGTGCCTCTCTGCCACAGGAGCTTCTGCATGGTGCCCCTGCTGCCACAAGAGGCAATGGTGGTGCAGCATCGTGAAGGTGTGTTAGTCACTTTCCGTTGCTGTGAAGAGACACCATGATCAAGGGACCGCTTATGAAAGAAAGCATTTAATTGGGGGCTTTGCTTGAAGTTCCAGAGATTTAGTCCATTATCATCATGGTGGAGAGCATGGAGGCATGCAGGCAGGTGCTGAAACAGTGGCTGAGGGCTAAATCCTGATTCATAGGCAGAGACAGGGAGCCTCTGGGCTTGGCATGGGCCTTTGAAACCTCAAAGCCCACCCCCAATGACACACTTCACATCTCCTAATCCTTCTAATCCTTTCAAAGAGCACCATTCCATGATGACTCAAATATATGAGCCTATGAGGACTGTTCTTATTCAAACCACCACATAAGGCTTTCATCCCCTTTATGCTGGCTGAAGTATTTTATCTTCCTAATTCAGGAGAGGCTTTGCTGTGGTTAGAGTACCAACAAGCTCATGGGTTTGAACACCTCATCCCTAGTTGATGGCATTGCTTAAGAAGGTTCTGGAACTTTTAGGAGGTGGCACTTTTCTGAAAGTAGTATGCCATTGGGACTTGATGTCTCACAGTCCAGCCCGACTTCCTGTCTGCTCTATTTCTTGATCACCTACCATACTGTCTTTGCCTCCATGACCCACCCAGACAACGTCTCCACAAACCTTGAGTCACAGTTAACAGCCTTCCTCCCTGAAGTTTCCTCTTGTCAGGTTTTGGTCACAGCAATAAGGAAAGGAACTTCTTCAGGCAGCAGCAGAGAAAATACCATCACGCTGGCCAGGTAAAGTGAAAAGTGGTGACGCCATGTTGTCAATGGGCCTGAAGTGATACTGAACACATCAATGCTTGGCTTCCCTGATTCTTGGGGAGGTCTGAGTGGGATGAGGGGCGGGAGTGCAGTGGTAAGCAAGGGGCTGGAGTCCATGTCAGTGGCCCACCTCCAAATGCTGTGGTGTGGTGGGATCGAGACGCAGCCAGGAGGACTACTGACTCGGATGAATTTGTCAGTCTCTGCCTGGGTGTGCTTATTTTCACGTGGACGAAGCGAGGCCAGTGGGATCCTGGTATCTGAAAGAAGAATGATTCTTCAGAGGGTTTGCACTTCAAGTAAGTATCCTTGAGGTATATGACTTCTAAAGAAAATTAATCAGCAAATGAGCATGTCTGAATGCAGGCAGCGTGAGGCTGTGGACTGTGTTACTTCTGGAATAACAAAAGGCAAGAAGGACCCTTAAGGAAATGGGCTGGCTCAGAATTATGAATCACGGAGCCCATTTCTTTCAGTGATTAATGATGAATCACTCTTTTAACTTTGGATGAAATAATGGGCTGCATCTGAGGAGCTCCATTAATCATCATGAGAATTAGGCTTCTGCCGATTCATTACTGCAGGGTCGACATGTGCTAAACAGTTGAGCCGAACTGCTGGAAGGGGTGAACTTTAGGCAAGGGCTGGCTTAAAGAATGCAAACATCAGGGGTCTATTCTTGCTGCTGGGTGGGGCTGTGGCTAGAGAGGAGGTCTCCTTATGTCATCCTTCATCTGCACCCCTTCCAGAAGCTCAACAAAACACCAACTACAAAGTCTTCAGGCTATTTATATCCAGGGTCAGGACACAATAGGCATTTGACATATATCATAAAATCTGATACTTTTATCCACTTCTCACTTAGCGTTAACAGTCTACTGGACATGGATGTCAGAAAGCATGAACGTCAGTAAAATTAGCTTATTGTTCTTGAAGAACAAACATCCCTGCAAAATGTCTTCTTTTCTGAAGACTTCTTAGTATAGATAATAAAAACTCAGGCTGCAGGCTGCGTAAGGGAGAAACCTGGTCCACAGAAAAAAAGAAGTCAGACCGGATTCGTCATTTGGCCAACTTCAAAGCCTCTGAGCTGAAAAGAGGGTTAAACAGTTGTTCCGACAGATTTAAACTGATGTACTTCAAAGGTACACAGGCAGTGTGCACATCTTTGGCTTTGGGCAGGAGTGATGGAAAACTCTAGGGAATGTCATGTAGTCCTTGACTCACGTAGATGTGATTGTCACAGAATAAAAATCACACCTGGATTTCAAAGGACCCACATTGTTTAATGTTGTTAGCTCCAGCGGTTTTGTTGAATCATGATGCACCTTCAGATTGCCATCTGGACACTTAACTTGCCTAATAGAATACATTTAAAAAAAATAGCATGTGAGGTTTTTTTTAAAAGATTAGATAAGACTTTAATTTTTTTGTAGTAAAAGATTAAGTGTAATAGACATATTTTAAAAGTATGTTTTTTAAAATGCTTCTGTCAGTACTTATGGGAAGGAAAGAAACAGAGTCTCATACCACTTAGCACACACACAGAGCTGCTGTGTGTGACTTATGCCTACCAGTAGGCTTTGCAGACAGGTGCTGTCATGGGACTTAAGTGGCTTCCAAACTGACTTCTCTGTCCTCAGGCCCTTTCTCACTCTGCCCATTTTTCATTGACAAAAAGAACTCCTAAGGCAGAAAACATATCTGATTTTTGCCTGAATTAAAACCTCGGTGAGGGAAGGATCCTGGATTGTAGCCCCAGAATTTTAGGCAGTAGGGGTGGGGGAGGGGGACCAAGGTGACCATGCATGGTCAAGCACATGACCCTTCAAGACATCAAGTGCCAGGCTTGTAGAGAATGCATCTTCCAAGTGATAAATTAAAACATGTTTTCAAGGCATATTTAATTTTATCTTAAAAATGATGTATTTCCAGGTGTGCTGGCATATGCCTTCCTTCTGTGATGTAAAACATTTACTGCTGAACTTTTAAACTATATTTGAAACATGAGTGCATTCAGGAAAAATAATCACATTTGGATTCTTCTTCTTTTAAGCATTTACAAGAAAGAGTTAAGAGTAGAATATCAGTTTATTGTTCCAGAGGATGCAAGATTCCCAAACTATATACATTTTCAGGCACAATAACATCAGAACTGTGAAAAATGAGAAAGCATTATAGATATGTTGTTCTATTACCTTGGGTAGATGTCTATTCAGTAAAACAGGGACTCTAGGTAACTCCTGTAGGGTCTATTAGCAGTGAACACTGTTTGGAAATGTATGATTCTTTATTTTGTAGTACAGCTTTAAATTTTCACTGCCATTTCAATAAAAATGTATGACTACTTTTTAAAAATTTTTGATTATAATATAATTACACCATTTCCCCCTTCCTTCCTCCAAACCCTTCCATATGGCCTCCCATCCCATTCTCTCTCAAATTCATGGCCTCTTTTTTCTGTTGTTGTTGTATGTGTGTGTGTGTGTGTATTCCTAAATAAACAAATACATTTAATCCCAGTATTTGGGAGGCAAAGGCAGGCAGATTTCTGTGAGTTTGAGACAAGTCTTCTCTATATAGAAAGTTCCAGATCAACCAAGTTGTATAATGAGACCCTATTTCAAATAAAATAAAATAACAAAACAAAGAAATAAAACAAAACAAAAATTTATTGTGTGTATATGTGATGTGTGTGTGTGTGTGTGTGTGTGTGTGTGTGTGTGTGTGTGTGTGTGTGTTTCTGTCTATCTGTGACCAACTGCATATGCCTTTGAAGGCCAGAAGAAGGTGTCAGATCCCCTGGAGCTGGAGTTACAGGTGGTTGTGAGCTGCTGGGAATTGAATTTGGTCCTCTTTAAGAGCAGTATGCACTTAAACACTGAACCAGCTCTCTAGGCCCCATTTTATTTATTTTTAAATGCATTTTTCTTAATATTAAAAACAACCATTTTCATGTAGAATGTCCCAGAAGAGAGAGAGAGAGAGAAATCTTCAAATTCCAAACACCGAGGGATCAGCAACTACAGGACACTGTAGGACAAACTGCAAACTGCAGTCATGATGCATGACCCACAGCTGCACAGCCTGGCCCCTAGGCCATCAAACTCAGTGTCTCCAGTTCAAGGTTTAGCTCCTTCCACCTCTTGTCTTCAGCTAATGGTCTGTGCGGGGTCCAGGAACCCTCCCAACTTCATCCAGGTGAGCTGGTCCTTCTCTTGTGCCAGCAGCACCCTGTGCCCACGTGCCCTACAGTATTGTTATAAGCCAGGATCATTTGTCTGCCTCTCCTCCCTCTATCGGCCCCTCCCTTTAGCAGCTGAACAGAAGAATTGGGACTGGAGAGGCCACTTCGTGGGTTCTTGATTGGTTAGGGCTTGTTTCGTGTTGAACTGTGTTAAAACACGAAGCTGCTACCAGGACTGAAAAATAGCAAGAATGGGGCATAAATAGCACTCTCTGGAAAATGTAAAAATTGCCAACAACCTGGAAGCACCGCCGTAGTGGGTAGCTGGTGCTTTAACAGCCAAGAGAAAGATCGCTGATAAAACTGAAAAGATGGATCCCGGGAAAGAGAACACAATATTTAGAAAGGGCTTAAAAAGGAAGCTGAAGTGTGGTTTGGAAGCCTACAGAGAGTATTAACGGGGGAGGAGGATTAGACACCTGGACAACGAGCCCAGAGTTCAGGCCTGTGCAGTAGACCAGGAAACAGCTGCCAGTACCTCTGAGTAGGCGGTGCATGGTGGTAGATCCCAGCCTGGGGCAGCTTGATAAGCAGCCCAGGACAGAAACCCACAGGGACAGCTGGATTTCGTTCCTCTTCATTTTTTAGAAACATGACCGTGGAAGTTTTCTTGGCTAACACTACAGGTACTGTGGAGCTCACAGTAGCCTCATCATCAGCCGCTCCCCGCCCGGCCCCCGCCCCCAGGCTTCTCCTTTACACCGAGAAGAAAAGACAAGCTTTTAGTTTGGAAGGCTGTTGGAGAGCAGCGGGTCGGGGTCCCAGGGTGACAAAGCTGGAGTTTGGCTGCGTGGTTACCTGTGACAGCACACCAGACAGGAACACTCCGGCCAGGACTGACCCCAATTTCAGAGAATGTGGCCTCTGGCGGCAGCTGAAATCAAGAGGAAATGTCTCCTCCTAGAAACTGTCCCTATGGACTTTAGGTGCTTCCACTAATTCTATGTTCCTATTATTTCCATAAAGCAGTCCAGATAAAAACCAGGACAACTTGAAACCCAAAGCACTGGCTGGCATATTAGAGACTAAAAATTAGAATTGTCAGAAACTTTTTTCTTTCTTTTACTTCCAAACCAAATGTAATCACTTGGTTCTTAGCCTGTGAAGATTCTCAGTTGCTTTGGGATGCTTACACAAAATATCTTTTCTGGGTAATTTATAAACATCAGAACTTGTTGCTCACAAAGTTGGGAGTCTGGGAAGTCCTAGATAAAGATGCTGGCAGTATCTGTGTCTGAAGGAGGCTCACACTCAGAGACTGCGCCCTTTTCACATGGTGGAAGTGGTGGGGTCTCTCCGGCTTCTTTTGGAATGGCACTAACCAGGTTCGTGACAGTAGCCTCTGCTTGATATAATAACTTTCCAAAGTGCCATTGCCTTGGGGCCTAACTTCAATGCATCCGTTTGGAGGCATGAAAGCATACAGAGAACAGCGAAGGCTATGACGGGTTATTTTCTTTGAAGACAAGTATACCGTTTCTTTGTCTGCAATCCCCATTCTTCAAATGACATGATTTGGTGGGAAATTTTAGCCAATGAATTGAGCTGGAATGTTACTTGAACATCTTTGCAGCTTCTTCCCATTCTTTGCAGGCTCGCTCAGAGTTTAACTCCTTAGCTTGTTCCTTTGAATGGAGCAGAGTTGCAAATTGACATGTCTTATGTTCTCTTGCTTTATAAGCTGAAATTTAAGTCATTCAATGAATAGTCATTGAGAATCTATTCTCCGCAATCAAAATTCATCAGGGAACATCGCAGAGAAAGTCCCTCGGCTCAATATTTAAAACAAAATTTATAATGATAAAATTTTGATAAGCTGAAAATAGACTGCAGCTAAACTTCTTTCCAAAGAAAGGATTGATGTCCACTTGAAGCTTTTCTGTGCCGTTCGTTATTGTTGATTTTGTAGTTATAGTATAAGATGGCTTCACAGATTTCTATTGCAACATATTTCAATCTCTTTTCTGTCTGTCTTAGTGTCTGCGGCCTCCCCTTCTCTCCTCATCATCTGTCTATCATCAGATGACATGTCCATTACTACAAGTATTTTGAAGAAAGGATGAAAGGGACATAAGTTATTATACTTCCATGTGTGAGCCTAATGAAACCATTAGAACTTCAGAGATATTAAAGATTTAACCAGATTAAATACAAATCTTCATCCTAGGATAAGATTTTATCCTGACTTTATTGTTCCCTTCTTCCTATTTTTAACCTTTTCAGGCAGATATGTCCTCGTCTGTCTGTTTATTACAAATCCTAGCTTAGAAATCTAGACTTCCTACATTAGAAATCCTTTTCTTCTTCAGTGGGCAGGAAGTACCATTGAGTCTGGGGCTGAGCATGCTCCCAGGTCAGCTTCCTAGTTCAGAATGCTTATTTCTGTTGGGTCCATGTTGCCTTAAGCAGGATCACAGAGCTTCTATAAATGCAGAGAACATTCTTCTCCACCAGATTCCAGAAGGAAGACAGGAGAGAGCGAGGAGGAATTTTCCTCTGCCTCCCTAGGATTCACATACTTCATTTTCCATTTGAGATTTCTTCTCCTGGATGAGAGCCCAGTCTGAAGAACAGCTATGATGGGGAGGAGTAAAGATCATAACTGAGTTTCATCCTATTTCTTTTAGCTACATCTGTGAGACTTTGCTGTTCTCCTTTGTAACATAATGAAAATACTGCTTTAAAGATCTAACTTAAGATATTTCCTTAAAAGTGCCTGGCACTGGGGAATGATTGTAGTGGATGACTGTAGGCCCCCACCTACTTTAGAACCCAAGAATCTAACATCAACTGAAGTTACAATGTTAGACGAGCAACAAGTACTTTTTAGTTGTACATAAATGTATCATAAATAGATCATAGACTGTAAAATAGAATATAAAGGGCATATCTATATAAGTGTAAATGCTTTAATATAAATATTGCATGGGGATGTACTTCTACAAACATTGCTTCTTTGTTCACTTGGAATCTACATTTCGAAAGACACTAGAACCTGCCCCACTTCACTGCATTCACTGCCCTAGGACAGGGGTCGCTGCTAGTGCCTCCCAGGTGCTCCTTTCTCTCTGACCACCAAGGAAGGGGAAATCACTCACTTGGAATGAATTCCTCCTCCCACCATTACATGACCACTGGGGCAGGCAGAGGCCCTGATTGGCAGAATTCATGAAGGGCATCCAGGAGAGACTAATATGGGCACAATTGGTCAGCTACCCTGGGCGCTCAGGCTCCCAGCACACCCAACTAAGACAGTTTCCTCCCAACTACTTCTGCATCCCCATGTTAAGCTTTAATTTTCCTTGAAAGCCAACTAAACCCAACTATCAATGAAGGTAGAATCCCCTTTCCTGTGATTAAAAAATTCTGAGGCCTAAAAACCACAAATAGTACTATTATTTTTTTAATTTACAAAAGTTAAAACAACGCAGCAAAAAAAAATTTCTGTGTTAACCATTTAAGCGTAAAGTTCAGTGTGTTACACATATTGGCAGTGTTGTGCAACCAGTGTCTAGACAGTTTTCATCTTGCAAAACTGCTCCTCCGAACCAATTAGGCAAGACTCTATTTCCTGCCTCCCCCATGTGCTGGCAATCATCCTCTACTTTGCGTCTTTACGAACTTGGCGACTCTAAGAGCCTTGCATAAGTAGAACCATAAGATATTATAGCTATTAAAATATTTATATGGAATTTTGATTGAAGTTACATTAAATTTATAGACATTAAAAGAGTCTTGGTAATGAATTTTGCTGTAAGTTACTTCAGGAGTCCCTTGAGGTCAGCCCTGAAGATTTCTTGTTCAGTATAATCTAGGTGTTTTCCATTTTTGATTCCTCTTCCCTCCCCACCATGTTGGGGACTAAAGCCAGGGCCTTACACCTGCTCGGCCAGCCTTCTTTGCTCTTTTTCTTTTGAGGCAGGCTCTCATGCAAACTAGACTGGTGTCAAACTCCTGTGTAGCTGAGTTTGGCCTTCAACTCCTAATCCTTTTACCTCTGACTCCCACATGCTGGGATTACAGGAGTACACCAGTGTGCCTAGTTCTCTCTTCCCTCTTATTATTGGAATCTTCTCATTCTATTTCAAATTACTGTCTTCAAGGAACAAGAAAAAGAAAATGATATTGTACAATCTTATTGCCATGATGAGATGACCACTGTTTAGAGTGCCCCCCACCTCACTCACCCTCACACACACACTCACACTTGCAGGTTCAAACTGTTTCCAGACACACACTAGTGTGTTTCTGCTCCAATCATAAGGGAATTTCCAGACAAAAACCAATTAGGTTCATTGCTTCACGCTTTATTAAATTTGCTACATTTCACGGTTATATTTGCTAGCACCATGTGCAATTTCTTCATTTCTGTTGCAGGTAAGAGCCAGCCTATTGTTGTTCTCTTAGTATCTGTGAGATATTTTGTTAATTTTGCTGTGTTGATCACACAGTAACGAACATTTCTATCCTTTCGAATGCTTTGGAATAATTCAAGTAGGCAGAGAGATCAGACTGTATTTTCCTTAAAGGCTTGAAATCCTCAGCTAAGTGAAGCCCTGTAGATAACACAGCAGATGCAGGTTGTAAGTTAGAACCAAGACCCTGGCTGCCTCACCTTATTAAAAGATTCGGGGCATAGATCAGCTTCTCATAAACCTGAAAGAAAACATCTGAGACTGGCGAGGAAGCAGAAATGGCGCGCTCTGGAGCCGGCACCTCTGGAGCCCCGTGAGCTCTGGAGGCGCATTGGAGTCTCCTGCCACCAGATGACTTAGTTCACCTTTGTGAAGATCTCATTTTAATCTATAAAGTGGGGATGATCGTGGAAGCCTCACACATGGCTGGGTGGGCGGTACTGTCACTGGGTAGCACTTACCTAGCAAATGCAGGCACCAGGCCTGGGAGGTGTGGAGGAAACCCACACAACTAAGTGATAACCAAGCAAGCTGGTTTTAAAAAAATGTTTTTTATTAGTTCTTCGAGAATTTCACGTGTTGTATTTTGATCATTTTCATTCCTTCCTCTGTCTCCTCCCAGATTCACCTCCCATTCTGTAGCCACCTAACGCTGTGTGCTCCTCCTCCATCCAGTCTGACTACTGCTGCCTTTGCACTCTTGGGCGTGTGGCCAGCCACTGGAGACGTGGGACCTGCCAGGGGCCACATCCCTAAACGAAAGTGTACCAGTCCCATCTGAACAAGCTGTTTATCTGGCCATCTCTGGGAGACTTCAGACGCTGTCATCGGTAAGTTTAGGCATCTGGTACACCTTGAAACATCTGTTTGGGAAGATTCTTGTCCCTGAACTCTTCTGCTGTGGCATCGAGAGCACTAGACACTTTGCTAGCCGCTCTGGGCTGCAGGAGCAGCCCCTCAGATACCACCTTACAGGGGAAGCCTGTGGTCTCTAATGTGAGGAGCAGAGTGTAAGGGGAATGAGGCGGGTACTCCTTGGTGACCAGGCACACAGTTTGACCCTTGAGCACCTGGGGACACCACTGGGGCCTTGTACTAATGTATTTGGGGAAATAGTAGAAATATTAGGTGAACCAGAGACCTTTTTAAGCAGCCAAACAAACATACAAGTACCATTATCCAGACTGAGCAGGTTATATTTAGGAATATATGCATATAATACATGTATGTGTGTATGTGTATGAATATGCATATATGTGTGTAGTAATAATTAATGAAAAAGGAGGCCATAGTTTGAAAGAGAACAACGAGGGTTATTTGGTAGGGTTTGAAGGGAGGAAAGGGAAGGAAGAATTGTTATTACATTATAATCTCAAAAAATAAAAATTTTAAAAAGTAGAGAATTTGGGCAAATGTAGAAAAAAAGTGACTTTGTTTTTATCCACAGGCTGCTCAGCTCTGGAGCATGGCGTCTGAGTTTGCTATGGTGAAACAGACATGTTCTGAGTGGTACAGATATTTTCTGGGGTGGTGGTTGGGCAGAGCTATGTGAGAGGACTCTGCTTCACGTTTTCTAATTCCATCTGCGAGAAGGATGACAGTTTCTTTTTCTTTTTCTTTTTTTCCTTTTATTTTATTTTTACAATACCATTCAGTTCTACATATCAGCCACGGATTCCCTTGTTCTCCCCCCTCCTGCCCCCCTCCCCTTCCCTCCAGCCCACCCCCCATTCCCACCTCCTCCAGGGCAAAGCCTCTCCCGAGGACTGAGATCGACCTGGTAGACTCAATCGAGGCAAGTCCAGTCCCCTCCTCCGAGACTGAGCCAAGTGTCCCTGCATAAGCCCCAGGTTTCAAACAGCCAATTCATGCAATGAGCACAGGACCCGGTCCCACTGCCTAGTTGCCTCCCAAACTGATCAAGCCAATCAACTGGGAGGACAGTTTCTTGATGTGTTGCCTGGGGGTGGGGTAGAATTGCTCCACTGCCCATAGGTCACTCCATTGTGAAAAACAAGCAAAGGACCTAAAACATGTTGGCGCTGGGAAGTTTTCCAGAAAGTAAACTCTTAAGTTAGACGCCATGTGCAGAGTGTCGCATGGCAGGGACAGCCCAGACTAGGGCTCCTGTCAAGGCCTGACTCCATTCTCATCTTAGACAATAACTGGCACGAAGGTCCCAGGCAGCAGGCAAAGATATCCAGCAAATTCGGCGTTGGGAGACATGCTGGTTGTCAACCCAGCACAAACCTAGACTATGCAGGAAGGGGAAATCCTAAATGAAGAAAGCCTCCATAAGATTAACCAGTAGGCACATCTGTAGGACATTTTCTTGATTGATGATTGATATGGGAAGGTCCAGCACACTGTGACCACCCTGGGCAGGCGGTCCTGGAGTGTGTAAGAAGCAGGCTGAGTAAGCCACAGGGAGCAGGCCAGTGAGCGGCGTTCTCACCAGGCTTCTGCTTCAGTCTCTGCTTCCAGGTCCCTTCCACTCACCACCCCCGTGACTTCCTGCCAGACCTGAGATAAGTAGCCAAATAGACCCTTTCCTCCCTGGTTGCTTTTTATACGTTTATCTTTAATTTTTTTCTTATAAAGATTTCATTTTTATGTGCATGAGTATTTTTGGCTTGTGTTTTCATATGTGCACCGTGCCCGTGCCTGGAGTCCACTGAGGTCAGAAGGGGCATTGGACATCCTGGAGCTGGAACTATGGATGGTTGCAACCACTGACTGGGTGTTGAGAACTGAACCTGAGTCTTCTGCAAGAACAGGAAGTGCTCTTAACTGCTGAGGCCAGGCTTCCTTTTGATCAGTGTTTTATCACAGTAAACTAAGACTGAAGACAGGAAAGCACGTGGTGTATTGCATGACAAGAGGTCATTCTTAGAGTCTTCTCCAGTCTTGGAATTTACTTCTCTGCAGTTTGTACAACAGTGCGTATCCTGAAATAGTATCCTTAGAAAAAGCTAAGCTATGCTAAAGCGCATGCTTTGATGGCTCAGTGGTTAAGAACACTTGCTGTTTATAAAGAGGACCTGCCACATCTTGTGGCTCACAACTGTGTCTAACTCCAGTTCTAGGAGAAATTATGCCCTCTTCTGGCCCCACAGACACCTGCACATAATGGAGCACATATATACACACTCAGGCACATACACATACATGGAAAATGATTGACAAATTCTTAAAAGTTCTCAAGCAAGAGACTTTGGGGACCTGTACAAAGAATTGAAGGCCTCAGATTATGAAAGAAGTGTTAATATAAATGTGTGCGTGTATATACACAGATCATTGAAGAAAATTTTGAACCAGATCAGCCCTTTGTTAAAAGATACTAAAGCACAAGGCACAGGCTATACATAAACGTGTGTGTGTGTGTGTGTGTGTGTGTGTGTGTGTGTGTGTCTATGTGTGTGTGTGTGTTCTTTATACCAGGAGTCAGTTAACTCTGTATGTAAAGGGCCAAGTAGTAAACATCTTTGGTTTTGTGACCTTTAGAGACACTCATCACTGTAAACAGATTTTTCTTTGGGCCTCCAGCTCACAAAAAACAACACAAGACTTACTAATTATGAAAACTTGGCCTTAGCTTAGGCTTGTTCCTAACGAGTTCTTATAACTTAAATTAACCCGTATCTTTTCATCTATGTTCTTTTACACGGCTCCGTTATCTTTCGTCTGTACTGCCCATCCTGCTTCATCTCCATCTGGCTGGAGATTCTGCCTTCTTCCTTCCAGAGTCCTCTCTGTCCCTGGAATTCCTGCCTAACCTCTTCCTGCCTAGCTATTGGACATTCAGCTCCTTATTAAACCAGTCATAGTGACACATCTTCAGACAGTGTACAAAATCCCACGATGTACCACTGTCTTCAGGCTGTGGAAGTCACCACGTGCTATACAGAAATTAATGATCGGCTGCATTCCCAATAAACTTTATGGATACTGGAATGTGAATTCTGGATAATTTTCACATGTCATGAAATATTGTCTCTTTCAATCATTATAAAAGGGGTCAAAGGCCATTTGAAGATTGCAGGCCATGCAAGAATAGATGTTGGAACATAGTCTTGTTGACCCTCGCTTTACAAGCCACTATTCACTTCCTTGGTAGAATCAACTATATTCACAGATGTAGCACTCAATGGCAGAAGAGCTTGATGCAAATTCAGCAAAGCATCAGTGATGCAAGTTGCCCAGAAATCTTCCATGCTTTGAGCCAAATGAATCTTTTACACAGTTGCTCTCAAGTAATGACTTCAACGGAAATGACAAATGCCCAAACCACTTTGCAGTCAGTTAATGGTCCAAGAGAGAAAACAAAACAAAAAGCAAAAACAACAAAATGAAACAAACAAACAAACAAACAAACAAACAAAACCACCAGTCACCTTTTGGTTTGGTTTTGTAGTGTTGGGATCAAACCCTCAACCTTACATGGCTACCACTGAGCTACATCAGCTCCCAGTAGCCCTGTGTACTGATGAAGTAGTATTCATTAGCAAGCTAGTTGCTAAACAACATTTCTTTTTCTTTGAGAAAGATGGTGATCATCTTGTGTATCATCCTGAGGTCTTAAGAAATAGTTGTAAATGAAACGTATTTACCAAGAGGTCTATGAATTGTCAAAAGAATTCCTGGCATAGAGAACATCTTAGAAACATTTAAAGAAACTGAGTAACCTTTTAGCTTTCTCAAATGAAGAACCGTCTCTTACCTCTGTACTTTGAGAGTTAGTTATACTTTTAAGTATTAAAAAAAACAAAAATGAAAGAACAGAACTTCCTGTGCTTTTATGTGAGTATAGATGGTGCTGAAAAGCCAGGAAGTGCTCTCCGAGTGGCAAAAGTGTCATGCAGTCTTCTGGATTGTCCTTTGCAATCACTGATGGCACAGGAGAATCTGGACACCTATGACCTGCCAACAGGGCTGCGTATTTTCCCTAGTAGACGATTTTGGAAGAGGCCCAACCCTTAAGAGGAAAGGGATGAAGGCATAAGGACACCGTGACTGGCTGGGCAGAGTCTTTGCCTAAATACTCAATTCTGCTACATCACACTTAGGTGTTTGGACAAATTATACCACAGTGTTCTCACAAGTCAAATGAAGCTGGTAGTTATCCTTCACCAACACTATTAAACAAAATGAGAGAGCATATGAAAGACAATTAGTAAAATTTCTGGTCCTGGTAAGGATGAAAATGGCAGCTCTGTTTTGACTTTTGGATTGTGTGTCCATGCATGTGTGTGTGTGTGTGTGTGTGTGTGTGTGTGTGTGTGTGTGTGTAAATTCATGTATGTGTTGGTATATGTTCCATAAAGAATCTCTGAAGTGTGAAACTTCTCATACTCAAACAAATATGGAGCCATTCTCATAAGCAAAACTCTCATAAAGACTTCCTGATTTGTGTGGAGGAGTCAAAATGTGACTGAACAGGCACTATGGCCTGTGAAATCAGAGAAAGGTGGTGAGCATTTCAAGTATATTCTTTGCTGACTGTCAAAGCAAATGACACACAAAAACAGCAGAGCAGATCATAGCAGAAACCCACCCACCCACCCACAGACATTAATACAGTTGGATGTACATTCTCTGGCTTATGCTTGTTTGAAGTAGCACAGCATGGGCTTTTTTGAGGTTTATAGTGAAATAAATATGCACAAATATATGGAATGTACTCAGATTGGAAAAGCTGCCTTTTGGAAAAAATCTAGGAACATAAAGACATTGAAATGCAGCAGTAATAGTAATGATTGGTCAGAAAGGTTAGGAATTGGAGCTAAGACATGGCAGTTCCCATGAGAAGCCAGAACTGACGCTTGGTGCAGGTCTCTTGTGGATTTAATGGTAAGACCCTTAGAATCCAAAGCCATCCCTAACGGTGTGGTAGTTAGCCGGGCTTGGGAGAGCTTTTAAAGGGAAAGGTTCATTTTGCATCATAATCTTGAAGGTCTCTGTCCATGGCCAGTTGGTCTTGCTGTTTTGGGGTTCCTCTCTCCCCAGTATGCAGAAGCATGTGGTGAACTAAATGGGTCCTCTCACGGCTGAGAAACTCGTGGGAGAAGGTAAGGGGCTCACATCCTCAGTGAGCTGAAGTCCACTAGGTCCCAGTCTTAACAGTTCTGCCACCTCCCAAAGTGCCACAGGCTGAAGGACAGGCTCCCAGGGCACTTTCCAGTGTCCATATCCTGCTCTATGAGGAGTGAACCAAGTTACAGAGATGACCCAGATGAAGGGAGACAATTTGAGCCAATCTGTGTCTCCTCCGAAGTACAGAGCAGAGTGAAGAAAGACTGTGGGAAAGATCATGAGGACTCTGCCATAAGTTCCTGCCACTTGAAACCACTCAGGTGCAGCACACTGTGACAGCCTCATAAGTGATGAGGTCACTGCCATGGCTGTGCAGGAGACTAAGTAAGGCCTGGGCTCAGAGTCCTTACAGTTATGGCACAATTCAGATTATTTCCGGGTGCTGAGACTGGTAGTAGAACTTGCCTACCAAATGCATTTATTTCTCTGGCAGCTTAGTGGTAAGCTTTTCAAATGCTGCATTTGGCTCCCTTGTCTCCCGAATCCTATTTGTGGATTTCTTACAAGTGAAGAACATTGACCTCTATGGAGTAGGGACAAGTCAGGGGTACTGACTCTCACCTGTAATCTCAGTCCTCACAAGTCTGTTCCAGGACGGCTGCTGCAAACCCAGGGACGGCTTGAGCTGCAGAATGACACCCTGGAGAAAAGAGGAACAAAGAACCGCAAACCAAGAAATGAAAGACGATGTAAGAGTGAAGAGTTTGATCTTATGACTTCTCAGAAGGCTCTGAAAGTGATCAGCCTTCACCACCAGAGGAAGGGACACTTCAGAAAGAACATGACCAGATGCTATTAGTCATAAAGGCCAAGGCACCTTTTCTGAAAAGGAGTTGTTGGACTGATGACTCCAAGTACCAAAAATGTAACTCTGTCTTCCGTGTTACTATTTGTGGTTTCTTCCATTTTTACAGGTTTGTCTGTTTTTCATACATTAGTAAAAACCAGAGAGATACATGATGCTTTAAAAAGTTTATAATTCAGACCTCTTTGTCTAGAAAAAAACAGGTTAACCCCACCACTGATTTTGTAACTACCTTAAGTCTCCATTCCTGATTTAGAGTGAAAGTCACTGTGACATTTTATGACCGGAAAACTTACAACAAACGCATTTTATAATAAACTAAAAAGTATAAATAGTAATGTTTTAAATTTTCCCTCAAAGTTTCATTTCTAATGAAAAGAAAAAAAAATTAAGATTTAATGGTTTCAAAGTTGTTGAAAATAGTCCTTTATTATTAGTTTAACAGGAAATTTTGCTTCCCCAAATTGGGAAAGTGTCTGTCAGGGTAAGTTGATCATTCTTTTGTAGAGTTTTATGGGCTTTACTTTTTCATTTTTCTTAAAAACAATTGTGTAATTATGTCATTTCACTTGACCCCTGTCCTCCTTCCAATCCTCCCCTGCCCCCTTTCGTCCCCATTAAACTGATGCCTCTTCTGGATTATTATTGTTACATATATGTGCATAAATATATAAATATGACCTGCTAAATCTATGTGGCTTGCGTGTGTATGGTTTGATGACTCACTTTGGATAACCCGTTTAGGGAGCTTGTCCCAGGGAGAGGCTAATTCTCCCTCTCTCCAGTCCTTCGCTGCTGCTATAGTTCTTTGTCTAGGGGTGAGACACTGTGAGATTTCTCCCTTCCAGTTAGCCTGTATGTTGATAGTATCATTCTTCAAGTCTTGTTTATGCAGCCATATTGTTGAGGTATCATCAGGGAAGCTTCCCCGTCATTTCTAGGAGGCACAATCTCATGGCAGACTTCCTGTCCTCTGGATCTGATGATGTTCAGGGATTAAGTCCTGCGGAGAACAGCCCTATGCATGGCAGCAACCACAGCCATGTGCTGGCCACCCTGGGATTCCAGCCTTTTGATCTGTGTTTACACTGCAGCTTTGCCCTGGTGCTGGAGTGGTCCGTGGTCACACCAGACAAAAAGTGAGTTGGAGCAGGGCAACCCGGGAAGGGCAATGGTGTCTATCTTTTTGTTCCAAACATAAGAAGAAGAGAGAATGGTCTTTAGTTTCTCAGATGGTTTTTAAACATCTTGTTCTGACAAAACAAAAACAAAGAGAGGAAAAGACTTACCTTCATTCAATGCAAAAATTGCTCATCTTAAAAGAAATGGATTCAAGTCAATCATTAAAAAAGACTAAGTCTGTAAAAATATCTCCACGGCATTAGCAAGCAGAATGGCTTTCCTCTGTTGGCTATGCTTCCATATTTAAATCTTTGTAAAAGAAGAACACTGGAAAATCCAGAGTCACCAACTAAGTTTTAAAACAGAAATTCTAATGTAAGCACTGAATATACAGTCACATGACAGCATTTGCATTCAGAGCACTTCTTAGGAGATTACAGGATCCATTGCTGATGTTGCCTGGAACATAGTAAACCATGTCTGGTAGTCCTTGTCTGAGTGGGCTTGACTGCTTTTCTGTCTTAAAGACGACCTGTGCACGTCTAAACAGACACATCCTTGCTTGTAAACAAGCATGCTATGGTCACCTACTGATCAAACTTAATTCTTTTTATCTTTAAAAAATAATTAGTGTTGATAGCTGATGTTTTTTTTCTTAAGTTTGTCTGTTTTCTCTATGGTAGCATGTAGCATCAATCTTAGGAGGTCTTATTAATAAAATCAAACCTGAGGCCAGGTATTGGGTTAAAGCTGGAAGATCAGAGAAGCAGAACAAGCCACAGCTACCTCACCTTGCCAGTTCCTCAGCTGATCCTATTTCCTCAGACTGGAAGCCTCTAAGTCCTCATCCAGAATGAATCTCAGCTGAACTGTTGCTCAAAAGCCTAAAAGCTTAACCAGGCCCTAGTTCCTGGTCCTCATGCCTTAAATACCTTTCTGCTTCCGCCATCACTTCCTGGGATTAAAGGCGTGAGTCACCATGCCTGGCTGTTTCCAGTGTGCCCTTGAACTCACAGAGATCCAGATGAATCTCTGCCTCTGGAATGCGAGGATTAAAGGCATGTGCGCCGGGCGGTGGTGGCACAGGTCTTTAATCCCAGCACTCAGGAGGCAGAGGCAGGCGGATCCCTGTGAGTTCGAGGCCAGCCTGGGCTACCAAGCGAGTTCCAGGAGAGGCACAAAGCTACACAGAGAAACCCTGTCTTGAAAAACCAAAAAAAAAAAAAAAGAGAGAGAGAGAGAGAGAGAGAAATAAAAGCATGTGCTACCACTGCCTAAATTCTATGTTTAATATTGTGGCTGTTCTGTTCTCTGACCCCCAGATAAGTTTATTGGGGTGCACAATGTATCAACCACAGTAGCAAACTACAGTGAATTAATTTTATTTTTCTAGATACTTCCAAGAACAACCAGACTCTGGCACATGAAATGCCCCTCCCCCCAATAAATGGAAATGAGAGACAAGTGGGGCTTCCACAAATGGTAACAGCAGAGAGCGGAAGATGTGGGTGAAATGCTGGCCTGCTGTGACAGACAGTGAGCAGTGTGTGGACGGCGAGCAGCGTGTGGACGGCGAGCAGCGTGTGGAGAGCGAGCAGTGTGTGGACAGCGAGCAGTGTGTGGACAGCGAGCAGCGTGTGGACAGCGAGCAGCGTGTGGACAGTGAGCAGTGTGTGGACAGCGAGCAGTGTGTGGAGAGCGAGCAGTGTGTGGACGGCGAGCAGCGTGTGGACGGCGAGCAGCGTGTGGAGAGCGAGCAGTGTGTGGAGAGCGAGCAGTGTGTGGACGGCGAGCAGCGTGTGGACAGCGAGCAGTGTGTGGACAGCGAGCAGCGTGTGGACGGCGAGCAGCGTGTGGACAGCGAGCAGTGTGTGGACAGCGAGCAGCGTGTGGACGGCGAGCAGCGTGTGGACGGCGAGCAGCGTGTGGACAGCGAGCAGTGTGTGGACGGCGAGCAGTGTGTGGACAGCGAGCAGCGTGTGGACAGCGAGCAGCGTGTGGACAGCGAGCAGTGTGTGGACAGCGAGCTCTTCAATGTGCCTCTTGGCAACTGATATTATGTCTCCAAAATGAGGAAGTGGATGAGGAAGCCTACAGAGATGAAATAACCTTCTCAGGGTCACAGAGCCAAAGGACCCCCGGGCCAATAGAAAGCCAGGGCTCTCTTCTTTCCGGGGCACCCCTGTTGCCTTCCCCTTTCAGAGCAGTGTTTCTTCAGTATGGAAGTGATCCTTGTGGTTGTCAGGGGTGCTGGGGACAGAGAGGAAGCAGGATGTGAACTGGCAGCTAGGCTCAGAGAGTCCCACACAAGCCTTATGCAGGAAGGGGTATTTAAACCCAGGGGTAGAAACAGTATTGGTTCAATCTCACATTTGGGCTTGTTTTTTTCAGATAATGCACTATCCTCACTAACTTCTAGCTGAAGAAGACATCACCAAGCTTTTCTCTCCAATCCCTTTAAAAGTCCAAGGTCCCAGGTACAGCAGGCCACAAAGTTGAGGCAAAGTCTCTCTTTCTTGGGGGATCTAAAATAAAGTCAACAAACTTTCAGCAGCTGTTTAACTTAGTCCAGAGGGCGTTTTCTAATGGAAAAGATGTCACTGCTCCACTGTTTGATTTCAGGGTCAGAGCACGTTCCTACTTAGTACCCACAAGGCTTGCTATGAGGGACTCTTAACAAGGTCCATGCAAATACAGTGGGAGATTAATAGGAAGACCTGGCTACAAGACATAGGAAATGAAATATGGTGACAGATAATATATTTCAGTTTGAATTTTCAACGTTATTATATAAATGTTCTTAATTAATATTAAAACAACAATTAATGAAAAATATCAAGCCTATTGGCTTGATAAATGAAACAGTGTCTTTTTCAAGGGCATTAGTCTTTTTTTTTAAATTCTTCTCTGATTCCAAATGTAATGCAGATTAAGATTCAGCCATGAACTTCAGTAAATATACATGGAGTTAGGAATTACTTGATCTGACGCTTTTGTGAATCCTATGGAGGTATGCCCTCCCACACTGGCAGAGACTATCCTACATTTTCATCTCCTCTCTTTCTATCTCTCTACCTCTCTTCTCTCTCCTTTTCTTTCTCTTTCTCCTTCTCTCTTATGAGTACACATTACCAACACATAGCAAATAGTCAATAAATTATCAATATTGTCCAAACTGTTATATAAGCTTCGTGTTTTTTTTTTTTATAAATTTATTTATTTTTTATTTTTTAAAGATCTATTTATTTATCATGTATACAGGAGAGGGCGCCAGATCTCATTACAGATGGTTGTGAGCCACCATGTGGGTGCTGGGAATTGAACTCAGGACCTCTGGAAGAGCAGTCAGTGTTCTTAACCGCTGAGCCATCTCTCCAGCCCCCAAGCTTTGTGTTTTTTTATTGACGTTATAGATACTAGTTTTGTGTGTAGTGAAGTTGACAGTTCTCAGAAGCAGTGAAGTAGAATAATCATACAAGCTATGTTGATTTTTTTTTTGCAGTATAATAGCCAGAAACATAGCTTAAACCAACTTCATCATAACAGAGGCCTTACTGATTGCTCTAACTTGAAGCCAGAGAAAGGTTTATTCTTTTATTTGTCTGATTCCAGTGGTTAAGGCAGTAGTGATATCACCTCCTTTCTTTCTCTTCCTCACATTTCTCATTTCTACTTGTTTCTGTCTCTGGTTTGCATGTTAGATGTATGCTTTCATGTTCTCCTTATTCTCTCTCTACATTGTTGAACAGTCTTAGGCCAATAGCTGTACTACCTGGATTCAACAAGAGAAAACGCAACTACCCAGCAGTGTAGAAAGTGATCAGCTGAAGTCACAAGTCTACTCTGAAACAATCCTGTTTCCTGAGCGTGGCTCTGACATTAGCTATAGCCTCCATCCTCCTGAGGGAGGGTGTGGGGTTGCTGGTGGTCCTCAATTTGCTAGCAATGATTTTGCCACAGTAGAGGTTCTCTCCATAGGAACCAAAAAGAGGATTGTCAAGTGCATTGGCTACAGAGCCGACTGTACCCAGGAGAGTTTTCTCTACCAGTATTCTTCATAAATGGATTCAATTTAGAATTAAGCCTCACATTGACCTGCTTTAGGATAAAAAGTTATTTATGAAGTGAGATGAAACAAAATGCTTTTTCTCTTTTATTATTTTTTTAATTTTATAATTTAATTTAATTTTACATATCAGCCACGGATTCCCCTGTCATCCCTCCTCTCCCCTCTTCCCCCAGTCACCCCTCATTCCCATCTCCTCTAGGGCAAGGACTCCCCTGGGGATTCAGCTCAGCCTGGTAGATTCACAGAGGGCCTGATCCAGTTGGGGGCTCCTCAGCTATTAGTTCATAGTTCATGTGTTTCCACTAGTTTGGCTATTTGTCCCTGTGCTTTTTCCAATCATGGTCTCAACATCTCTCGCTCATATAATCTCTCCTCTCTCTCACTGATTGGACTCCAGGAGCTCCACCTGGGGCCTGGCCGTGGATCTCTGCATCCGGTTCCCTCAGTCATTGGATGAGGTTTCTAACATGACAATTATGGTGATTGACCATCCTATCACCACAGTAGGTCAGTTTGGGCTTTCTCTCGACCATTGCCAGTAGTCTATTGTGGAGGTATCTTCGTGAATTTCTGGGGACCTCTCTAGCACTTTTCTTCTTCCTATTCCCATGGGGTCAAGAACAGAGAGGGAGAACAAGGAAAGAGACACCATGATAAATGAACAAAATGCTTTTTAATTGTAGAATACTGGCTCTCTTCTAGAATGCTGTCCATACACTTGCCAGTCACTGACACCTTGAGCTGAACTCATTGAGCTATGCCACACCTAAAGATTGTTTACTCTCTTTAGATCATGCAGTCCAATTGGTTATTCATTTTCAGAGAGTGCCTTTGCACAGTTCAGGCAATCACAGCTCCTTCTCATCAGCTTCTCTGTAAAACACATGGGGTGGAGTGGTTGTGGAGCCCTGCTTGTGGAAGGCCTTCTTATCATTGTTTCTCACAAATGCCCACTGTCTATATTCCAGGACCACCCCACTAGGAGACACTTGTTCTTCAGACTTCCAACCTCAGTGCCAACTGACTGCCTACTGTGTGGGTTTGAAGTGCCCTTGGAAGATATAGAAAGAAGTAACAGGGAGAAACATAGACTTTAAAAAACACTAAACAGCTGCCATGGAGCATTCATTCATGTGATTGAGTTTATTATATTTAAATTTTTTTTTATTTAGCAAAATTTTTGGTGTCAACATGGCCAATCACCTGTATTTTGAGTTCTTGTTGCATGACATTGTAAGTTGAGTGTAATGTGTCTTTTTCTGTCCCATAAGCCAGCTCTCCAAATGGAGACTCTATTAATTATGAAAGCTCAGCCTATAGCTTAGGCTTGTTCCTAGCTAGCTCTTATAACTTAATTTAACCCATTTATGTTAATCTACATTCTGTCACTCAGTGTTACCTCTCTTCCATCTTGCACCTCCTGTTTCCTCTCCATATCTACTGGCACCTCTTGTGTGCCTAGATTCTCCTCCTCTTCCTTTCTCTCCCTGGAAATGCCACCTATACCTCCTGCCTAGCTATTGACTGTCCAGCTTTTTATTACACCAATCACAGCAATACATCTTCACACAGTGTACAAATATCCCATAACATTTCTCTCTTTTTGTCTAAGTAAAAAGGAAAGGTTTTAACTATAACATAGTAAAACTATATACAATAAGAACAATTACAGGTAAGAATTATATTCACAATATCCAGTCCATTTGTATTTGGCAAATTTCAGAGAAAGTATTATATTATCTATCCTATCTTAGTGAGTCCAAAATTTTATACCTAAACCATTTTCTATCATAACTTGTATTACCACCCTAAAAATATCTTTTTAGACCTTAAAACATCTTCTTAGATAAACAACTTATGTGTTTATGTATCCTAACTTTATAAACTTTACATCTTTTGTGTAAGTTTCTTTTCTAAATTTGATAACAAGGAAAACTGTAAGACTATAACTAGTCTTCAACTCCATCAAAGACCTGAGAAGGATATAATATTACCTGAGTAAACATGAAGTGCATTGCAAGCAACTTCCAAAACTATAGAAATGACAAAAACAGCTGGCTGCCTGGACAGTCACCCACGGTTCCTCTGCAGACCTAGAATATCTGACAGACTTTTCTGTAAAGCAGGAATTTTGAAGGACTATCCTACCTTGTCTTGGCAAAGCTTGACAGTCAATTTCTTTTGTGTCCTGCTTGTCTAATTTGGACATCATACTGTCAGCAGTCGAGGCAAGGGCAGTTTCTGGCCCAGTGGCTAACTTTGTCATAATAAAAGCAAACTCCATATAGAGGTTCTTTGATGCCCATCATCTTTTTTTGAAGTAGGTTAGTGCTTCCAGGGGCAGACACATCTCACTGTCATGAAAAGTCTTATGTTATTAAAACATCTTAAATTCCAAATTCTGTAGGTCTCTGAAGTGTTTGAAGATAATCTATCTAAAATATATCTCTGTATGATCTGGAAAACATACTTAACATGACAAGTTTGATTGTTATAGATGACTAACTACTAACATGCATTTCTTTTTTTAAAATATTTACTTACTTGTTATGTATACAGTATTCTTTCTGCATGCATGCCTGCACTCCAGAAGAAGACACCAGATCTCATTATAGATGGTTGTGAGCCACCATGTGGGTGCTGGGAATTGAACTCAGGACCTCTAAAAGAATGGACAGTGCTCTTCACTTCTAATCCATCTCTCCAGCACCTAACCTCCATTTCTTAATTATCCTAAACAGTTTATATTAATAGCTTTTAAGGACTAGAACTTTATATCTTTAAGGTATAATACCTTAATTAAGAGTAGAAACACACACACACACACACACACACGTAGTATGTTGTAACAAAAATAACATTAAATTTGTATCAATATACAAAAATACCTTAAACAAGAGTAGAAACATATATACAGTATGTTTTAACAAAATAACATTAAATTTGTATCAATATACAACAATTCATATTAATGTAAAATATTTGAGACTAGTAATTGCTTTTTAGTCTAAAAGTAGATTCAACAATCTACCCTTTTATCCTATCATTTCTATACCCCCCTTTTTCTTTTCAGAAAGATTCTTGAATCCAACCTCCCTTGCTTAGTTTCCTCTCTTACCATAATCAGTAACAATTTGCAACCAACCCCCCTAAATAATGACAAATATCTATAACCCACCAAATGACCAAAAACTACCACTCCACCTCCTGAGAACGTGGGCATCATGTTGCTAAAATTACTTCCTGTTGCCTGGGGGCAATGGCATCTTTAAGGGACTCTGAAAATTTGAGATAATGGTAAAGTCCAGGGAGAGCTAGCTATATCATTTGTTGTCCAGTCTCTGTGTGATGGGAAAGTACAGGGCTTGTCTGAAGTCCTGACTAGAGTAGTCTGTGAGGCTGCACCTCCTTAGCTAACTGCTTTGAAGTTGTCCTGAGCAGTTTGTCGTCCAAAGCTGATCTTTGGTGGCATTTGCCAGCTTAGTGCCATTACCATGATCCGGGTGGAATCTTTGTGGGGCCCCATCATCTTTTTGGAGACTTCAAAGGTCATTGTTAGGAATGGTTATGGTTTACTGCAGAAAACTTAAACATTTTAAATGTCACGTGTAGCAGAACTTGGACAGGTTAAAGGACCACAATCTGTTAAATATATCCAGGGTATACAAACTTAATTCCTAGTTGTCTGCTTCAGACTCAAGCCTGACTAAAATCATGTACAGGAAGTTAGATGAAGCCTATTTCTAGAATCAGTACTTTATATTACCATTAATATCAAAACAGAAGGTTTAAATATATGTATAGTAACTTAAAAGTTTAGAGCTAATATTTATACCTTAAGAAAAATTTTAAAGAGTCAAAATAAAACCAAAAGATTATGAGATTAGTGACAATGGTAAAGTCCCTTAATTTTGTTTTTTTTTTCTATTCCATACCAGGTGGCTTTTCTGACATAAGACAGATTTTGGATTTTCCTTTAACAACATGCTTGGGTTTAGAGAAGGAGAGAGCCATGCTCCAACTCCAAAGCCAGCTTTGATTTTTAATAGAATTGGGACCACAAAAAATGCCATTTGCCTTTTATGTTTGAAGAGAGCAGCAGAAAGAAATATTTGGGAAGACTTATGAAAATTTATCCTGTTGGAGTTGTGCTACGCCATTAGACCAATTTACTCTTTTTCTTGGGACCTATATTCTCTTCCTGGTTTGTCCTTCTTCTTCAGATGTCTCATTTATCCAGTGGTCTTCAGATACCTTAGCAGGATGCTTTCATTCTCCTGGAAAGACAAAAACAAAACCCTGCCCCAACCCTAACTTTGGGTAGTTCCTTTTTTGGCAAGTTGTATCATTGTTAAGACACATTTTTTTTTGGCAAAAGAAAAAGTATTATCTCTTAATAATTTAAAAAAAAATTTTATACCTGATAAAATTAAAGGTATTTGTTAGTCTTACTAGTTAGTTTTGATTGAATGACCAAGCTGCTTGATAAACTATTGCCTCTCTTAATCAAGAAGTCTCTACTGTTCAATTCTAATCATTATCAATCTTGATAGTATCCATAGCTTTTCTTCTCCTTTGGAAACAAAAGC
This sequence comes from Peromyscus leucopus, assembly GCF_004664715.2. Taxonomy (NCBI): domain Eukaryota; kingdom Metazoa; phylum Chordata; class Mammalia; order Rodentia; family Cricetidae; genus Peromyscus; species Peromyscus leucopus. Next base: position 21,722,853 of record NC_051064.1, on the reverse strand, counting down.
AAACATCTTTCCAATGTAACACATAACCTGTTTTCCATTCTGAGGTCAACACATCTTTAAAGTGTACAGGCTGATTTCAATCAGCAGTTTTTTCTATCATCCAATGTCTCTCCCCAGCTATTGTTCCTTTCTCATTAGCATATAAAATTTAAAGTTAATAAAACACTGTGTAATCTATTGTTGGGGGGCCTTTATTACCCCCTTTCTGTTTATTAGGCATATCTTTTCAAGCGTGATTAGATCTTCCTGTAACTGCTTGTCCCATAGGATTATGTGGTATACCTGTAATATGCTTTATGTTGTAATATACAAAAATTGTTTTATTTTACTAGAGACATATGTTGGAGCCTTGTCATTCTTAATTGGTACAGGTATTCCCATGATGGCTTTGACTTCTAATAAATGTGTAATTACAGAATCAGCCTTTTCAGAATTCAAAGCAATTGCCCATTGAAATTCTGATGTATCTTTGGTATGGTGTATGTATTTTAATTCTCCAAAATCTGCAAAATGAAACACATCCATTTGTCAAATTTCATTTCTTTGGGTACCCTTTGGGTTACTTCCTGCAGGTAATGGAGTTTGATTATACAAAGAACAAATAGGACATTTCCTTATAATTTCCTTGGCTTGTTGCAGGTGATAGAAAAATCTTTCTTTACACCTTTGCTCTTAACATGGTGATTCTTTTTTTTTTAAAACTTTTTATTTATTCTTTGTGTCTTTCACATCATTCTTCTCTATCCCATTCATTTCCCTGTCCCTTTGTATCCACTCTCTGCCCTTGCAACGCCCCCCAAATAAAATAAAATTTAAGAGAAAAAAATAAACAAAAAAGAAAAACCAATCTCATCATGGAAGCTGTAGTGTGGCACAGTGAGTCACAGTAAACCCTTTTGTCCATATATCTTGTAAGTGTTCATTGCAGAGTCATTGGTCTGGTTCGAGGCCTCTGGTTTCTGCTATACTATTGATGCTGGGTTCTCACTGGGACTCCTCTTGGATATCCTGTTGTTGCCCTGTGTCATGGAGATTCTACAGCTCCAAAGACTGGTCCCTTCACATGCTACAGCAGATCACAGATGGGGTGGATATTGGGGTGGGCCAACTCATAGCCCTGGTTCTGGGCCTGGGTAGTTGCAGGGTTCATCAGCCTGCCAGCTCTCCCTTGTCCTCACTACCAGGATGAGATTTCCTGTATTGCCATGGCTAGTTCATCACTTGCAGCAATGAGTAAGGGGGAGGGCCAGTCCTCCTGCTCTCATGCCCTCAGGGTCGGCTTTCCCACACTTACAGGGCCATCTCTACTGTGTTGGTGGGCATGGTATGGGGCCACTCTCCAGAGGGCTGCAGCTGATGAGGGGGGCAGGGACAGCTCTCTTGCTCTTATGACCTCATGGCCTGCTCTCTCACTTGCCACAGGCATTGATGGAAGGGGGTGGGAGAGGGCATCTCTCTCTGCCCATGCCACCACATGACAGATGAGTAATGGGGGCAGCTCTTCTATGCTCACAATTTTGGGGCTGGCTTACCCATACCAACAGGATTGGCTCTATTGTGCTGCCTAGGCAAGGTGCAGAGCCTGCTCTCCCAAGCGCACTTGTTGGGGGACAGCAGCAGCTATCCTGCTCTTATGGTCTCAGGGCCAGCTCTTCCACCTGCCTCAGGCATTGATGGGTGGAGCATTTCTTCCTTGTTCATAACATGGTGTTTCTTCTAAAATTCTGAGTCTTCCAGCACATTTCCTACCAATAGCTGATCAATTTCATCACTACCTTGTGCTAGAGGGCCTGGTATACCCATATGAGATCTGATATGTGTTATATACAAGGGATGATTTCTATTTCTGATTACTTGTTGTAGTTGAGTAAGTAACAAAGTTAATTTGGAATCACTTAGAATAATTTCAGCAGTTTCAATATGTAAAACAACTTTCTGCATATTGAGAATCAGTAACTATATTAGAAGGTTCTGGAAAAAAAATCTAATAATACCATGAAAATAGCATATAATTCTGATTTTTGAATTGAATCATCAGGGCTTTGAGCCACTTTACTTGATTTTCCTAACCTATAACCCACCTTTTCTGATTTATTTGTATCAGTATAGAATGTAGGGGAAATTGGCATTACCTTTATTATATGAAGGAAAATTCAATTAGTTCTTTTTATAAACTGAAATCTCTTGTTTTGGGGATATCTGTTGCTAATCACTCCCCCAAAAATTACTGTAAGTTCTTTGTCAGTGTTCATTTTCTGCCCATAATGAGGCAGTTTCAGCACTAGTAAAATGTATCACAATTTCTGCTGAGTCTAGTCCTGCTAATAGAAAAAGTCTCAGTCTTTCTTTCAGAATCAGTTCAGAAACCTTTTCTACATAGATCTCTAACTTTTACTCTGTAAAAGTATCCATTCTAGCCGGGCGGTGGTGGCGCACGCCTTTAATCCCAGCACTCGGGAGGCAGAGGCAGGCGGATCTCTGTGAGTTCGAGGGCAGCCTGGGTTACCAAGTGAGCTCCAGGAAAGGCGCAAAGCTACACAGACAAGCCCTGTCTCGAAAAACCAAAAAAAAAAAAAAAAATCCATTCTAAGATATTATATTCTCTCTGCACAAGAATTCCTGTAAGAGATTGAACAGAAGGTAAAATAACAGAATATAATCAAGCTCTGGATCCAAGCAATCCACATATGAATCCTGTAATTTCTTTTCTGCCAGAGTCAATTCTCTCTCAGCCTCAGCTGACAGTTTCCTTGGATTATTTCCTCATAAGGTTTGAAATAAATTGCTTAGTTCTTGAGTTGTTAATCTAGTTGTTAATCCAATAATTGTGGGCTGAAGCCAGTTAATATCTCCCAGTAATTTTTGAAAAACCATTAAAAGTTCATAATTGGTATCTCTTGATTTGTACTTTTTGTGGTTGAATTTTCTGTAAACCTATCTTATACCCTAAATAATTAATAGGGTCTCCTCTTTGTATTTTTTCAGGAGCAATTTGTAATACCCAATGAGGCAAAATTGTCTTTACTTCTTGAAACACTTTTTCCAAGGTATTTGCATCTGAATCAGCTAGTAACATATTGTCCATATAATGGTAAATCATTTACTGAGAGAACTGTTTATGAATTAGTTCTAATGGCTGTTGTACAAAATATTGGTACAGGGTGAGAACTTTCCAATGGTACCCTTTAACAGGCTGGAAATTATAAGTAGACACCATGAAGGCAAATTTTTCTCTATCCTGTTCTTGTAAAGGTATAGTTAAAAAAAAAAAAACTAGTCTTTTAAATAAATCACTATAATAGACCATCCATTAGCTAATAAAGAAGGCTGTAAAGAGTCCATTGGCTGATTTATTTATGGCTCTTAAATCTGTTAAAATCCTCCATTTTCCAGATTTCTTTTTAATGACCAATATAGGAGAATTCTAAGGACCAGTTGATTATTCATTATGTTGAGCATTTAGCTGCTCCTATACCAGCTGTTCTAATTCCCGCAATTTTTCTGATGTCAAAGGTCATTGTTCCACCCAGACGGATTTGTCAGTTAACTATTTTAAAGGTAGGGATATTGGTACCTTTGAAAGACCAACATCTGTTGTGCTCTGCTTATATACAACCTGAACTGTCTGTGATGTTTTTGATATATACCTTTTAATATTTCTCTCAGAAGTATTTTTTATTTTATGGTTTGTTTATGAGATTGGAGGAATTAATCTGTGTTTTCCATTGCTGCAACAAATGATATCCCTGTAAATTCATTCCTACATTAGCCACATATGGATTTAATTTTCCTGTCTGTTCTTTTGTCCCTATACAGTCAACCCTTTGCACTTTGTTTTACCTGAAATGAAGTTCCCTAGAAGCTGAACATTATTTCCTGAAGAGGCCAATCTGGATGCCAAGATTTTGGTGAAATTATTGTTTCATCTGCACCTATATCTACAATACCCTCAATTTCAGTGCTCTTTATTTGTATTTTTAGTTTTGGTCTCTGATCATTTATAGAAATTTGCCAAAATAATTGTTTTCCAGTCTCTCCTGAACTTTTTGTTGTATTTATTGAAGCTGCTCTGTCCTTAATCATATCCAGAGCAGTGTGGTTTCTAACAGCATGTATTAAGTCTTTTAATTGCTCTGTGGATGAGTTTCTCTGATGCTGACAGAGAATGATTGAACCAAATTTGATATTGGAGCCTGCATGAGGTCCCACAGGGCATTTCCCAGTTCCTCGTTGATCTGCATTCATTAGTCCAATTTTGGCCTTTGACACACCATCTCCATTCTCCAGAAAGCTGAGGCTTTCTGTTTGGATTATCTATAGGAAAAAAAATGTTTCTAGGAACGTTTCTAGGAACACCTTGCCTACAATCCCTTTTCAGATGATTTTGTTTACCACAATTAAAACATCTGACTTTTTTTTTTCTTTTCAAGACAGGGTTTCTCTGTGTAGCTTTGTGCCTTTCCTGGAACTCACTTTGGAGACCAGGCTGGCCTCAAACTCACAGAGATCCACCGGCCTCTACCTCCTGAGTGCTGGGGTTAAAGGTGTGCGCCACTGCCACCACCACCCAGCCAACATCTGACATTTTGATTTTTCTTGAAATTTTTAGAAATCACTTCCCCTATCTAAGTATCATCATAAGTGTGAGATCCAATGTCAGCTGTATTTTGGATCCATTAATCTGTTGGTGCTGATCTTCCCTTTAAAGACCTAATAACCCCCTTTGTATTCTGAATTAGCATTTTCAAAAGCCCAAGATTCAATTAATATTTGTCTAACTTCTAGATCTAATATCATCCTGCTAACAGCTTAAGTCAATATTTGAAAAAAAAAATCAGTGAAGGCTTCTTTGAGTCTTGCATTATTTTAGTAAATAGTCCTCTTTCCTGATTCTTCAACTCTATCCCAGGTATTAAAAGCTGCTATATGGCATAGAGTTAAGGTGTGATCATTAAATGTAGATGTTTTTGCAAATCAGCATACTGGTCTTCACTGAGAAGCTAATCTTAGGAAATTTCAATACCTCTAGCCCTACTTCATTTTTCCATGACCCTAGCTTCCTCTCTCCACCATGTTTTCTATTGTAACTGAGGGCCAGCCTCTGATATTGCTGTAATTAAATCTTTCCAGTCTTGTGGAATAATTCTGTTCCAAGTAGCCCATGCATTTAACACCTGCTTCATAAAGAGTGAATGCATACCATATGGAATGACTGCTTCCTTAAATCTCATCTAATCTAACATTTCTACAGGATCCCAGTTAACTTCTGCATAGCCTTTGGGGAGACTATCATCTGATGGTCATTTTGTATGGTAACTGGATAAGGTAAGGTTGATTTTCTAATTATCTTAGGCCACTCCTCTTCAGTTTCATAATGCAGTGCTGAGATAGGTTCTGCTCTAAATTCCTCTGTCTGTGTCTAAGCATTTTTATTATTTTCATTAGTAGGTCTTTCTCAGGCTTATATATTATTAGTAGTAAGTCTTTCTAAAGCTTGTTGGGCATTGGGCAGCATATCAATATTAGTACTTGTAAGACTTTTATCAACCAATTTTTTTATTATTTTCATTAGTAAGTCTTTCTAAGGCTTATCAATAGTAAGTCTTCCTAAAGCTTGTATCTTATCAATAGTAAGTCTTTCTAAAGCTTGTATCTTATCAGTCAAATTTTCATATTTGGTGCAATTATCAAACCATGTTTTTAAGGATAAAATATGAATTACCAAAACTGATAATTACAATTGGCAGTATGTCAATCCCAGCTAAGTGGTTTATCCCTTATTCATTTTTGTTTCCATTTTCAATCCATCTATAGAAGCACTATACAGAGTACTAACTTCCTGTATTATAATATTTCTGATTCTTAACATAGATTTTTCTTTTTAATATTATTTTACTCTATTCTTAAGGACTTCTAAAGTGTCTTACCAAATCTGCTGACTTCTCAGTTTGTTCACAGCAACAGCGCCATCAGTGGTGGGCTTGAACCCCTCCCATGATTTCCAAGTGTAAGTCTGCTTTTCAGAGTCCTGTGAGCAGATCTCCAAAAGGCTAGCTGGCTTAACTTCTCCATCTGTGTGGCTATGACTCACATTGGGCACCATATGTAATGAGTCCTTTTCTGTCCCACCAGCCAGATCCCAAATAATGACAAGGAGACTTCTTATTGTGAAAGCTCAGCCTACAGCTTAGGCTTGTTTCTAACTAGTACTTATAACTTTAATTAACCCATTTATATTAATCTATGTTCTATCACATCGCATTATCTCTCCTATCTTACACCCCTGTTTCCTTTCCATGTTTCTTAGTGTCTCTTGTGCTCCTAGATTTATGATGAGGTTCCATCCCAATAAACCCTTTGGGAAATGAAAATATCTTACCTTGAAAAGAAAATATGTTTAGTATGCTTAGCCAAATGTACGTCTTGGCTTCATTTTGCCTGTTCAAACATTCTCAGAACACCTTTGCTAGCCAATAACTGGGCAGAATCATGTGACACAGAGCTTCTGTCATAATGAAGCATGACTATCTTAAGCAATTGATTGTTGGACTGAAAGTGAGAAGAATGGTTGTATGGGTGTGTTGTTATCTCACATAAGAGTAGAGAAATTGTGTGTTGAACTATCACATGTGAGGAACCATCTGTATTTTATAATGTCTTGTAGTCAGAACTGGTTTCTTAGCTGTGTTGCTTCAGTTCACCTTCACCAACTTTGCTTTTTATTTTCCCTGAAAATCCTTCCCCCACTTGGAGGTTACATTTCTGTGTCCCCTTTCCTTAGCTATTGTTACAGGCTGTTGCAGGCTCCTGCAGTGGGAAGCCCCAATTAGTAAGTTATATAACATAGCATGAAAACCCTGGCTCTGGAGAAGAGGGGCACAGGTTTGGTGCCAGGGCAGGACTGAGCAGCTGGCTCCACTTGTGCTTCTCAGCCTTTGTCCCTGTGGTTAAGTTAGGCTGGGCATCCAGTAACTTCACTTAGATATGAATCCGCTTTGAGTTTCTGCAGCATGGACCTTTCTCTTCACTCTCCAGCCCAACCACTAAAAATTTCAATGCCAAATTAGTACCTTTTCTGTCCAACTGCTCAGTGGGCTCGTTTGTTTATCAGTGCAAGTTGGTCTGCTTCTAGAACATTGCAGGTTTAGAAGACAAGTCTCCCCACACCTCATTCTTTAAAGAGACCAAGCCCACAGCTCTCCCCATTGGTCTTCTTGATTGTTATTGGTATTTTTCAGGACACTGTTTATCCACTTGTGTTTCTTTACCAAGAAGTTCCCATTTCTGAAGCACGTGAGGTTTCCTAAGAATGATGGCCCTCAGCTGATTCATTTGTCGGGAGGCACACCACAGGCAAGTCACACAGTGAGATGGAATTGTCTCCAGCTAAATGGAACTACACTGATAGTAACTCATGGTTGCTGCTGCCCAGACACCTTAACAGTCATTTGTCAGTCATCACTCTGTCTTTGAAAAGGAGAGGCAGAGCAGAGTGTTCCTGTGAGGGAAAGAGACTGAAGGTTGGCCGTGCAGGTTGGGCGGTGACTGGTGATTAGAGAGCATTGATCTGGACGCCTGCAGTGCAGCTGTTCTGTGGAGGACAAAGCACTCCAGGCTCTCTGTTTGGTCCCTTAGAGACTCATGGGCCAGGGTTGCAGTTACTGCTTCCCCCTCCCAACCTGTCCCTTCTTAAAATGCAAGCAAGTTGGAGCCTGCCTGAGCCCAATTTATTGCTACAATAACCTTCCAGACTCAGAATTGAGTGGCTTATAAAGAAACAGAAATATTTGGCTCCCAATTCTGGATGCTAGAAGTCCAAGATCAGGGCACCAACTCTGGGGCATTAACTCTGTGGTCTGAGGTCCCCTCCTCCCCATGACCTCACTTTCTGAAGGCCCTACCTCTTCTTAGTGCCATCTCAGGAGTTTCAGCATATGAATTTGGGGATGACAGAGGCATTCAGACCTTAGCAGAGTCTCTCCCTGCTGTGAATAATTTTCTTAGATTCCAGAACAAATAGAGGCCCTGTGTCACCCAAGGAGCAAAAACATTACTCAGAAAAGAATTGGTGAAATATTAGAAAAGTGGCAGATTTTGTTGCAGTTAAGAGAAAACACTTTCTGGATCAATCCTGATGATCACAAGAAAGAGTCCTAGCTAGCCCTGCCCCCTCTCCTGCTCTCTGTTACAGACTTCCTGGAACAACCACTCCCAAACTGTAAGAGCCACTCCCAACTTAATGACTTCTGACAACAATCACCTTATACGCAGTGTTGGGGTGTGAAGGTCGAGGTCCAGGATGACTCAGGTAAATCTGCCCAGGGCCCTCGTAGACAAAAGCTGGAGCTAGAACAGTGGGGAGCTGAAGGGTGGGGGCTCTCCTCAGGCAGCCTCTCACTTTGACTTCCTATATAGGCCACAGTGGCTTTGGCTGCTGGAATTACTAAATGGGATTAGTATCCATTTGTGATCTAGGGATCAGCTAGAACTCACTTTGCTCTCTATGACATAGCCTTCCAGGTCCAGAGTGATGTTTCTCCCATACTGTGTTGGTTAGCCAGTCATGCAAGCCAAGATTGCATCAGGTTGTAGAGGAAATTTCAGGTCAGTGCTTGTCTCTGAAAGAAGGAGTCTGCAAAGATATTTTAAAAGTACCTCACCTCTCTAACACAATGTTAATATATCTTATATTTTAATTTAATTACTTCGTGTGTGTGTGTGTGTGTGTCTGTGTGTGTGTGTGTGTGTGTGTGTGTGTGTGTGTGCTCGTGTGTGCTCGTGTGTGCTGTGTCTGTGTTGGTAAAAGTACCTGTGACCAGGGTGCATGTGTGGAGGTCAGAGGAGAACTCTGGAGAATCTGTTCTCTCCTGCCACCTTGTGGGATCCAGGGATTGAACTCAGGTCATCAGGCTTGCACTCACATGCCTCTGTACTGGCTGAGCCATTTTATTTTATTTTTTAAAATTATTTTTTCATTTTAGGCTAAATGTCTGCAGCCCCTCCTTTAAAAAAATCCTAGTGAGTCAGTTGATTTAAAGAGTTAAAAATAAAAAAGCACATGCTCACTATAAGGTTCCATTGCAGGTTGGTGGATCAGGGCAGATCATGAGTAGCACGGATCCTTTGTGAATCTATCAAATGGGCCCCATTCATGTCAGACAATCTGTGGACAGTTAGTGAAGAGTGACAGAATGAACAAATGAATATATAATGAATTAGTTCACGTATCTGCCATCAATCAAAGGAGCTTTTAAGCCAAATAGACTAGAAGCCAACAGAATGAATTATAACTTGGCATATTGGGTGCAGAAATATGTTTCTAAGACATAATTAGTCTAGTGTTTGTTTTACTTTGTTTTGTTTTATTTGTATATATAATTTAGTTAAAAGCAGTTGTATATGTTCAAGTACCAGTCTGATTTGATGAGAGACACAAGTGTAGGGAGCGTTCCCTGAAGAGCGTTTGGAGGCTGCCTGGCAAGTGTCCGTGGTGTGCAGGAGCAGCCCACTCACTTAAGGGGGGAAGGCGGAAATACTGCTAATGTTGTAGGCTTCATGGGGTTCACCATGGGCTTCATCTTCCCTGCCAAAGTGATGCCAGAAGTAGAGGACTAAGAAGTTATTCAGTTTAATTTTTATTTATTTATTTTACATCCTGACCACATTTTCTCCTTCCTCCTCTCCTCCCATTCCATCCCCCACCCCATCTGTCCCCACGCTTGCCCCAATCCACTGCTCTTTTGTTTCTGTTCAGAAAAGGGCAGGCCTCCCCTGGGTATCAATAAAGCCTAGCATATCCGGTTGTAGCAAGACTAAGCACCTCCCCTTGTATCAAGGCTGAGCAAGGGGACCCAGTGTGAAGAGTAGGTTATTAAATTTCTAGACATATAATATTGTACTATTCTCATTGACCCAAGGTTCAAAGGAGTTTTAGAGGATCATTTGAGTCTGGCCTGCATTACACATCAATGTCCTGGGTTCTAGTCTACACTGAGGTTACTCTTGGGATTGCCAAGTGGCACACCAGGGAATGCTCTATGTATGCAAGAGTCCTTCCTGGAATCCCAAATGGCTAGTCCTTACCATTATGTCCCTGTCTGATGGCACCCAACATTGTTCTCTAGGGACATCTTTCCAGCTGTGGCCCTATGTATGCAAAGATGTTCCATCGAAGATGTTTGACCTGAGCGTGTGTGTGTGTGTGTGTGTGTGTGTGTGTGTGTGTGTGTGTGCATTTCCGGGAAATGTCTCCAGAAGCAGTGGGGAAAGCTTGGAGATGGGGGTGGGGGTATGGTACGTTGTAACTCCAGGTGGAGTCACGGTAATCTCATCCAGGTGGCGTTGGTCATGCAGGTGGCCAGAAGTGCACATACATAAGCTTCTAGGACAAATGTGAAATTATGTAAATTCCTTGAGGTCAAGAGACAGTGTTAGGTGGGGAGACACCTTGTATTTGAGAGTATTTCTCTCTGGGTGGGTCAGAGTGTGGCCCATTGAAAGCAATATCAGATGAAGAATGACTGAGAAAGGGTTACATTCAACTTTTATTACTGACAGAGAAGAAACTGAGGGTCACAAGGTTGTTCACTGCAAAGAACTTTCTTTTCAGCAGATCTGAGAAGATTTTTGTGTCTAACCACTATTCCTTGGGTAGCAAGAATTGAGGGAGTGATACTTGTTTAAGTGTGTAGATTTTTTTTTTTTTAAAGACAGGGTCTCACTGTGTAGCCATTGCTGGCCTGGAACTCATTATGTAGACTAGGCTGGCTTTGAGCACACAAAGATCCTATTGCCTCTGCCTCACAAGTGCTGGAATTAAAGGTGTGCTCCATCTTACCTGATCCTGGCTCTTCAAAAGTTACTTCTTTTGTTTTTTTGAGCTTCTAATATAATTATATCATTTCCTTCTTCCCTCCAAACCCTCCTGTATACCCCTCATTGCTCTTTCAAATTCATGGCTGCTTTTTTTGCTGCTTTTTTTAGTTAGTTGTTGTTGTGTGTGTGTGGGGGGAGCCCACAGAGATTTCCTAGTGAAATCTGAGCTTGCTTTACCCAAAAGGACTGCATAAGAGGATGATTGGACCATGGGCCTGAGTACCAGGTGTTTGGAAGGGTCTATACTTGGTTGTATCTAGCAAGGGGGAGGTCTTTTGCTTCACCCCTTGGCATTGTTATAAAAATCCCTTTTGAATAAAGTTCTGAGCTGGTGTATAAGGATCCAGGCCCTCCTGAGGCTATCCTGTGTTTCTGTCTTTTTCTCTCCCCTCTATATTTGTATTGAAATTTCTTATTCCTTACTCCTCAAGAGTATCCTGGGGAAAAAGTGTAGGGTTGAAGCCTTGTGGTTGTTCACCTATCTGAGTTAGCATGATTATTGCTGTTGTCCTTGTTGAGCTCATATTTGGGCAGTCACACTGGGGAGACTTTATGGGGGTAGCTTCTAGAATTACTAGGAGACACAATCTCAGAAAATTCCCTGATCCTCTGGCTCTTACAAACTTTGCATCTTCACTTCCAGAATATTCCCTGGTATGGGAGTGTTTTGTAGATGTATTCATTGGGACTAGGGTCCACAACTCTGCATTTAGATTGGTTATGGTGTTCTATAATGGTCTTTGTAAGTTGCAAAGAGAAGTATAAGGTCAAAAATTTGGAATGTAGTTAGGGATTATGCTGGTATAGTGAAGTGGTGGCTGTAGATTCTCCTTCAAGATCCAATCTTCACTAGCCCTGGGTATTTGATTAAGTTTCCAGTACCAGTCATGATTTTCCTCTCGTTGAACAGGTCTTAAGTTCAACAGGACATCACCAAGGTACACATACCTCTACTGCACCTTCAGGGTTATTGTGCCATGCTGGTTGTTGTTACGGTTCATAGGCATCATAACTGGGAAGGACTTGGTTGCTTCCCTCAGTTGGAAGCTTGCATGGTGTTTTCTGGTACCATGAAAGCTAGTTCTCAGAGAGGAGGACTTTAGGTCAGATCCCCTGCTTCTGAAGTGCATGGTGTCTTCAGTGATAGGACTTACCTTGCACCTCTGGGACAACCAAGGGCAACAGCAATAGTTCACAATGATTTGGGACTCTCTTAGACAACCCACCAACAACTCAAAAGAGGGCTTCTCAGCCCTGGTGTTGGGGTATTAGTTACATAGTCTTTCTTGATCCCAATATTTTCCCTTTAGAAAATGAGTGATTTAACCACAATACACACATTTATTTGGGGGAAAATCCTGCCAATTCAGTCTCTGATGGAAGAATCAGAGCATGCCGTATGCTCACAGGCCGGGTACCTCTAGTGCAGAATGTGAGTGGTAGTAGAAGGGAATTGAAAAGTGTGCAGTTGGCTGTTGTTAGAGATAACCAGGGAGAGGTGAGTTAAAGCATGTTGGCGGGTGGGTAAGCATCATCTCTGGCTGTCATTGCTGGCTGTTGAAACAGAGAAAGGACAATAATCTAGAGAAAAAAGTTACTTTAGTTGTAAAAACCAAATTACTTTAGCTTTGGGAATTGTCACAGTTCATTCAAAGTGGAGGGACTTTACAAAAATGATGTGGCCCTGGCTATCAGGACCAGATCAAGGGTTTAGCTGGTGAGAACAAAGGAAGGCAGGACATGAAGAGTTTCCTTTTCATGGTAGATGAAATTTTGCTCAGCTAGAAGAAATGCATGTGAGTAAGACCTGGAGGTTTCAAAACCACATGGGCTTCACTACTAGGGAAGGGGACCTCCCCCTAGTACCCCTTGGGGCCCCTGGGGAAGTGAAGGGTCATGGGATTGTCACAGTGACTGGGTGAAGGTATTGCTAGCATGTCCTAGATACCAAGCAATCTGGACCCTTGTGAAGAAGCATTGCATTTCCCCCCAATATGCTAACAGCTGCTGTACAGAGAAAGGCCAGCCAGACTTGTCCCAGGAAATTCACCCTTAGGACATCGTTGTGATCCTTTAACTAATAGGAAGATTTATTGCAACTTTTTTTTTTTTAATCAACAAGACCAAGACATAAAAGCCCTAATCTGGTCCAATCTTACCTAATATTCCTTTTTGGGGAGGGGTGGGCTTGGAAATCGGCCAGGAAGGAGATGCTGGGGGTGAGGGACACTGCCACCAGGAACTAGAGTAGGTCACCTGGAAACCAGAGAAGATGTAGGAGTTGTTGACAACAAACAGGGCTTGGAGGGATTTTCAAGACATCTCCTGGCCAGGAGAAGTATGATACTGAGGGTCACATAGGCTGAGGCTGAGGGAGGCCACCTGAATGCTAAGCCTGGGGGACAGAATGGTCCTTCTGGGCTGTTAGTCACATGCCCCTAAGACACAACCCCAAAATTTCACAAAATTGGAAGAACTCTGTTTTATGTCCTTGCTTCAGCCATAGGTTTCAACTCTGGTAGCATTTACTCCTCTGTATTTTAGAGTTGAGGCTTTCTGTCTTTTTTCTTAGGGGAACATTCTGTCTCCTGGGATTAGTGAGTAACGAGCCTTGTGTGGCTGACTCAGAGCTGCCCTGAAGCTCCAAGCTGTTCAGCCAGCAAGAACCCCAGATGCCCTGAGAACAGGGTGTGGGCTAATTTAGCTGACGAGTGACAGGGGCTCTGGTGTCCCTGCTGGGACCCTATGCCCAAGTCCACAAGTAAATGATAGCGAAGAGCTGGCTTGGAATGCACACAGCATGTCATCGTGTAAGGTGACACAGGGTGCTGGGTTTCCTCTGTGACAGGACCCAGGCATCAGCCTGCTGCTCCAGTGTAACCAGGCACGGACGATATGAAGCCTATTATGAGGAAGACCCCCTAGGGCGGGTCTTCCCTTCTCTGCAAACCTCCCCACCAGTGGTCTCTTCATGATGCAAAGCAGCAGGGTTCTGGAAGGGAGGGACACTCTCCTGGTGTCTGAGGCATGCAAGAACCCAAGTCCTTCCCTGACCCTGCTGGGGGCACTTCTGTGAGTCCAAAACGTAAAGCATCAACAGATATCAGAGAAGCAGTTACCAAGGGCAGGTTTTCGATGACCTTGGGACAGCCACCACACATTGTCCTCAAGAGTCTCCTAGCCTACTGAGAAGACGGATAGTAGAGAAAACCATTTCAATGGAGCTAAACACAAAGCTATAATACATAAATCATATAACTGCAACACAGAAAGACAGACAGACAGACAGACAGACAGACAGACACACACACACACACACACACACACACACACACACGATGGAAATATCAATTCTATCTGGAAAGGAGCTAGGACCTGGGACATGTCCCATAATGTTTTGTTTCTGTGGAGGCAGCCAGTGAACCTAGGGCCTCATGAATGCCAGATAAGAGCTCTGCCACTGAGCTGTATCCACAGCCTCCTCCACAGGGTCTTGAAGAATGGGCATAGACTAGCCACATAGGCAATTGTTTGCTAAAGTCCAGGAAGAAGCCATGGTGTAGATAATGAAGGACACGGTGCAGTAAATGCTTGTCCTGAAGTCGTGAGTGCCATGGCCCCTTCACATCCACAGCTCCACATGCCTGGACTCAACTATCAGGTCAAAAAATACTTTAAAACTTGCATGTATACTGAGTAATACTGTCTTTCTCCTCCTTAAACAGCACAGTACAATAACGATTTACAGTGCATTTATGCTGTATTAAACATTAAACATAGTTTAGAGGTGATTGAAAGTCTGCGGGAAGATGTGTGTAGGTCATTTGCAAACACTACAGTTTTACATAGGAGGTTGGAGCACCTGCAGATTTGGTATTTGTGGATGTCCTGGTGCTAACCACCTGTGCATATAGAGAACAACCCTAGCCCCATATAACCAGTCATAGACTGCGAGGTGGGAGGGAGCTGTAGGCGTTGGACAGCCAGGCAGTGACCTGGTCCTGAGGGACTTTGGCGCCCTGCTAAGCAGCTGGACACACTACCTCAAGGCAGCAGGGTAAAGGACAGTCTCTACCAGACCCGCAGTACTGCTACAGAATGGGTTGGAAGGGTTGGAAATACAGAGATTGCACTTTGCAAGGCTGGTCTTAGGAATCACCTCAGAGGCCAGTCCTGTTGAAAAGCAGGATTAAAGTTCTGGCCATGGGTCTGTGATACCGTGAAGACATACCAACAACAGGATCTCATGGCTAGTTGTGAAATATGTGAAGAAGAGAGAAATGGTTTGAAAATTTGGAGTCCTGAACCAGCAGCCTTTGCGTCACTTGGGAACTGGTCTGAAATGAGAAGTCTTGTCATGAGACACAGAAGTCTGTGGTTTTAGCCAGGTGTCTGTGCTGTGGCATGCTTGACAGCTTGAGAACCATGGCTCTGGGCTGCTGTTTCTGACTATTGCCAGATACAGTACTATTCAAAAGATTTTACTGGATGCATGTGGAGTCCAGTAGATCTTGAGGGCAGGGTGGAGTTGAGATGTGACCTCTACTGAAAACTGCAGATACTTGAACTCAGTTCCCAGTGCTCCCTTCATTCCCCAATTGCAGCATGATTCTGTAATATGGTTAGGATACACACTCCCTCCCCCTTCTTCTAGAAACTATAATTGTCTATCGGGTCTCCCTAATCACTGTGGTGGCACTGTGGGACAGAACATGATGATGAAGCCTGTCCCACTTGTGTAGGTAGACCGCAGGCAAGGGTCTTCTGTGTAGGAGAGAAACGAAGCCATACCTCTCCCCATTCTGACGATGACCCCAGAGGCTGGGAGCTCTTAGGGATCTGGATTACAGGTGAATCTCAGTATTAATGCAACATGTTTGAGAGAGGGAAGAGTCCACCAGAACCCCTGAGTAAGGTGCAGATGCCCGTGAACTTCTCTGAGGAAGTGCAAGCTTCTTCATCCAGAGGTAGCCACACCCCTGCTTCTGCCATCTTTGGTTTTCTTTCCACAGCAGAGGGAGCTTTGTAGAGAAAAAACACGAGCGTAGACATCAGAGGCTGCATTTGAATCATGGGAGTGTTCACAGCTGTGAGACCTCAGATACAGAATGAGAATCATCTGAGCCGCTCTGGTCACACTTTGCTTGTATGGGCCTTACCTGTCTTTCTTGTTCGTCATGAGCTCTTTGAAAGAATACATTCTAGGTTGACTTTGTCTTCTAATAGTTCATGTGTGGGAAACGTACTTCCTAAATTCATATGCTGACATTCTTTGGATGTTGGGGAAGAACCAGAGGAAGGAATGCTGTGATGGGTCTGTGGAGAGAAGACGCTTTGCATGCGATTTCACTCTTGCCTTGTGATGTTCTCTACCACACGATGAGGAAGCAAGACAACCCTTAGCAAATGCTGGCCCTTTGCCTGGACTTCCTAGCTTCCAGAACTTCAGAAGTAGTTTCTTGCTGTTTATCAATTACTCACTCTGTTCTATTCTATCATAGCAACAAAACTAGTCTGGAACAGACTGCAAGAAGTTACTGCATAAAATACACTCAGTTAATTTCCCCTTTCCTAAGCTATCCACTAACTTCTGTAATCTCCTTTTCTCGTGTGCCCAGTGCATTGCTGTGGCTCTCCTGGGTCTTAAATATTGCCCTCCTGTCGGGCTGGATCTCTACTATGTCTCCAGCCTCTGCAACTGCTGTTCCCTCTCCACCAATCATAGTCTTCTTTTCCAAGGCTAAGCTCCATGCTACCTTGTCATCTAATTAGAATCTGATGCTCCAGGTGAACCTGAGAGGCCAGAGCCTTCCAAGTGTAATTGCTTTGCTCCTTTAAGCTCCCGAAGGAGCAGAGTGAGCTCCAAGACGATTCAACTGGCAAGTGGAAGGAGATGGCTGGGGAAAGCGGGTGTATCTGAGACTTTCTCTTATGAAGCATTTCCCCCATTTACTCCACTGATGAAGATACAGGGAGTCTCAAGTGTATGACTTATGATCTGTGCTAGTTACAGGAGATATGATGGTGAATCAGATGGCCCTGAGACTCCAGAATTCAGTAAAGGAGGACAGATGGATACAGAAAGTCTATTAAGCAACTCTGCAAAGTTATATGAAGCGTAGGGTATTGCAGACATAAAGAATAGGGCATCTAAATCAATAGGACCAATAGAGAAGATCTATTGGGAAAGTTTGAGTCCTCAAAGATGAATTAATATGTGAGATAAGAGAGGGCCAATTAGATGCAAGGGCAGCATTACTATCTACAGAGAGTAAGACCCAGGCATATCTGGTAACTCAGAAAATTGTAATTCTGGCCTGCTGCTTTGAATGAGAATTGGTCTCCAGTTGATAATGCTGTTTAGGGAGGTTTAGGAGGTGTGGCCCTGCTGGAGGAAGTATGACACTGGGGGTGAATGTTGAGTATTTATAGTCTTGCCCCACTTGCAGTTCACGTCCTCTGGTTCATGTTTGTGGTTGTGGATGTGATCTGTCCAGGATGCTGGCTCTTTGCTACCCTGTCTTTCCACCATGATGGACTCACATCCCCTGGCATTGTAAACCAAAACCAATCTTTTCTCTCATCAGATGTTTTGGTCATGGTGTTTTATCACAGCAACAGAGCTGAGTGTGGCTCATATCTTTCATCCCAGCACATGGAAGGCAGAGGCAGGCGGCTCTCCCGTGAGATCGAGGCCAGCCTGGTCTATAAAGCAAGTGCCAGGCAAGCTAGGGCTACACAGTGAGACCTTGCCAAACAAAACAAAACATAAAACACGACAAGGGAAGTAAGTGAGACAGCTCACTAGTTGCTTTTGCAAGAGTGTTTTAAAGATTGAGGCTGACTGTCACCCAGACTCGTGATTTTCATTTTTAATTGTTTTCTTCTTGTTGAGACAGGTTCACAAGTAGCCCAGGCTGGCCTCCAAATTGCTATGAAACTGAGATGACCTTGAGTTTCTGGTCCTCTGGCCTCTACCACCCAAGTTCTGGGGTTGAGGCATGTGCCACCATGCCCTGTGGACATCTGCTTTTATTTTATTTAATTTTATTCAGTGGGTTAGGAATCTTTAAAAGTATCTGCTGGGTAACCAGATTCAGTCAAATGTATAAGGCTAACCTTTCTTTAGGGTCATGTTACGAACATCACATTAATTCCCTTGTTTAGTGCAGATCTCTGATGTAATGTGGAGGATGAGCCTGAGAAGGGCCAGACTGGAGGTGGGGACACCATTTGAGGTGGCTGTGACTGCATAGGGAATGCAAGGGGAGAGGAGCTGAGATTTTCCCAGCACCCAGCTCTAGTGCAGGCAGGTCCAAGACTTCCAGAGGATGCCTGGAACCATATACTTTCATATGCATACTTACATATACTTACTATAGTTCTACATATACATACCCACAACAAAGTCTGACTTATAAATTAGGCTTAGTAAAAGGTTAAAAACAGCAATAATAAATAGAAATTATAATAGAAAGTTATAGAAATTTATAACCAACTTTAATAAAGTCACTTTTGCTTTTTTCAAAATGTTTTACTGTAAGTGTAGATCTTAACAATGTTACTAGATATTTTTCTTTTCTTATTAAGTCAAGAATGTGTGCCTTTTCACTTATAAAAAGCGCTCCACAGCTTGCATTTGGCGTGCCCAAATTTCTAGCATCATCACTCTTGCTCAGAGCGGGTCTCCCTGAGCACAAACTCTATGATACTGCAACAGTAAATCTGGTAGTCTAGTGACTAGTGTGAAGGTAGCACATACAGTGTGGATACGCAGAACAAATGCATGATTCGTATTCCAGGTGGGATGGGACTTCATGCTGTGAAATTCCACTGCACCACATAGAACAGCACGCAGTTCAAGACTGGCCACTTTCTTACGACTCGAATTTCCACTTAGTGTTTCCAGAATGTGGTTAAGGGCAGATAACTGAAACCCGGGAAAGTAAAGACTGCCAGAGAGCTGTGGGCTGCACCAGCTGCAGTGGAGGGATTGAGCCTGGTTCAAGGATTTTATAGGGCTGGTGGCTTCTCCATGGCTAGCCTCTCTACCCTGTGCGGCTTCGCCCTTCCTACTTGGTCTCATGTGTGCCTGTCAGGCATCTTTTTTTCTTTTGACATACATCGGTCCTTTAGGGAGGAAAGCCTTTGGCCACACGGCTTCTCCCCATTGTTGGCTCTCAAACAACTTGAAGATTGATAGAGAAATCCATGCTGGTGAAAGAGCAGAGGTCAGGATGCCCCCAGAGGAGGTAGTGAACTTCATTTGTGAAACCTTTCACACAGCTACTCTGGATTCAGCTCCTGCCTGCTTCCAGGACGGTGTCTCATTTCCAGGCTATGCCGGTGCTCCATTCGCCAGCAGAGGGCAGCCTTGAGACATCAACCAAGGCGAATTTAGGCGCACGTCAGCCAGGAAGCAGAGCCTCAGGACGGCTGCCTGTCGGAAGCTTTAACCTTTTAAGCAATTCTCGGGGGAGCCCTTCCTGTCATGTGTGGGCTGCCCTAAAATGAGCAGGTGATAGAAATGAAATATTAAACAATTCTGTTCTGCAAAATGAAAATGAGTTGTCATTTAGCATTTTTATCAGCCGATGACACATTCTTCCAGCTTCAGAAGGATTTTGTGAAAGCGCCAATAAATCCTAAGAACCACACGCGCGGGGCCGGGGGGGGGGGGGAGGCAGCAGCGGCAGGGGTCCAAGGCGAAGGCTGAGCCTCCAGTCCAAGGGCCTGGAATCTGGGACCTGTGAAGCGGGCCGGGGATGCAGTTGTCTTGGATAAGGATGACGAGGAGGAAGCAGGTTCATCTCCAGCAAGGCTGTGGCCAGGCAGAAAGCTAGTCAGCTCACAGCATATTGAAAAGAGTGGGGGTGAGGACGGCGGGAGAGCTTGCTGGTAGCAGAAGGCTCCTCCGCACTGCTTCTGTTTGTCAGAAGCATCAGGAGTGATGCTGAGCGGTGGGTCTTGTCCTTTGTCAAATCGATGGACCGGCATCATTTCCCCCGTGGCCCCTGCGCCGGAGCAGATTCCCCTGAAACAGCTGAGAGCTGAGACTGGCCCTGCTCCTTTCCTGCGTGGCCGGAGGGAGGGAACGAGCTTTTTGGTTTTCATTTTCTGTGTTTCCACAGAGTGACTTTCGAGACAGCAGTGTTCACTCTGGGCCCAGGCTGTCAAAAGGGTGCTTTGGAGGAACCTGAAGAGGGCAGCCATCTGAGCTACAAGAGCTGGGTGTAGGCCTTCCCTGAGAAGCTCTGGCTGCCACAGAAACTTTTTTTTTAAATTCCAGTGCGATTTATTTCTCTACAGACAGTATTGATTTTTCTCTCTAGAAGATCGCTCCTGGGTCAGTGTAAATGAAAGCCCTCTTGGGCAATAATCATGAATACAACAAAATGCCTATAGCTGGGTGATTTGGATAGGAAGTCATGTGTTTCATCTGCCCTACGAGAAGTGATACATTTTGCTGGATTGGCACCTGTGAAGGAAATGCTTGTAACTTGTCTAGGTGCCCAACCTGTATTTAGGAAAAATTCACCTTAATTTTTTTCTTTGAATCAGAATAGCTAAAAATATTTCTGTTTTAAAATGTGTCTGAAGTGGCTCACTGCAGCCTGGGGTTATCTGGTGAGCCAGGTGCCACCCTCCTCGTCACCGAGGAAACAGCCTGGGTTTGTAAAGTACAGCGGTGCTTCTTAACTATGGCTCACAGCTTTGAGCTCATTTGAATTCTTCCAGACAGGAATAATAATGTTTCAAATGGATACAAATGGATATGAAATAAAATGCATATAAAACACCTGCAGCCTAATGGTCCCCACAGTGCTACCTTACTCCACTCGCCCCTCTTCCCTCCCCCCTTTCTTCCTCGGTCTCTCCCTTTCATGCAGTCAAGTGATTTCCCTGAGACACTGAGGTAGGAAATATTGACACCAGCGGAGCCTTGTATATTGATTTACTTAAGAAAGGTCAGGGCAATCAAGAAAGGCATCAAACATATTTCCGTTTTTTATATTTTACTTCTGTATTTATTTGTGGGTGGATATTGACATGTACACACACATGCACTGTGCATGCATGCATGTGTATGCACACACACACACACACACACACATACACTCACGCACACACACACAGAGCAACTCACACCCTCTTTTTCTTCCTCCACACCCTCAGAAATAAACATGCAGTAATGGGTGTCATGTAAGCTGGGTACTACCCACTCTTGCAAAGCTCTTTGGGAAGCCCAGGTTGTAATGAACACTGACAATACTCACCTTTGTTTTTCTCTGTGTACATGGTATCAGGTTATAGGAGACTTGGCTCACTTCTCTCCACATCTGCTTTGATAATTAAAAGCAAATCTGTTTGGTTCTTGCCTTCCCTCCACAGTGGATGGAAGTCTGCTGCTGCTGTAGCTGCATAGTTCAGCCATTGTCTGATTATTATTATTATTATTATTTATTTTTAGTTTTTTGGAGCTCACTTTCTGGGTACTCCAGGATCTGAAGGCAACCATCTTATTTTAGTCTTTTCATTTCATTAGCCATAACTTTTTATATTTTGGGGCTTCTCATAGGACACATGTGTCCAGCTTCTCATGGGTACAGGTCTCCTCTGGATCATAGACTTGTGTGCTCTTTCATTTCAGTTTTCACAGTGGCCAGGACATAAGCTTGCCATGAGTAAAGGGTGCTGTGAAGAATCATTTATAAACTGAGGGTCATCACAGGAAAGAAAGGATGGAAAAAGTGCCTGTCTCCTGCCTGGAAAATGAGAGGTAGTTAGGCCACTAAGTTACTGCGCCATCTCTCTTTCCTCCTGCCTACAGGCTATGTCTCATCCTGGCCTTGCTGGAGGTATGGAACTAGACAGAAGCAGACATCTCTCTGGTCCCTCCTGCCTTCTCACTTTCAAATTATGAAAATAGAACTTGCATGAGAGGTGAAGTAGGGGCAGATATCTATTTTTAAGCCAGGAAGGATTGATTCTCTCTGCATGTTTGGATCTAGCAATACTTTCACAAATCAAGTGGATTTATTGTTTAGTGCAAACAGAGGCAGGGTTTTTCTGTCCTGACTGCCTGGTCCCAAATAAGCACATGAAAGTTTATATTAATTACAAAATGCTTGGCCAACAGCTCAGGCTTGTTACTAACTAGCTCTTACATTTTAAGTTAACCCATAATTCTATTTATGCTTTGCTATGTGGCGATACCTTTATTAGCATGGCATGTTCATCTCCTGCTCCCTCTACATCTGGCTGGCAGCTCCTGACTCTGCCCTTCTCCTTCCCCATCATCCTTGGTTTGGTCACCCTTCCTATGCTTCCTGCTTGGCTGCTGGCCAGTTAGCATTTTATTAAACCAATTTGAGTGACAAATCTTTATAGTGTACAAGAGGATTATTCCACAGCATTTCCCCCTTTTTGTCTAATTAAAAAGGAATGCTTTAACTTTAACATAGTAAGATTATATACAACAATAACAGTTATCAAGTAAGTATTACAGTTATAATATCCAGTCTATTTGGTTTTTACAAATTTAGAGAAAATACTCTATTAGCTATCTTATCTTTGTGAGTCCAAGTTTTGTCTAATTTATCTTTTATCATAACCAAAGAAAACTATAACTATCTAGTCTTCAACTACATCAAAGACCCCAGAAGGGTGAAATGTTACCTAATGACAGGAACCTCAAGCTGTCTGGACAGTCGCCCAAAGTTCCTCTGCAATGTTGGGGCATTCAATTCTGGCCTACAGGTCTAGAATATCTGATAGACTTTCCTATGAAGCAGGGAATTTTGAAGGTCCTACCTTGTCTTGGCAAAGTTTGGCAGTCACCTTTTTTGCATCCTGTTGCTCTAGTTTGGATAGTATCTGTCAGTAATTGAGGCAAGGGCAGTGTCTTTGCCCACATGGCTAGCTTTTGCCATAAAGAAAACAAACTCCATATGTTGTTTCCTTGATGCCCATCATCTTCTCTGAAGTAGATTCATGCTGCCAGGAGCAGATGTGCCTCACTGTTGAGAAAAGTCTGAGTTCTTAAAACATTTTAAATGCCATATTCTGTAGGCCTTTGAAGTATTTGAAGATTGCCTATCTATCTGAAATACATCTCTGTATGACTTTGAAAACCTAACTAACATGACTATGAGTTTGACATTATAGATGACTATTAATCTGTATTTCTTAATTATATATTACATTTTTAAATGAGCTGCATAAACATAATACCCTAAACAAGAGGAGAAATATCCATATAGTATAACAAAATTTACTTTAAATTTGTATCAATATAAAAAAAATCAATGTAAAATATTTAAGACTAGTAGTTGCTTTTTTTGTTGTTTAAAAGTAGATTCAAAAATCTACTCTTTTATTCTATCATTCCTATATCCCCTCTTTTTCTTTACAGAACAAGATCACTGAATCTAATCTCCTTTGTTCAGCTTTTTTTCCTGGCCATTACCAGTAACAACTTGTAACCAACCCCCCTTAAATGATAATAAATATCCATAACCCATTTTTTGAGAATGTGGGCATAGTTTTCTAGACCACTTCCTGCCCATTGGGGTGAGGCTGGACCATCTCAGGCAGCACACTTTGAAGCTGTTCTGGATGTAGAACTCAGGAAACTTCGACAGAGGTGCTCTGAGACATTGGGTCATCTGGCCTATCTGTTCTTATTGGAGGTATTTTAGGGGGTCTTCCTTGATCAAACCTGATTTTTCTTAACCTGAAATGAATTCACAGCCTCTCATTTCCTGTGGAAAGAAAAGCAGAACCACTCCCCCAGAGTAACATATCTTTTGACTTAAATTTTGAAGTCTATAAGTTGGTTTAGTATAGCAGTTTTCACGATCCAAGGTCTTTTAGCAGCCAAAACTTTTAAAGACAATACAATAATATATGCAATCGAGACTCTCTGTGTATTTTCCAGCTTTATGTGGCTTATTATACTTTTTTTTATTACTCTATTTCTTTTCTAAGGACTTTCTTTACCCTTTTCCTTTTCTCTCCCAAGCCTACATATATTTTTAAACACACTGTCAGTGACCTGTTTAGAGGATTCTTTTTGTCTGAATCAGTCCTTATTGCACACTTGTAACCATTTCTGTCCACATGAGCAAAAAAACTGCTGTGTAACTTATATCATGGTGTGCTGGTGCTGGCTCCTCCCCCTCAGTTCCTTGAGAGTCTAGTCTCACAGTGAAGGCATGTTTACCACCAGCTCTGGGAGCCATGTTTACTGCCCCATCTCTGGGAAGTTTCTAGGTCCATGCCACCACTGAGTAGCATGGTGCTGACTGCTCACAAATATGCAAGTGTTTGGCAGCAGGACCTCTTAAAAGAGCCACCCATTTTTGCCACTAGCACAGAGCTAGGAAGCCATCTCTTAAAGGAGCTGTGAATCTGTTTACCACCAGCGAACAGTTCACTGGAGAAAAGGCAACTACCAAGAAGTCATACTTGACTCCCCTCTTACGTGTCCAGAATCCTTTTTTAAGCTTTGTCAGGTTTTATGTGGAAATTTCGGCCACACATTGAAACACCATATGTAAATGGAGGTAGAGTTTTTCTGTTTTGACTACCTGGTCCCTAATAAACACTCAAAAGCTTGTATTAATTACAAAATGCTCAGTCAATAGCTCAAGCTTATTATTAACTAGTGCTTACATTTTAAGTTAATCCATATTTCTATTTATGTTTTGCCACATGGTGGTAACTTTATTAGCATGGCACGTCCACCTCCTGCTCCCTCTGCATCTGGCTGGTGACTCCTGACTCTGCCCTTCTTCCCATCATCCTTAGTTTGGTCACCCCGCCTATACTTCCTGCCTGGCTACTGGCCAATCAGCATTTTATTAAACCAATTCGAGTGACAAATCTTTACAGTGTGCAAGAGGATTATTCCATAGCAGTTTAGGTCACAAACATTTTTGAGTGGACACACTTGTTATTAAAATGAGAACATGAGACAGTCTGTTCAAGTGTGCATAGTAACAGGACACTAAAACATTTTGCTGAAAGACCCAAATCAGTTACCTTCTTGTTGTGAATACCTAACTAGTCAAGATAACTTTTTCTTTCAGCTACTCAGTCACCCTCAGCCTGACTTTGCATGGGGATCATGAGCTCCAGGTTCCAGCTTCTCAGTCACCCTCAGCCTGACTGCATGGGGATCATGAGCTCCAGGTTCCAGCTTTTCAGTCACCCTCAGCCTGACTGCATGGGGATCATGAGCTCCAGGTTCCAGCTTCTCAGTCACCCTCAGCCTGACTGCATGGGGATCATGAGCTCCAGGTTCCAGCTTCTCAGTCACCCTCAGCCTGACTGCATGGGGATCATGAGCTCCAGGTTCCAGCTTTTCAGTCACCCTCAGCCTGACTCTGCATGGGGATCATGAGCTCCAGGTTCCAGCTTCTCAGTCACCCTCAGCCTGACTGCATGGGGATCATGAGCTCCAGGTTCCAGCTTCTCAGTCACCCTCAGCCTGACTCTGCATGGGGATCATGAGCTCCAGGTTCCAGCTTCTCAGTCACCCTCAGCCTGACTGCATGGGGATCATGAGCTCCAGGTTCCAGCTTCTCAGTCACCCTCAGCCTGACTGCATGGGGATCATGAGCTCCAGGTTCCAGCTGCCTGAAATCCTAAAGCAGAGATAAGGAAAAAACCTGACTGTACTCATCAGGACAAACTTGAAGCCACCATTTCAATATTTAATAGTATACATATAATACATATTTAAATTAAATAAAAAATATCCATTAGCATGCAGTTGGTTTTCTAAAATAATGGGAAGCTGTGCTTCAAATTTGGTGAGTACCAAGTCTCATCGACTCTTCATATTTCAAAGTTCACAGCTTTCAACACCTTTGGAGAATACAGAGAAGGGTCCTTGACTTGCTAGTGTGTCAGTGGCCAGGCCAGGTCCCTAGGGCAATGTCCTGCTTGTCCCTTTACCCGTTACCGCTCCCACCATATCTGAACAGCCCACTAAGTTCCCCTAACTCCTAGAAAAATGGTTAGTAGATGTGGTTAGTGTCCTGACACTTTCCGAGATGGGGCACCTCATTGAGTCTAGTACAGCCCACTGAGGAGCCCCTTCTTTATTCCTTTTGATCCCCTGCTATCCCTTTCTAGTAGTTATCCACACTACTGTGCTTTGGAGGAAATTGAGGCAGAAAACCCAATAATTCCTGAACTTCCTGCCAGGGTTGGTAGGAAGGGCTTTTAATGTAAGTCCATCTGACCTCACCCAGGTTCCTGAGATCCGATATTATTGTGAATTTAAAATTCCTGTTGCCTTCTTTGTAATGTAAAGTTTCAGCATTGCTCTGGAGAAGGAAGGGCCATTTGGTTACAGGAGGACATCTTCTGCAAGACTGTGTCCCGGGTCTTCGTGTCTCAAACAAAACAGTGTGGTGAAGTGTGGGAGGAGAGTGAAAGCAGGGAACACACCCCACAGGGCAGGGCAGAGCAAGCCAAAGGAAACGAGGGGTTCTCTGAAGGTGGGGGCTGTGGTGGTATTGTGTCCCCAATATATTGTGCACCTTAATAAACTAATCTGGGGTCAGAGAATAGAAGAGCTGCTAGATAGACATAGAGGCCAGAAAATGGTGGCAGACACGCCTTTAATCCTAGCATTCCGGAGGCAGAGATCCGTTCGGATCTCTGTGAGTTCAAGACCACACTGGAAACAGCCAGGCATGGTGACACATGCCTTTAATCCCAGGAAGTGATGGCAGGAAGCAGAAAGATATTTAAGGTGTGAGAACCAGGATAGAGTCTGTTAAGCTTTTAGGCTTTTGAGCAGCAGTTCAGCTGAGATCCATTTGGATGAGGACTCAGAGGCTTCCAGGCTAAGGAAACAGGATCAGCTAAGGAACTGGCAGGGTGAGGAAGCTGTGGCCTGTTTTGTCTCTCTGATCTTTCAGCATTCACCCCAATACCTGGCTCCAGGTTTGTTTTTATTAATAAGACCTTCTAACAATTTGTGCTACAGGGGGCCTTTCTTGGGCTTGGAGGATTTTTTTTTCTGTTTCTTGGGAAAGAATTCACAAATCCTGTGGCAGCCTAGGATAGTCCAAAGGAAAGTCTTTCTCAGTTGCTGGCTCCCAAAGTTAACTTTCCTATGAATCATGATCACAGACTCTATCTTTCCACTTCAAAATGATAGTGTGAGGTAGGCTTCAAACCTCCAAGAAAGAGTTTCGAGTAACCCTAGTTATGGGAGAGAAAGTTGGTGGAAACGTGAGTTACCTATCCCCCACCCTACTCCTCATACACATAGAAAAACACCTTGGGCACTCTTCTTGTTAGAGAAGACACACATTCCCAACCAGGACACCAGAGATTTGTGTGCAGCATTTAAGAGAACCCCACAGCAGGCTGGTGGCATAGACCTTTAATATCGGTTACTCAGCAGACAGAGGTAGGAGAGTTATAAGGCCAAGGAAGGCTTGCGTCTTACGTTTCTGTTGCTGTGATAAAACACCATTACCAAAATCAGCTTTTGGAGGCAAGGGTTGATTTCCTCTCACAGTTTGCAGTCCATCATCCAGGGAGGTCATTCCGGGAACTCAAGGCAGGAATCTGGGAGCTGGAACCGGTGCAGAGGTCGTGGGGATGCTGCTTACTTCCTTGTTCTCAGTACCCTCTTGCAAGCTCCCAAAGAAGAGCCCATTAATTCTGAGCACTCAATTCCACCCCCCATCCCCCACAAGTTTGATAGTCATGGACTTTATCACAGCAACAGGAACCTAGTTAATACAGCCCACCCTGTGTCTGGCAAAGTCAAGGCCATTTGGGCAAATTAGTGTATCCTGTCTCAAAATAAAATTAAAAACAGAACTAGGAATGTAACTCAATGATAGAGTTCATGTGTAATATGTGGGAGATACAAAATATTCAAAATGGGGCTGGAGGGATAGCTCAGCCGTTAAAGGCTAGACTCACAACCAAAAAAATACAAAATATTCAAAATGGCAAAAGAAAAAAACAAAAAAAGAAGAAACTCTACACAGCATGGTGAAACATGTGCTATATCTATACTTGAGTGAGAAAAATTGTCCTTGAAGGGCCACAGCTTCAGTAGGTAGAAGGTGAGTTGTGGTCTGTGACTGTCTCCAAAAGCACACATGTAATAAATGCTTTCATTGTGAGATATAGACTTCACATATGTCCTGACACCCCACGGAACTCATTTCTAACCATCAGTATGACTGTGGGGTCATTATGGAGTCCATAGATGGCATATCTTAGTTTTTGAACTAGATAGACTCAACTCACATGTAAGGTTACTCTTGGGGTGATGGGATTGGTGGGGCCATGTTCACAGGAGTCCTTACCTAACACATATCGGACCTAGAACCTCCTTTTATTGGAATGGACCCTCTATAAGATGGACCTTATCAGACAGCGTGAAAAGAGGAAACAGAAGGGGCATTATAAGTGCAAGCTGGAGTTCTCAGCCTAAGACTAGAAGGGAATTGTGTTTTCAGTGAAATTCTCTGAACTAGTGTGGGGAAAGCTTTAATTATGAGCAAGGACTTTAGACCACCATAGCACATCAAAATTTCACTCCGGTAGGACTTGGTTGCCGATAGGCTTTTTACGTGTTTGAAAGTGGTTCTACGTCTCAGAAGTCAGAGAAGCACCATTGTTACTGTTATCACGAGTCTAGTGCAGGTCAAAAGGGGCAATACCTGGCGGTCAGAAAGCTCCGAGAAGGAAACTGTCACCTGAGCCATGGTGAAGGGGCTGGTCATGGTATACAGAGGAATATATCCAGTGTTAAAAAAAAAGAAAAGAAATTCTGTTTTCAAAATGTTTACAAAGAAGGAAGGCAGGAGGAGAGGGGAGAGGCAGATATGCCTGGATCCTGATGGTGTTAGAGTCAGTACTTTCCGGAAACTCTCACTTCTGCTGGGTTTTGCATATCTTTTGAGGCAGGATCTCATTATGTAGAGTTTGGGGTCCTTCATCAATGTTCCTAGTGCTGGTACTCCAGGCACCCGACTGGCTTGGTGGCAGCACTTTCCAGCTGGCCATAGTAAAAGAGAACGCTGTAGTTTGAGACTAGACTGAGAGGTAGACCAAAGCTCCTCTACAGTTTATTATAACCTTGGGGTTAAGCCGTATTCCATGTTTTAAATTTCTCTTTCTCTGTAGGATTCAACATGCCTCAGTGCATGGGAGCCTTATCAACAGAAGCTTCGTGGACGTGGCGCTTGCAGGTGGGGGAGAGGCAGGACAGGTTCCGGACCTGTGGTTGTCACACTGCCAATAACTCTTTCTGAGGAGCTTTGGGAAAGTCTTTTTACCCTTTTGTTTAGTTCACATTTTATGGATGAAAACACAAGCGTCTTCCTTGCAGACACATTTTGAGAGCTAATTAAATATTTTGCAAGTACCCCTGTGATCCACGATAAAAGGCACCCTTTATTAGAGCTCAAATACTCTGAAGCTGGGTGTGGAGGTGCACGCCTGGAGTCATGGTGCTGAGAAGGCTAAGGCAGGAGGACTGCCATGAGCTTAAAGCCAACCCAGCCTGGGCCTCCAATGATAAACAGACCCTTAGGGCTACGGTGTGAGACACCTCAAAACAAAATGCCATGTAACCCTGGCAGTCTCTTTCACACCTGGGATAATGGTCCCCATCATAGCACTTGGCAACGGGTGTGTCTGTGTGTGGTGTGGGTGCCTATGGGCAAAGAGAAAGAGGCACTGGAGGAGTGAAGGTGCAAGCCAGGGCACCCCGCTGGTGACGGGGAGATACTTGGAAAAGGTGGCCGAGGGCCTGGCTTTCCACTTCTACTAGTCATGGAACCCCTGAGCTGCATTTGGACTGGAGAAACACTTCCATTGCTCAGAAAATGGCAGAAAGGACCAGAGTCGTGGTGATAATCCTTCATGTGGCTGACCCGGCCTTCCAATGGCTTTTGGTGACTTAGCTGCCGCTCCACGTTTCTCTCTGTTGCATCCCCTCCCCGGGCCAGATGCTGCCTTTGTCCACTTCAGTGGCCCACGCTGTGTGGAGCACGTGCTAAGCGGGCAGTGGTTGTTTCTCACCGCAGATCCACGGCAGCAGGCCTCCTTGGTGCTGCCATTGTGAGGCTGTGTGTAACGGTGGCTAGGGGTCTATGCTGGCACTGGCACGTGTTCTCCTGCCTAGGTGACACCTGCCCTCTGGGATGTCACTATTGCCCCTTCTTCTCCTGTGGTACCACCGGAAGTCCCTTCACCACAGAGGCCCGCACAGAAGTGGCTCGGCCTGTGCCAATCAGAGACACTCTGAAGGCGGTGTCCAGATTATACTGTTCCAAGTGACTCCACATTGTGTAAAACAGTGACTTTTCAGAATGTGCCTTGCCC
Source organism: Peromyscus leucopus (assembly GCF_004664715.2). Classification (NCBI taxonomy): domain Eukaryota; kingdom Metazoa; phylum Chordata; class Mammalia; order Rodentia; family Cricetidae; genus Peromyscus; species Peromyscus leucopus. The sequence goes on along the minus strand of NC_051064.1, from coordinate 21,692,601 downwards.
CAAGAGACCACCTTTTACAAGCAGCATTTGACTCCATTTTGAGGATGGAGAGCTTCATCTGGGTGGACATGTGAAGGTACCATCCGTTTGTCAACACACAGCACAGACTGACAAATGACTTACTCCTGGGAGTAGAAAGGGTCCCATGAATTTTGTGGGAGAACTGAGACTGTAGGGCACATACGTATATTAAAATCGTGTCAGGAAAAGCAGCCTGAGAACTTGGTGGCCATATAGGCAGAGGAAGGAGACAACTCCTTCATCTGGGCCCTAACAGTGTGATGGCAATAGCCTCGCTGACCTGTTACCTGACCTCCCGGTGTGTGCATCAAGGGACAGCCAGCTAGGGAACTTCAGACTGTCCCCGAGGCTCACATCAGTTGGGCTCCTGCTATTGGAGTGACCCTCTTGAATTATCTGTCTGTCCTCGTGTTTGCTTGTCTGGACCTGCTGTCCACCTGCTTGTCTGCCTGTCAGTCAGCTGTCCATCCACACTCCCACTCATTAGCTTGCACCCAGTCCTGTACCTGGCTTTACTCCACTCCTGTAGGTCAGCTTAACTCTGTAGTCTGACTAGAAGGCTTCTCCAGCGGGTTGGCTTTGTCATCTTACCCCCTCAGACCTCCTTGAAGCCCTTTTAACTCCACCTCTTTAACCCTTTATAACCCACCCTGCCCTGCCATATATGTGTGTGTGTGTATGAATATATATGTATATGTATATATACATATATATATAATGTGGTGTATAATGTGTGATCTGAGAATTAATATTAGTACTTAAGATTGAAATAAATAAACCCGTGTTTGCCTCAGCCAGAATGTTCCAGGAAAATGTCTAGCAAACTGCTGCCAGTGAAGGTGCCTTACCTCGGGAAGTTTTTATTGTTAATAAATTCTGACATTGTAGAAAGACAGATGTGTTTGTCTAAGTTTATGTCAAGCTGACATGTAGACTGTGAGGGTGACAGCTTCTCTTTGTATGGAGGTCACTGTGCTGGGAGGATACGAATCTGGGGCTTCTAGAAGCTTTCTTTTCTGACCATCAGCAATAAGCTGCCTGCAGCAGGAGAAGGAGGCCAGTCCACAAAGGAAGTCAGAAACAAGAAATAGAGGCAGAGCCCATGGCTAATGTGAAGAGTGCCCTGCGTTAGTCTAGACATAACCTCAGCTGTGAGACTCTCTGCCTTCCCAGATGGTGTTGGAGCCATTAGAGAACTGTCACTGGAGAGAGGAACCCTGATGGTGAATGCATTGGTTGCTGGTGGTGGCAGGGAGGAGCTCCTGGGAGCTTACATAGATGACAGGAGGCTGGCGACGAAGCAAAGGGAAGCAAGAAGCAGCTTCTCAAGGAACACTTGGTAGCTCAGGCAGATTAGAAAACAGCTGCTTTGACTGGGTGGTGGGAGGCTGACCAGAAGATGTTGAGTAACTAGAGTAACTGGTCTTCAGGTCTGAAATGTTCCCCAAATGCCCATGTGCTAAGGGCATGGCCACCAGCTGTTGATGCTTTTGGGATGTAAGGAACATTTAAGAGGTGGTGTCCCCTCAGAGGAAGTTAGGTCTTTGGTGTGTGCCCTTGGAGGGGCTAATGGGACTCCAGTGCCTTCCTCTTGATTTTGGCTGTCACAGGAGAGCATCCATCACCACCACATCCTTCACCTGGATGTGCTGTGTAGCCCACACCCAGAACAACATAGCCAAGCAGCCACGCACTGACACCTCCAAAACCGTGAGCCTAAAAACTTTGCTCTTTTTAAACTGCTTATTTGCTTAGTTGACTAGCACAAAGGAAAAGTGAGAATGATGAAACCAGCATATATAGACTAGTCCCCATCTGAGCCTGAGCTAATTGCTACATTATCTTTGTAAAACTGCTTGCAAACTTCAGAAGTTGATATTCATCCCTATTTTAGTGATTAAAAACACTGAGGCTTAATGGATGTATGTTGCACATCCACGATCCCATGGCTAGAAAGAAACAGAGGCATGTTTGTTCAGACATTTGTTTGTTTGAGATGCTTTCTCAGGTACCCAGGCTGGCCTTGGATTTACTGTATAGCTGAGGAGGATTATGAACTCCTGGTCTGTTCTTCTCCACCTCTTCAGTGCCAGGATTAGATGCATGTAGCACCACACCTAGAAGAGATGTGAGATGGGAGAAAAGGGGTGACCCTAAGGCCTGGGTGACTCCCACAGGGGAAAAGGGAGGGGATGGGTACCCTGGGTTTGAGGCCCTCTGGTGGCTGGCCTAGGGCCTCCTGAAAGTCTATTTGTTTATTGAAATCACTAGCTCCCGGCTCCTGTGTTTTTTTCCCTCACCACGGTGAGCCAGGTGAACACAAGGTCCTTTGCTGGCTAGTTTTCAGAGCTGAGATCATTAGCTTCCTAGTTCAAAGGATGAGGGAACTGGTTGGAGTGTTGGAATTAGAAGGATCCCTACACTCCAGAGGACTAGGGACGGGGGGATCGTGGCTGCAGGTAGGGGCTGTTTCATCACATTCTCCTTTGTATGCTTTTCTGTTTCTTCTTTTTCTACAGACCAGTGTGGGATAGGATTGTTAACATCCCTTAGTTGCTTCAGCTGAGACAACAAAGTCTCATGGACCACATGACTTGAACTGAAAGCATTTATTTCTCAAAGTTTTGGAGACAAGTCCTTTAAGCTATGAACAGGTTGTATAAGCTGTGAGAGCCTGTGTCCTGGCTGTGGACTGCAGCCTTCTGAGAGAGGAGGAGGGAAGGAGGGAGGGAAGAGGGTGTGAGGGAGGGAGGGAGGGAGGGAGGGAGGGAGGAAGAGGGTGTGAAGGAAGGAGGGAGGGAGGGAAGAGGGTGTGAAGGAGGGAGGGAGGGAGGGAAGAGGGTGTGAAGGAGGGGGGAGGGAGGGATGGAGGGAGGGAGGAAGAGGGTGTGAAGGAGGGAGGGAGGGAGGGAGGGAAGAGGGTGTGAAGGAGGGAGGGAAGGGAGGGAGAGAGGGAGGGAGGGAGGAGGAGGGAGGGAGGGAAGAGGGAGTGAAGGAGGGAGGAGGGAGGGAAGAGGGTGTGAAGGAGGGAGGGAGGGAAGGAGGAGGGAGGGAGGAGGGAAGAGGGTGTGAAGGAGGGAGGGAGGGAGGGAAGAGGGTGTGAAGGAGGGAGGGAGGGAAGGAGGGAGGGAGGGAGGGAGGGAAGAGGGTGTGAAGGAGGGAGGGAAGGGAGGGAGAGAGGGAGGGAGGGAGGGAGGGAGGGAAGAGGGAGTGAAGGAGGGAGGGAGGGAGGGAAGAGGGTGTGAAGGAGGGAGGGAGGGAAGGAGGGAGGGAGGGAGGGAAGAGGGTGTGAAGGAGGGAGGGAGGGAGGGAGGGAAGAGGGTGTGAAGGAGGGGGGGAGGGAGGGAGGGAGGGAGGGAAGAGGGTGTGAAGGAGGGAGGGAGGGAGGGAGGGAGGGAAGAGGGTGTGAAAGAGGGAGGGAGGGAGGGAGGGAGGGAAGGGTCTCTTTTTCCTTCTAAGGGTGCTAATTCCATTCTGAAGGCTTCAAACCTAAAGCCTCATCTAAATTTAATCGCTCCTGTGCTTCCATAAGAAAACACCACAGAACAGGTAATAATAAACAATAGAAATTCGTCTCACAATTCTGGAGGACCCAGAGATCTCAGGGTAGTTATGTTTTTACCTCAGTCCTCATGTGGTGGGAATGTGATGACTCCACCCTTTCATGAGGAGCTATTCCAAGTTACACAAGCCAATTGTCCCCAAAAGGGGGACACTGGGATTACATTTCCAAGGGAATTTTGAGGCACAAACAATCTGCAGCTGCTGTGGGATGGTCTGTATGTCAAATTGCTCTGATTGGTCAATAAATAAAACACTGATTGGTCAGTGGCTAGGCAGGAAGTATAGGCGGGACTAACAGAGAGGAGAAAAGAAAGAACAGGAAGGCGGAAGGAATCACTGCCAGCCGCCACCATAACAAGCAGCATGTGAAGATGCTGGTAAGCCACAAGCCACGTGGCAAGGTATAGATTTATGGAAATGGATTAATTTAAGCTATAAGAACAGTTAGCAAGAAGCCTGCTATGGCCATACAGTTTTGTAAGCAATGTAAGTCTCTGTGTTTACTTGGTTGGGTCTGAGCGGCTGTGGGACTGGCGGGTGACAAAGATTTGTGCTGACTGTGGGCAAGCCAGGAAAACTCTAGCTACATGCAGCAGCCTCCATGGGCTCCACCTTCACACATATCACACTGCGGGGAAGGCCTTCTCTGATTAACTTTAGGGGGATCGAGTTAGTCTATACAGGTGACTGGAAACACAGGAAATCAACACAAACCATCCATGTTGCAGCCCTCTTCACAGTGTGAGCAATTTCAAATGAGCACTGAAAAATTCAACATTTGGCCTATTCCAGATAAGCCCCTGAAATAGACAGGTTTGCATTTCAGAATTGCCAGGTTGGATGTTCAAATGTGAATTTCTGATCCCAAATCAAGGAGCCACAATTAAAACGTAAAATCTCAATGTTTGCAGAAAAGCAGTCCCAGTGCTGTGTCAATGGCTGTCTTCAGAGGCCTCCCGACAATGTTTGAAAACCAGATGAAGAAAATGACTCTCCCAGATGGTGGCTGCATGTGAGGTATTTCTCCAGGGTCAGAGGTGTGAGGGAAATCAGGAGTGCTGTTTGGTTGAGTTTGGGCAGCTGGTGAGGTAGACGGAAAAATAAAATCTGTACTTAACAGGAAGAAAAGCAAACAGAAGAACAGGTTTGCCACAATGGAGAAACTGGGAGCCTGGGCCAAGATGCTGCAGCTGCTCAGAGCTCCCAGCAGCCCTTGTGAAGGTGCCCCGTGGCCTTGGGGCTTTGGAAAAAGCCTGGGGTTGCCTGGAAACTGAGCACTGCCTGCCGCATTCATCATCCATCTGTCCCCGTAATTCGATGGTTTCAGAGCTCGTCTGTGATTCGGGTTACTCTCAAGGATAGTGGGAGGAGGGATGCTGCACTTCAAGGGATAGTGTGTTCCGGCCACCCGGCAGGGTCGTGAGACTGGTCCTGCGTAACTGCACCAAAACCCGGGAGAAGGGGGCCCACAGAGGAGGCAGAGCTAGAGCTTTCTAGGCATTTCAGAAGTCTGTCTTTCTTCCTTTCTTTTCTCCTGGGAGCAGAAAACAAATCTATAAATCAGATGCAACTTTCTTCTTCCCAAAAAGAAAAGAAAGCCAAAAAGGCAAAGGGAGCCAGGGAGCGCAGGGGCCCAGCTTTGCTTCTGCGTTTTCTGCTCTTCCCCACAGAAGACTGGGATTTCCTTCCTTTGGTGGTCGACTCTGCTGGTGATATTAACATGAAACCACAGATGAGTTTTGTTTTTTTATATTTTTGTTTCCCAAAGGAACTTGCTTTTTTTTTTTTTTTTCAGAGAGACGGAAATTGATTTTGTCTGCTCCGCGTGAAGATAAAATGGAAGAGGCACCACAAAATCAAATTCAATGGAGGTAACACATTTTCAAAAACATTCCAATTTAAACACCAGGAATGATGACCCGACATCAGTCCTGCCTTTAACGTGTAGCTCTGCGGCTTTTGGAGATGCTCTCTCATTTTTGCAGGAGGGGTAAAGAGGAGGGGACACCTCTGCTTTAACTTGTGGTTTGATCTGGGTAAAGGATGTGGAGGAAGGAAGACCTAAGGTCAGTCCAGAGTTTGCGCTGGAGTCCAGACTGCAGGATCCCAGCAAACCTGCTAGTCTGGCAGTCCCTGGATTCGATCCACAGCTGTGAACAAGCTCTCCCTGTGTTTGCTGGGGGCTGTCCTTCATCTCCCTCCAGGGTCCTCTTTTCTGGATGGCTGTGAGAACTCAGGAACTCTTTCTTTAAGAACTGTGACAACCATAGCACTGTGAAGTCCCGGCACAGTGTCAGTGCCCAACAAATCTTAGATGTCTTTGTTCACCATCTCCTTGGAAAGCCAGTTGTGGAAGAAGAAAGAATGCAGGAACCAGAGAAAGGGTGGGCCATCCAGTCCAGCTCATGAGAATTATTCTTCAAGCCATTAAACGTGCCTCCTCCCCGCCCTTCCTTCTCGGTGGGTGTATGAGTGTGTTTGTATGTATGTGCATTTGCTTTCACACACAACATTGCTCAAGTACCTTGAAGGCTTGAGAACCTCAGGCTAGGCAGGATCACTCAGAAGCTGTCAGAAATGTAAATAGGTTTTGTACAAACCCTACTTGAAGTAGTACTTCAGACCAGGTAGGTATTATGGAGTGCCACTTCAGAAAATCCTCCAGATCTTCTGGGAAGATGGACAGTGCACCAACGCCTCGTCTTGGTCCTTTGCAAGTGGCTGCAGGAACTAGCCTTCCATCACAGGACTCTCTGTACTGTGGTGAATGCCCCACAATAAAACTGACCAACTCACAGACAGTCCTCCTGTCTCCCAGTCCCCCAAACTATCACTCAGTCCTGCCACATCTGAAGGTGACACTGGGAGGATCCTCCTCCCTCAGTGATACCTCTGAGGCTCTAGGACAGGCCTCTCAGTGCCCACCATGGCTTATGTGACTGTCCTGAAACATGAACTTAATGGGGATCTGGTTCCCATCTTAGAATGAGGCTTTCAATCCATGCGCTGGGGGCATCCCACCCCCCAGCCCCCAGTGGACTCCAGAGAAACACCTCACGCCGCAAGCCATGTGGCCTGGGTTGGCATGACCCACCCAGCCACCGGATGGGGGCATCCTAATCCCCAGCCCCTGATCAGATTCCAGAGAAATCCTCCACTCAGGGCCATGCAGCCTAACACACCAACCAGGAGCCTTTTGTGCCCAGAGACCGGGCACTATGGTGATCTCTTTGTGATGAGGAAACATGGTCCAGCACCTCACCAGGGCTACCTGAGTGTGACAAGGAGACCTATTTGCATGTCTGGGGCTGTCCACTCCAGGCTCGGCAGTGGGTTAGAGGGGGAGAACATGGGCCTACCTGGTACCTTGCAGTACTGGCCAGATGGATACTATTGGCATGAGCAGAGGTTATGGTATGGTGGTACGGGGCGGGGGGGGGGGAGGAGAGAGAGAGAGAGAGAGAGAGAGAGAGAGAGAGAGAGAGAGAGAGAGAGAGAGAGAGAGAGAGAATGGTTCAGGTCCTTTGGACAGAGGCATATCTGAAGAAATGAGAGAGGAAGGGAACGGGCTGAGATGGTGAGGGGGTTGAACACTTGACTAGCAACACATGGAAAAGCTTGTCCTGCTCTTTGTCCGGGGAGCACAGCAGAGATGACCCTGTTGATGAGAGCACAGGTGAGCCACCCCTGAGAATGTGACTGTGGGAGACCTAGCCCCACCCCTCACCTCCCGCATGCTGGCATGGGCTGGGGAGGGATGCCCTCGCTCCTGCCCATCAATGTCTAAGGCAGGTGGGAGAGGTGACCCTGAGGTAACAAGAATGGGAGAGCTGCCCCTGCCCCCACAACCTGTAACACTAGAGAGAGCAGGCCCCCACTTGCCAAGGCAGCACAATAGAGCCTTTGAGCGGAGGTGTGGGGGAGCAGCCCCGAAGTTGAGAGCATGGAAGAGATGGTCCCATTGCTCACCTGTCTCGTGGCAGCATGACCTGTGGCAGCTGGGAGAGCTGGCCCTGTAGTCATAAGAGTGGGAGAACTATCTCTGACCCCTACGGGCTGCAACACCCGGCAGAGCAGGCTCTGCACCTCGCCAGGGTAGCACAATAGAGCCAACCCTGTTAGCGCAAGTGTAGGTGAGCCAGCCCTGAAATTGTGAGCATGAGGGAGCTGTCCCCATTACCATCTGTCTTGTGGTGGCACGGGCAGGGGAGAGTTGCCTCCCCCTCTATCAACATCTGGGGCAAACGGGAGAGTTGGCCCTGTGATCATAAGAGTTGTTGGAGGTGCAGGTGTGGGTGAGCCAGTCCCGAAGTTGTAAGCATGGGAGAGCTGTCCTCATTTCACATCTGGTGGACCAACCCAAAGCTGCCCAGGCCCAGACCAAGGATATGACCTGGCTCGCCCCATCATCCACTCCATCTATGATCTGCAGGAGCCCATGAAGGAACCTGACCTGCAGACCCAAAGAGGCAGGATCTCCACAACACAGGCAACAATATGATATCCTGGTGGCTTTCCCTATTTTCCTGATCTCCCTAAGGCTTTCACCCCTCTAGTTGGCTCCGTGTTTTTTATTTAATAAGACCGTTTAGAAATTCGTCTACACTCTCTGATGACGCTGAAGTATGCACCAATCTATGAGCATAGGGGAACATCATTAGGCATCATTACATTGACTTTTTTTTTTTTTTGTCACCACAGAGGTTTCATCCAGTAATGGATGGAAAGAGATGCAGACCCACAGGCAAACATTTGGCCAACCTCGGGGAATCCTGCTGAGGAGAGGGGAGAAGGACTGTAGGAGCCAGAGGGGTCAAGGACATCACAAGAAAACCCACAGAATCAGGTAACCGGGGCTCATAGGGGCTCACAGAGACTGAACTGACAATCAGGGAGCCTGCATGGGACTGACCTAGGCCCTCTGCATATAGGTGACAATAAGCTACAATATATGTGTAGCTTGATCTTCTTGCATGACACTCAGTGGGAGCGGAGACTGTCTCTAATTCTTTTGCTGACTTTTGCGAAGCAGTCCTCACACTGGGCTGCCTGGCCCGGCCTTAATACAAGGGGAAGGTTAGTCCTACTGCAGCCTGATGTGCCATGCTTTGTTGACATTCCCGGAGGCCTGGCCCTTTCTCAACAGAAGCAGAGGAGGAGTGAATTAGTGGGGGCAGGCCGAGAGGAGGTGGGGGGAGGGAACAGAAGGAGAGGTGGGAAGGGGAAGCTGCAGTTGGGATGAAAAATAAAGTAGTAAGATGGTAAAGCCACTGGTCTCAACATAGGGCCATCTTGTTATAAGACACATCTTTCCTGTACAGGACATAGGTCCCACAAATCACTAGACAACAAATATGGATAAATTAAGCTGTCAAAATAAAAAAGTGAATTTAAAACAGTATAAAATTGATACAGGAAACATAAAGATTGGAAAAATAACCTAGAACTCACATCATGACAAATGTTTGGCACTTGGTGTACAAACAATTACAGTGTAACAATAAAGCAGAACAACAACAACAATGGGCAGATGACCCAAAGGCTTCTGGGAAGGCAGTGTGCAGCAGGCACAGGGCAGGCTACACAGTGTCCTCCAGGAAAGCCACACGGATAGATCCCATATGTGCTCTAGCTCTAGGAGGCTACACCAGAGAACGCTGGGCATTGGGCATTCTTGCTACAGGGCCAGCAAGCTTAGCACTTTCCTTTTCCCCAAATCTCTTCCTCCTCCCCCTCCTCCTCCTTCTCAACTTCTTGTTTGCTGGCTTGTATGCTTTTATGAGAAAGGGTCCCTTTATGTAGCTCAGGCTAGCCTCAAACTCACAAATCCATTCTCCTTCTGAATGTTAGGATTGCAAGCACGAGCAGACCCACTTGGCATGTTTAGCACATTGGTAAAAGTTTAACACAACATGTGTCTAACCTGTGATCTAAATGTTTATCTGAAAGGAAGGGAAATAGAGTGTCTGTAGCAGCTTTATACAGAGTCCCCAACCCAAAACGTGTGTGCCCACCAGTGGAATGAATAAAGAACTGTACAGAATGAAATGTTACTCTCCAACGAAAAGGGACAAACTATTCATCTCAAAGGCAGCTGAAGCCTGGCCTGGTGGTCCTGATCTGTAATCCGATACTTGGGATGCTGAAGCAGAAGGATCACAAGTTCAAAGTCAGCCTGGATGACTTAGTCAGCCAGGATTTCTGGTCCCAAAATGAAAAGTGAAGAGGGGAGAGGCTGTAGGTCAGAGCTGAAGTTCTTGTCTGGAGTGTGGCAACCCTGGAGACCTGGGTTTAGTCCTCAGTACAACCAAGCAGTCGAACCAACCACCTAAAGAAACACAACAAAAGCAAACACACAAACAAAAACAAAAAAGAAAGAAGCAAAAATTGTGCCAAGTGAAGGAAACCAAATTTCTCATTCTTCTTTATACTGGTAATTCCACCTATGTAACATTCTACCTGGGAAGAGATTGCTCTGTGATGGAAAGCAGGTCAGGGGCGGGGTCAGGAGGAGCAAGCAGAAGGGGCAGGGACCCCAGAACGATGGGAGTGTTGCACGCTCTCATACACGCTTGTTAAGACCCAGAAGACTTGAAATGCGAGCCTTCTACTGTGAGTAAGTTCAGCCTCAGTAAAAGGACAATAAAAAGCCTGGCAGAAGGAAGCCAAATGGCCATTGTTAGTAAAGAGTGCGTTTGAAGTGCTTCTGCAGAAGGCTATGTACACAGAAGGAGTGTAGACAGATGGCCTGGCTACAGGGCAGCGAGGAGTCGGATGGGTTTTTGTCAGGGATAAGCAAAGATACAGCATGGCCAGGTGAAATAGATTTGGAAGAAAGAGTGATGATGCTGTCTTGATCTGTGTCAGGTTGCTATAATAAAACACAGGAGGCTGTGTAACTATAAAAAGGCTTGTGTGACATGATTTGGGTGGCCGGAGGTTCTAAACGGCAAGCACCGGTGTGCTGGCTCATCCTGTCCTCTGGATACACCACACCAAGTTAGGAAAGTGGATGGGTGGAGTGAAGCAGCGGCAGTCGGGGGTGGCACTTGAAACAGCCCTTCATGGGGACCAACCCATTCCTGTAACAGCTACGTGAGTCCATTTGCAGGAGACTGTGTCTTCTGATGGGCTCCCTTCTAAAGGTTCCACCAAGCCAACACTGCCACACTGAGGACCAAGCTTCCAACACGGGAGCCCTTTGAAAAGGTAAGCCGATGTAGGGGACAGATAGGTACACTCTGTATTCCACAGTGTAAGAGCATGTTTGTACATTTTGTAAAGCAGGCACCCCCACAGTACACACTGGTAGTGGTTTGTTTGTGATGAATTAGCCTTTGTGTGGGAGTGTGTGGGGCTGGTGTGTGTGGAGTGTGGCTGCGTGTGCCAGTGCGTGCATAAATGGAGGCCGCAGGTTCATGTTGGCTGTCCTCCTCTATTGAGCTCCACTTTAGAATTATTTCTGACACAGGGTCTCTCATTGACCCAGAACTCATCGATGGCCAGACTAGCTAGTCACTGAGCCCCTGGCATCCTCCTGTCTCTGCTTCCTAGAACTGGAATTGCAGACTTGTTCTGCCACACTTGCTTGGCCTTTTCACATGGGTTCCGGGGATCCGAACTCAGGTCCTCTTCTTGTACAGCAAGCACTTTACCTGAAGGGCCATCTCCTCAGCCCCCGAGTTAGCCTCTGATCTACAATAATCCAAACGGGGACCCAGGAGGAATGCAGAGTGCAGTGGCCTTGGTCTATGGGAAAGTCCTCTACACAGAGAAGAGGGAGAAGGCGGGGAAGGACACCATGGCTGCCGTGTGACCAGGGGGCTGAGCCTGAAGTTTGCATTGGCTGACATCCTTTGCTTCTTCTTCTCATGCAGTCTGCTGGCTGAAGATGACAGGGCTCAACACAGAAAACACAGTCTGCCTCCAAAGGGAAGGAGTTCACTAGAGAGCCAAGTGAGAATGATCATGGCCTGGGGACACAGATTCAGATGGTCCCAGTCCTGTGTTCTGGATGGTGACAGACTCATGAGATCTTTACAGTTACAGAACAGGAAAAAAAATGTAAATCAAGGCTGTTTTCAAACACACTGGTGGAAGCATCAGGTAGGGGCTGCAGTGAGGCCGGGAAACCTCTGTTAAGGGCTCTAGATATTACCTGATGACACGCTTAGCCTTTGGGTTGGTGGAAGCTAAGGGTCTCTGTTCATTCCAAAAGGATTTGCTGACAGGCTCAGTGTTAGTTCACACAAGAGGGTGAGCAAACATGGCAGTCAAGGGGACACAGAGAGCCATGATAACTCTGCCTCCCAACTGGTACCTTTCCCACTCCATCTCTATCCAATGGCCCTTGTGGAAGCATTTTGTGTGAAACTTCAGTTCACAGTGGTAAGACATAGCTTAAGGATATTCACCCATTGCCTTCTCAGACTGAGAGCTGTCTGAAGAAATCACAGCTTGAACATTCAGCTCCTTTGTCTGCTCATTGGCTTCTGTGACAGGTGGCACGGACAGAACTCTGCTTCCAAAGCTGCATCAAAACCATGTCAGACGATGAGAACAATGCAGAGGCATTCAGTAGTGTGTGACTATGTGCTGATAGTAAAAACCATTGCTCTGTGTTCCTAGGTTATGCTTACAATTGTAAGGTTGAGCAGAACTATTTACCTGGGAGAGTGATTGCTACCTTAATCTACCTTACCTGCCTTTAACTCCTCTTACTTTAGCTAGTTCTGGGCCTGGTATGGTTACTTCCAAGCTGCAAGGACGTAACAAGGGAGGTATTGCTGGCAAACATTGCTGACATAGACTGCTACAGAGAAGCTGCCGCAAGGATGGGGGGGGGGGGACTCCTCCCTGGTGAGCAGATTTGGACAATGGCTTGTTGTCTCCATTAGCCAAATTGCATTTGAACCAGAGAAAAGCACTTTTATTTCCTCAGCCTCCAGAACCATTGAGTCCTTCCCACCAGGTCACTTCCTGTCCAGGCACCATGGCCATTTGTCATGAATGAAATAGCTTGCTGAGAATATGAAATGGCGGCAGTCCAGGCACAGGCCTAAATCAATTAGAGAAAAATCAGGCCCTCATGCTTTTGATTTATTGCCAGGAGGACAGACAATGGCTGATGTGATGTGCCTCTGGGACTTTGTCTATGCCCAACAGAAAGTGAGCTATGTCCACAGCAAAACCCAGAGGACACCAGAACTCAGACACATGAAACCTTTGTCCTCATTCAGCGTGAGTTCTGGGTCATCAGGGAACCCTTGCTTTTCTGCCTTCTCAGAGATTTTGTGGGAACATTGCTTGTCCTTGCTCTCCGCAGACCCCAGGACTGGCTGGCCTTCCTGAAGATGAACTTTTGATTCGTGAGCGGGACAAGGGCAGCACATTTCCATTTCTTCTCCAGTCATCTGGGCTGCTTCATAGAAAGAGCAGAGGACAGACAGCCTCAGACTGAGCCTGAAGGATCCTGTTTGAGTGACTTCTCGGCTCAGCTGGATTTCAGCCTTCACTTTTATGTTGATGACAGGTATTGATGAGAGTATCTCCAGAATTGCTATCAATAGTAATCAGCCATTTAACTGGCTTGACAGCATCCAGTTTGTGGGAAGAGAACGCATTTGTTCTCTTTTAGCTTTATTTTCCCATTGTGATTCCTTACTCTGCAAAGGAATCCACATTTAGTCAACCAACAAAATAACCAGCACCACGAAACAAAAACAACTCGATTAGGACCTCCTTGCTGCCTGCCAAGGAGAAAAGCCCGGGGGAGCTTTGCAGGCCTGATCCCAGGAGCATTAGCAACAGGGCAAAGAGGGAGAAGGCTGCATTCCTGCTCCCAGCCTCTCTGAGTATCACTCTGCTTTCCCGAGGACTGTGCTTCTGAATCATCTCCCGACCCTCCGCCACCCTCTCTTCCCCTCAGGTGAATCAGACATGCACAAGACACAGAAGCAAACGTCCTTCTTAGTGGGCATTTGATTAGGAGACAGAGTATAGTATAATGTCCATACTAACCGAGGTGTCAACTGCTGTCAAAATGTCAATGCTGTTTTACAGACACAGAAAAAAAAAAGGCCCCAAATTTCATATCAAAATCCAAAAGACCCAGAATTTCCAACTCAAAATATGAAAACAACAACAACAACAACAACAAAACAAAAACAAAAACAAAAACAAAACCCAAGCCAGACAGCAACTCAAAGGCTGCAACTATCTCAGTCTCTGCCTTCAATCTACATCAAGATACTATAGTAACCCAAACAGTGAGGTGCCGGACAAAAACGTACGTGTAGATCAATGGACAAAACACAAGGCACAGAAATAAACCTGTATGTTGCTGGTCATGGTGCAAAGCACACACAACGGTACAGGAAGAGGAAGACTGAAAAGTCAGCGGTGGCTGGAAGGTGATATCCTTGTGAAGAAGAAGGACACCAGACCCATGTCTTCCACCCGTTAGTACCAACTCCAATGGTGGAAGAGCTAAGTGAAGAGCAGCCATTAAGAAGAGCTGAGAAGAAAGTATGGGGAAACTATTCTTGATACTGGTCTGAGCAGTGTTTTGACTAAGAAAACCACTCCTTTCATAGGTAAGCAAGAGAGAAACAAATGAGAGAGTTTCATACTGAAATGTTTCTGTACATCAAAGGAGACAGTGTACATAATGAAGAGACGGCCTGCTGGGGGATATTTGTAAGTCATCTATCTGACAGGAGGTCATTTACAAAATGTGTGAAGAACTCAACTCAATAGTAAGAAAAAAACTTGATTAAAAGAGCACAAAGGACCTCAATCAACATTCTTCCAAAGGGACATTTTAAAAACACTGCCAGTGGTATCCAGTATTACTAATTATCAGGGAGTACACATCTCCAGACAAAGAGACACCTCACATAGATGGCTGTCATCAAAATCGAAACAAGTCTTCGTGAGAATGTGGAGAGGAGTCCTGTGTATCATTGGAGAACAGGAAGCAGTTTCCTCAAGAACTTAGAAGTGGAACTACCATATAATCAAACAATCAGAGACTAGGAAATCAGCATCTTGAAGAAACAGCTAGTCCTTCATTTTCTTGGCAGCATTATTTACAAAGAGCAAGATGTGGAATCAATGTAAGTGTTCACCAAGAAATGAATCAGTCAAGATGTGCTGTATTACAAAATGGAAACTCATTCTGCCTTAAAAGAAGGCTTTTCTGTCATTTTTGTTTGCTAAACTTTTAAGATATACGTTTTTATCATTTTAATGTGTGTGTGTGTGTGTGTGTGTGTGTGTGTGTGTGTGTGTGTGTGTGTAGGGGTATCTGCGTGTAAGTGCAGGTGCCTGTGAAGGCCAGAAGTGTTGGTTCCTCTGGAGCTGGAGTTATTGTGTAAGCCACTCAGTGTAGGTGATAAGAATCAAACTTGTTTTTTTTTTTTGCAGAAGTGTGTTCTCTTAACTGCTGAGGCCTCTCTCCAGCTCCCAATTCTGTCAGCGAATAACATAGATGAACTTCAAAAAATTTATGTCAAGTGAAGTAAGACAGGTACCAAAAGACAAACACTGCATGATCTTTCTTACTCACCTAAAAGAACCATAAACCATAGAATGAGAGAGTAGGGTGGTACTGTCAGGTGCTTGGGATAGAGGAGTGGTGGGTGCTGGGTGCTGGGTGCTGGGGATATGCCAGCTAAAGAGTGTGGACTTTCAGTTATTGAAGATGAAGTCTGGAATGCAATGTCCAGCACGGTGATGATAAGTAATTGTACTGAATTGTGTGACTGAAGTTCACTAAGAGGCCAGCCTAGATGCACTGACTGCACATTTACGTGCTTAGGTGACAGGACGGATATGTGATTCACTTGATGGTGGCCAGCACTTCACATTGTATGCACACACCAGAACATCAGTTTGTGCAACTGAAAAAGAGCAAGTTTAATTTGTCCATTGCTCATCAACAAACCTAACAAGGCCTGAAAGAAAACAGAATTTTTATAGTCAAAATATTTTTTGATTGAAATAGAAGAGAAAGGAAATGAAGGAAGCAATGAAGGAGAGGAGGGAGGAAGGAGAGGAGGGAAGGATAGGAGGAGAGGAAGGAGAAGAGAGAGGGAGGGAGAGAGGGAGGGAGGAAAGAAAGAGGGAAAGAAAAAGGGAAGGGAATGGATGGAGAAAAACATTGATGAAATCTTCCAATAACAGCAAGTACTTCCTTCATGAGATTTCTTCATGAGGACTTCTAAGTGTTTATTAACGCTGTCCCTCATGTTTCTTAATAATGCCTGGGCTACTGCAATCGTCATTGTTTTGATAGCTTTATTGAAGTATAATTAACATACAACAAACTGCACCCATAAAGAGTGCATTTGTAAATTTTGACATGTGTATACACCTGTGAAATATCCCTGCAATCAAGATGATGAGCGCGCCATTGGTCCCGCAGTAGCTATTATTATTCACATCAACTTTACAGGTGAAACAGTTGCTTTCGCTTGTTTGCTGTTAAACAGATG
This sequence comes from Peromyscus leucopus, assembly GCF_004664715.2. Classification (NCBI taxonomy): domain Eukaryota; kingdom Metazoa; phylum Chordata; class Mammalia; order Rodentia; family Cricetidae; genus Peromyscus; species Peromyscus leucopus. The sequence continues at coordinate 21,676,519 of NC_051064.1, read as the reverse complement.
CTGCAGAAAGGAGGATGGGCAGGGCCTGAAGCGGCTCTTCACATTAGCCAGTGCCTGTGGGTTGATCTGTTCTTCTGTCTGCCTGTCTGTCTGGTTGTCTCCTCTACCCTCCCTCCTTCAGGCTTCACATTCATGTAACTGGCCACCCCCTGTATGTTAAAGAGCATATATTTATCTTACTCAGAACTGCTCTCCTAAGCCCACATGGAGAACCAACATCGACAGCTACAAAGAGTATGTTGGACAATGTAGTCTCACAAGCTCTTTATATGGTGCCGGACAGAAACAATGAGACCTAGAAACTTGGCCTTGCATGCATGCTGAGCCAGGTTAGAACCCTAGTCCTCAGAACTACTGTGTGACCCCAGGCAAACCAAGCCTCCTCTCCAAGCCATGGCATCTTTGCTGGCCAAAGGATGTGAACCTCATGGTACAATATGCTTAGCATGACATTTGACGCCAGCCAGTGCTCGGAAAGTAGCTATGACAATTAAATGCATCCTAGCAATTTTGCAAAATGGTGTATCTCCACAAATGATTTTTTTCTCCTTCAAGAGAAGAACTGTTTCTTTTCTGTGTGTGGTGGTGCACATTTGAGCACATGGGTATGAGTGGTGGTATTGTGTTCCCCAAAATATTGTGCACCCTAATAAACTTATCTGGGGTCAGAGAACAGAACAGCCACTAGATACAGAGGCTAGAAAATGGTGGCACTCACACCTTTAATCCTAGCATTTCAGAGGCAGAGATCTTCCTGGATCCCTGTGTGTTCAAGGATACAGCGAAGCATGGTGACTCATGCCTTTAATCCCAGAAAATGAGCCTTTAATCTCAGGGATTGATGGCAGAAAGCAGAAAGGTATATAAGGCGTGAAGACCAGGAACTACAAGCTTTTAGCTGGTTAAGCTTTAGGCTTTGAACATCACAGATCAGCTGAGATCCACTCTGGATGAGGACTCAGAGGTTTTCAGTCTGAGGAAACAGGATCAGCTGAGGAACTGGCGAGGTGAGGTAGCTGTGGCTTGTTCTGCTTCTCTGATCTTCCAGCATTCACCACAATAACTGGCCTTAGGTTTGATTTTATTAATAAGACTCTTTAAGATTCATGCTACAGGTATACATCTGTGTGGGTACACATTTTGAAGCCGAAGGTCAATATCAAGGGTTTTCCTCTGTTGATTACCATCTCCTATTTTGAGATGGCCTCTCAAAGTGGAGCTGGAGCTCACTGACTCTGGCCAGAGGCAGGGACCTCTCTGTCTTCACTTCCTCAGGGCTGAGATTGCATGCATGCTCAACATTTATGTGGGTACCAGCGATCCAAACTGAAGTCCCTGTGGCTACATTTTACCTCCCGAGCCATTCAAGCTGTTAATTACAGAGCTGGGTACATACAAGAGCACATTCCAGTTTTCTACTCAGTGTAGTGTTGTTGATCAATGAAACTGCAATGCTGCTGGAAAGGAGTAGAGAAAGTTGGAAGTGGGCAGCATCTTGCTTAAGTTATCTCTTTGTTAGTTTTAATTTTTGAACAAAAATGTTACTCTTCAGACATTAGTTGTTTGGACAAAGAAAAGAGAGAAAATGGGCAGCACACCACTCAGAGTGACGTTTATGGCCTCCTATTAAGCCCATTTTACTCATTTCCAGGGTCATGGCTACATTTCAGCAGAACACAGTCATCACTGAGCAGATCCACAGGAAATTTAAAAAAATCATTTTCTGGGTTCTGTGTTCAATACAAAAATCACATTATGAGTTATTATTGAGATAAATAGTGAATCTGAATGTTGAAGAGACCAGCAGGTCAATACTGGAGAGTAATTAATCAGCATAAAACATGCATTAGAGGAGAGCTAACTTAAATGGATTCTCTCCTTTTCCCCCTCCCCCCACCTCTTCCTTCCTTTATTTTTTCTTCCATAAAAGTGAGAAATAATCACAGCCAGGGTTACTCATCCCTTTGGGATATAATGGAAATGCCATCTTGGAAATCTTGGTTCTGGAGGCATGTTCCAGGCAGTGAGTGGAATGCAAATAGCCAGACTTTGGAGACCTGGTCAGGTTCCATCTGTTCAATAAAAGGGCAGGTTTTGTAACATGCTTCAAATGCCAGCTGCTCTGGAAGTGTCCCAGGTACTCCCCAGAGACAGGTAGGTGCGATTTCGTCTGTTTTCAAAGAAGCGTGCTGGGGAGTAGGCGCTGCACTAGACCCTGAGTGCACAACAGGGTAAAAGCCACAGTCTGTGTTCTTCCAGAGCTATAACACACTAACTAGCACAACTTCACATACCCACGATACAGATAAATAATAGAGTGTAGCTGACAGTAAACACCACGTGAGTGCCGTGAGGAAGGAGCACTGTTGTAAAGGAGCACTTATTTGAGTTGCAGTCAGGTGGCTGTGGCATGGAGGTTGATCAAAACTCCTCACAAGAAGTTGGTTTGGAGCTGGGCCTAGGGTGGGGTTGCAGCTGCCAATCATGTGGGGGAGGCTGATAGGGAACACATGAAGAATGAAAAACCTTTATACACAAGTTCTCGCTGACCACATCTGCTCTGTCATCTGGTCCTCTCAATCCACACCCATTCCAGGAAGGAAGGCTAGCTTGCACACTTGTTCTGACACATCAGTGGATTTGTAGACTTTATATATGTTTTAATTTATAAAAATATAAAAAGATTTAGAAAAGTACCCTTTATGTTCTAAAAGACTAGAACTTTTGCTGGACCTCATAGCTAAAGTTAATAATACACCCTGAGGTCTCTTAAGACTCAAAACTGTCCTCCTCCTGTGTACTCAGTCCATTTGCTTAACTTGCCGTTAAGAGGACAATGTAACAACCAACCTCACTTGCCTTGGATTTTCCATGTAATCAACTTTTACAATTTAAGCTAATGCACACCTGCGATCTTAAGTTATGTGCTCTTGCACCCCCGGCCTAGATAATGCATTCATGTTCTCATCATTTGCTGAAAGCAGCAAAAACAGAGGTTAAAGCAATCTTATAAAACGAACCTCCCATAATTGTTGAACACACCGTTTGGATATTGGCTGGTAAACAATGATGTTTGTTATTTGGGTCAGTTTGGGTCAGTGCGTTAATCTCTAGTAAAACTCTGTTGAAGAGTTCTGTAAAGTATCCCATTCCTTCCCCATGTGATGCTTTCTGTGCAGTCCAATAAAGACAGAGAAAATCCCTTTGCTAGACACAGATACATAGCTAGCCAGCCACACAGACATACAGGGACAGACACAGGTACACAGCCAGCCAGCCAGCCACACAGACATACAGGGACAGACACATACAACAGACAGAAGATGGAAGACAGGGAGAGTGAAGAAAAGAATTCAAATCTGGACTCGTGCTTGGTTAAAGGACTTCAAGAAGTACTTTAATTTCTTTCCTTAGTGTGACACTGATGCATTATTTGTGACTCAGAGTTAATCACTAACACATTAATCCATACATAGGTGTGTATAATTCAAGTTGTATAACTGTACTTACAACTTTTCACAAGTGTTCTTTTAAAAAACTATTTGTGTGTGTGTGTGTGTGTGTGTGTGTGTGTGTGCAAGAGCTCTTGCACACACACACACACCCTGAAGCACATGTGGAAGTCAGAAGATAACTTTATGGTGTCGGTTCACCGTTTCCACCTTTATGTAAGTTCTTGACACCAAAATCAGGTTGCCAGTCTTGCACAGTAAGCACCTCTGGCTGAGTCATCTTACTGGCACCCCAAGGGTTCTTTGTGTTTGCAGGCCATGCTAATTTTTTGTTCTAGACAGAAGTAATGATTCACAGGTACAAATGGCACTATTTTACAACTATATACACCTGCACACAGTGTTGAGATAAATAAATGTAAATTTCCTTCAAGGATTGCTGATTGTACGGTAGCTTTTTAACAATGAGTATTTGTTAATGAATTGACAAGGAGGTATAGCTACTAGTACAGTATAAAATTGTCTATTTTGAAAAGACATTATGATTTCTACTTAAAAACAGTATGGGATTACAAGTAAAGGATTTACATCCATATCAGAGGCTGGACAAGCACGCAAACAATGCTTTGTAAGATACAGACTGTGGACTTAGTTATGGCATTCCCTCACACGCTAAAGCTCTTAACCCCACGGCACTATATTTGGAGATAGGTTTTAATGGGTGACTGAGGAGAAATGAGGTTATTAAGAGGATGGAGTCCTGGTCTAATAGAACTGGTAGTAGTATAATAACAAGAAAACCTCCTTCCATACGATCATTCACTGAGGAAAGGCCATGTGAAGAGAGTGAGAAGGCATTCATATTTAATCTGGTGGCAGGAGACGGGGGCTCATCAGAATCTAACCACACTGAAACTATGGACTTCTAGCATTTAGAACTGTCAGAAAAGAAATCAGGGGTAAGCCATTTGGTCTACAGTATTTTGTTATGACTCAAATAGATGAAGACACTGGGCATGAAACTACATGTGATGATTCCTGAAAAATGGGAAGCAAGCAGAGGGAGCCCCATGATTGCCACATGTGATGGCCGGTCTTATGTCAACTCCACATCTAAACTAGAGTTATCTTAAAGGAGGGAAACTTGGTTGAAAACTACCTTTATAAGACCTGGCTGTAAGGCATTTTCCCAATTAGTTATCGATGAGGGAAGGCCAATCCCATTGTGGTTGGTTCTATCCCTGGGCATGTGGTCCTGGATTCTATTCTAAGAAAGCAGGCTGAGCAAGCCATGGGAAGCAAACCAGTAAGCAGCACTCCTTTATGGCCTGTGCATCAGCTCCTGCCTCCTGGATCCTGCCCTGTTTGAGTTCCTGTCCTGACTTCCTTCAATGATGGACAGTGCTGTGGAAGCATAAGCCAAATAAACTCTTTCCTCTGCAACTTGTTTTTGGTGATGATGTTTGTCACAGCAACAGAAACCCTGACTAAAGCACCACACCACAGGTTATGGCCTGAGTGTTTCCTAGCCATTAAGGGATCAGAAGCTATGTCAAGTGAAACTAAGGGGTTGGAGTTCAGAGGCCAGACAACCAAACAGTGGAGGATGGTAGAGGGAGGAGACTCTGGATATGTGCAGAGTGTCCACCACACTATACAGCCTAGCACTAGTGTGTGTGAGAACAAACCACCTGAGTCTAGGGCTAGACCTGAGAAGACTGAAGGCAACAAACAGTATTTGATACACACATCTAAAGATACTGTCTATTCTGCCATTCAAACTAGAAAACCTCAAGATCACAGGGCATTGAAAAGGTTCTCACTTCTGCATGAGAGTAATTAGCCTGGAAAAATTAAGCTTCAGTTCCATGTGAAAAAACAAAAAGCAAAATCTCAAACAACCAAGCAGCCTCCATGTGACTCAATTTTATCCTAGAACAAATCTCAAAGACATTTGGAAGAAACCAAGAGTATCTCACACTCAGCATAGTAATAGCTGTATTATCTAGAATCCAGTAAAACTTTCCCAGGCATTCAAAAAGCAAGAAGATAAAACCTAATGAGATTAAATCTACTGAAAATGGCACAGATGTTGGATTAATAGACAAAGATGTTAAACTATTATAATTACTCCACATGTCCAAAAGCTAAGTAAAGGCATGAACAGATATTTTTAAAGACCTAAATTTGACATCTAGGGACAAAGTTGTAATATGGGATATGAAAGATCCATAGTATAATCAATGGGGAGGGCTCTCCAGCCCAGTGATTGTTCTTGTGGGATTCAAAATGACTTCCTGGCCATTGCAAGATACCCTATCATGGACTTTGGAATTGTTTGAGAATAATTGAAGCCAAGAATGTTAATTTCTCAATGTGTAAGGCTCCATTTGTATTTACAAATATAAAATTAGACCTGGCTTTATGAACCTACAATTTGAAAGACTGAACACTATGGGGACAACAAGGGGACAACTACAATGTGATGACATGAGCTGAGATGTCATCTTCTCATCAGCTTCCCTCCCCATCACCTGGTTGCTCCAGGGGAGAGTTTGAGGATTAAAAAGTCATTCTATTTTCCTAAAGAAAAATAATTTCTAACAATAAGGATTCTGGAGTAAAACTCATGAACTTGAGAGAAGTAGGTGAGAGGATAGAGAAAAGGTAGGAATGATATAAATATGACACACATGTAAGGAATTCTTTAAAAAATAAAGCCTTCAAATTATAAATAAGAACAACCTAGCTTTTTCTATCAGTATGAGATGTTCCTTCTATCTCTATGGCAGAGAAGTAGAATCAGCACACTCACTTCCACCTTCTTACTCTTGAATATTCTAGATTGCTATTGGCTTGTAAATCCTGTTGCATCATTGATGATTTATAGTGTTTTTGTTTAGTAAATCACAGGTAGATATTGTGGATTGGATTACATTTTCCCCAAAAGGCATGTTGAAGTCTTATTCTCCAGTGCCTATGTTATATGTGCTAAGTATTTCTGCCTCCCCCAAGTTTATATTTTGAAATCTAATCACCAATATGATGGTTATGAGCAAGTAAGGCTATTGTAGGACGTAGAGATTCTGTCTGAAGGTCGAAGGCCTCATGCAAGGAATTAGTGCTGTAACAAAAGGAGCTCTCTGAAGGTCTGAGGGAATAACGTATGTGGGGGAATAAAGACCAGACCCCACAGACCACTGCTTCTGTGGGACACCGCAGGCCGAGGAGTCACTCTCAAAAGGCCCAGAAAAATGTTCTGTTTATTCTGTGTGATATGTAACAGGGTAAAGGAGGGCTGAATGTGGAGTGGCCATAGATGCTTTGGCCTCTAGGCAGAACCTCTACAGGAGACCCAGCTGCCAGGAGAGAGAGCTGCAGAGGGAGAGCCGGTGAAAGACACACCCTATTAATGTGTTTGTGCATATCTTTTTATTTGTGTGTGTACAAGTGTGATGATATTTTCTGTCTTTCTTTGAGATGTATTTGGCACAGATTAGAAATCATGTCTAGATTTCTGATTTGTTTTCATTTTTATTTAATACACAACAGTCATTTTTAAATGGCATTTGAGACTATAGTGTTAATAGCTTTGAGGTATCTTTTATTATGAATATAGCCTAATATTTTACATTATCCTTTATGTTTAAATAACAGCTTGTCACTGTATCACATTCTCACATTATACTCAAAATTCTTCTAGACAAATTTTTATATAATTTATGATTTTTTAAAATAAACCACTGGAAGGTCTACAAATTTGCACAAAGCACATGCAAATATTTCAGGCTTTTGTATTTGTTGTCCAATTAATCTCCAACTAGGTTGTATTGGATCAAAATGAAGGTATAGGTAGGCAAAGGTGGTGTATTGAGTTTGAAAAAAAAAGGAGGTTCTCATCAGAAGCCCTGGGTTTCAAGCTTACTTGTTTATTTGGAGTGTAATCTATAGCATCATTTCAGAGTTCAATTTCTCTATTTTCAAACTGGAACAAATAATATAAACTCGCTTCTAAAATGACTGTAATGATTCAGTGAGTGAAGACGGAAGTCCTTGTAAGGTTTAAAGGCTATCCAAATGTTAGCTGTTTATATTACTGCCATGTTTCCAAATTGTGTTTCCTCCCTAGTTGCCACTTGAAATATGACAGCCATAACGTGGTCCTGTGCCCGGCCATAGAGATAAGGACAGAGCAAAGAAAGTCATTCCTCAGGCCTAACAGGAATTGGGGGAGGAGGCGCCAAGCCACCGCCTGGAAATCTCACTAATGAAAGTTTATGTCTCTCTGACATCTCACACTGGCACCGTGGGCCTGTGGGGAAAAGGGTCATGAGAAGCCCAGAGCCAGGCTAACTTATTACCATAAGTGTGCTCAGAATTAGAGGAGCGAGACTAGGAAGAGCAAATGGGATAAAGTCACTGCGCAGCTGGCATTTACCTTCTGCGAGATTAAAGTGCTCAGCTGAATGGACCGATGTCATCTCTCTGTAGATGTGCACGGACACATAATGAGATGAAAATATAATCAAATGAAAACTCTTCGGCAGAGGGCAGGGTTTCCCTTTCTTCCCTTTCTTCATTTCCCAGGAACTGTGAATAGGGAGGAGGGAAGACCAGTGAAGACATGCTTCTAAAGCCACCCTGATGGGTAGGCGAGCAAGGGAGGGGAAAGCAGAGAAATGGCCACTGAGGACCCAGACTCAGTTGAGCACCAGCTCTGATGTGTGTGTGGGCGGGGAGGGGGGAGGGGGGAGGGGAGTAAGAAGTATGAAGAGATGTGTATGTGGTGGGGAGTAGGAGGGGTAAAGAGGTTTGGGGCGGGGGATAGGAAGTGTAAAGAGGGAAACCAGACACTAGGAACTAACCGATAGAATAAAGAGGGACTGGAAGTAAGAAATGGCCGGGAAGGGGGAGGGTTAAATTTGAGGAGTGTTAAACAGATGCCTTAAAACAGTCTTGAGAGTCTGACAGCTGAGGGTTTTTTTTTTTTTAATGTAAAACTTAAAATGTGTATTATCTAGTTTGATGATTTCAGGGAGGCTGAAGGCAAGAGGAAGGACTTTGGCTAGAAAGGGATCTGAGGAGAACTCAAAGACGTTCAGGTTGTCCCCGTGATCTAAAATGTTGAATGTCAGTGTCTGAGGCTGTGGGAGATCCTGGTGGAACACATTACACAGTCAGACTTGCTCCTTACATAATCAGTGATGTACAATGGGAGCCTGATGTGGGGTCTTGGGGCTCAGCACAAGTCACCAGGGCGCTGAGCGATTGTGAGCAGTGAGGTACCTCACCCCGGGATTCAGGTGACAGAACCCCAATGCTCCAGTCATTTAATGAGAATTTTGACTGAAGTGACATTTCAACTAGGCCATAAAGGACAGACATAAACTATACAAACAGACAAAAAGAAGCAAGATGCCTATTCATAAGCAGGAGAGGCAGTTCTAGATGTGTTATAGCTCTGTGACCAGAGTTTTAAGGCAAAATCCAGGGCTCCAGTGTCCTCTACCAGATCTGACCATCTGTCCTCAATACACCAATTAACAAAAGGCCTGCCCTCAGCGAGCTTCATTCCTTTATTGTCAGCACCTTGTCTGTATGCCTCAACTCAAATCATTTTCTAATTCAATGTTTGCTGTCCCCAGTGTATGCTTACCCCCAAAGTGGCTTAAAGTGAATAATTTTCTTTAATAGTATGCATATTTTCTGTGCCAAATACTGTGAGACAGATGTAATGTAATTTTATTTTCCATAATGTTTACAACACATGAAGCCCAGGTAAATTTAATAGTCTGTAAAAGGCCAGGATTTTGAACCCCACTGCTAATATCACCTTAAGGCTTTGCTCAGTCCAATTCATTTCTAGTATTGCGGTCTAGGTTGTCTACACTAACTGTTTCACTGAAAACCCTTAAAACCTATATATAGTTGGTACAGATTATCCTTATATGTGATATATTCATATAATCTATGTTTAAAATGCATCTTCACATATATATGTATATATATAAGCTGGCGAAGCCCCAAACCAATAATGTAACACGGCTTGTAGAAAAACAGTTTGTGCATCATGGAGCCACTTTTTTCTTAAGATAATTTGTTGAGACTGATGAATTTAACTTTTTGTTTTGATGGTTTTATAAGATATGAAGATGAAAAATGTAAAACCAAGCTTTACAACGTGGTAGAAATAACAGAATATTCTTCCAACATAAGCTGAGGCTATGTCTAGACTCTCACTATAACAGTCAGAAGTTGCCCAACCCTGCCAAGGCATTGAAGCCCCAGTTTGCCTCACCGGACTCTTGTGTAGAACTGCATATCTTTTTTATTAACACAATCTTGATAGCATTACTTCCCAGGTCCTGGGATGAAGCAATGCCACATGTTCTTTGGAAACGTCTTCATTGGAGACTACAATTCCTACATTATCTTGGACTGTTCAAGGCACAATGAGTGGAAACAACAACATAATTGAAAAGCAGCTACTTAAATGACCAGAAACATATCATAAAATAGTTATTATTATTGTACTTTGTATTAGGGCAAGATATAGGACATATATGTAATTAAGCAATCCTGGTCAAGAAGGGTCTTACCCATCACTGTCTAGTTCTGGTTCTGCATGGTGGTCCAAAGAGTTCCTTATTACTGTCATTATTTCTGGGGATTAACCTGGTTCTGACATGCTTATTAAACACACTTAAGTAAACTATAGAAGGTCAAGGGATCTACAGAATTTAAATAACTTAATAAAAGAAACCAACACATCAGATAAATAGAATTGCTAGAAATAAAAATGAAAATTTTCAACATTAAAGCTTAGTGGGATATTAAATAGTAGTTAGGTAATGAAAAAAAATCAATGGATTGAAGGATAAATCACACAAAGTTTCCATGCATGCAATGCAGAGAAATAAAAGGAGGGAATACATACATGAAGAAGGTACATGAAATAGGAGAAAAGAATTCTCACTGGGAATGCATTAAATCTTCTTGGTGTGCACATAGAGCTCCCTTTTAAGTAGTAAACACAGGTACAATAATATTTGAAAACAATACTTAAGAATTTTAAAATGAGTGAAAGATCACAAACACATTTGCAGGATACTAGGTGATCTCAAGTAAGACGAACAAAAAGAAAAACATATTTAGCTATATGACAGCAAGCTGTAGAACTAGTAACAAGGGAAAAAACTCTCTAACCCAGTGGTTCTCAACCTTCCTAATGCTGCAACCCTTTAATAAGGTTCTCCATGTTGCGCTGACACCCAACCATAAAATTATTTTCATTGCTACTTTATAGCTGTAATTTTGCTACTGTTAAGAATTGTTGTTGGGGAATATTATTTTAAGGTGTGTTACTTTTGTTTAACTCTTGTGAAGCTGTGTTACTGTGCCTGTCTAAAACACCTGATGGTCTAATAAAGAGCTGATCCATCAATAGCAAGGAAAGAGAGAAAAACAAATGGGGCTGGCAGGCAGAGAGGATAAGTAGAAGGAGAAATCAGGAGGAATAGAAAAAGAGAGCCAGAGGAGGAAGAGAACTCTATGGGCCAGCCACCTAGCCACACAGAAAGCCACAGAGTAAGAGTAAGATTTATAGAAGTAAGAGAATGGGAAAAGCCCAGAGGTAAAAAGTAGATGGGATAATTTAAGTTAAGGAAAGCTGTCAAGAAACAAGCCAAGCTAAGGCTGGGTGTTTATAAGTAATAATAAGCCTTCATGTATGATTTATTTGGGAGTTGGGTGGTGGGTTCCCCAAAAGACTAAAGACTAAAGGAAAAAACAGCAAAAACAAACAACAAAAAATTGTAGTGTTAATGTGTTTTCTGATGGTCTTGGGTGACCCCTATGAAAGTGCTATTCAACTCTCAAAGGGGATGCAATCCACAGACTGAGAACCACTGGGCAGTCTCAAAACAGTAATAGTAGACTTGCCATCAAAAAAAGCCAGAGAAATAGAAATACAACAAAAAACTTCCGAATAGGATTTTTCCACAAAGGAGGGACTCAGGCATCTCTTGTGCTCACTGCCAAGCTATTTGCTACTTATAGATTCAGGGAGAGGGAAATCATGTACTCACTGATAACCCCATTAGGCTCCAGCAGATAGTTCCAAGTAAATTGTCACATAGATGGACCTGGATAAACCAAATCTGTCACAAACAACAAACGTAGGTGAATCTTGGAAAGGGAGTGCTAAAGTGGGATTGTCAAGGAATTGTTGACAGGTACAGGAGTGAGACAAATGAGGGTGGAGGGGAGAGTAATCAGATACTCTACATACACATGTGCATGAAATGTCAATAACAAAATTAATCAATAGATGAAGTGACACTATATATTGACATTTGGGAACAATGCAAAATAAATGCCACTGGAAACTGAGGCTCATTAGAGTATAAATATGTATGAATATTTGCATATGTCTGTGTATAAGATTAGATATTATAAAAATCAATAAAAAAGAATGAATATAAATAATTTTCAAAGAGGTTTTTGGCAGAGAATCTCACCAAAAAGCATTTGTAGAATTCTTTACTTTAAATAGAATAAAGTGGGCTTGGTTAGAAGCAAAGGAAAACATTAAATGTTAAACCTTTGGGTAAATTTATGAACAGTGTAGTCAACAACAGAACTGATATCTTGAGAACTTAAAAAGAAGACACAAGATAACACATAAAAAAGTGGAAGTGAGCAGAAAGCAGTGCATGAAACAAATACATGTTGAGTTAAGTATTATATTGGAGTGGAGTAAAGGTATTGATTAATATAAATATTTGGAAAAGTATGTATGCATATTTGTGATTCAAAGATGAATACTGAAAAAAAAAATAGAGAAGATGTTCATTTCAAAGTGAGGAAGAGGGAACTCGATAAGAATAGGTGCTCGGCCAGGTAGTGGTGGCGCATGTCTTTAATCCCAACACTCAGAAGCAGGTGGATCTCTGTGAGTTCAAGGCCAGCCTGGTCTACAGAGTAAGTTCTAGGCAGGTTCCAAAGCTACACAGAGAAACCCTGTCTCAAAAAACAAAACAAAACAAAACAAACAAAAAGAACAGGTTGTATGATGAATTGCTAAACAGTCTTATTAATAAAAAACCTGGAGCCAGACATTAGGGTAAAAAATGATAGATCAGAGGAATAAGACAAGCCACAGCCAACCTCACTTCATCAACTCCTCAACTTCCAAAGAGAGCTACTTCCTGTATACCCACACCTATATGCCTTTCTGTTCTGTCATCTCACTTCCTCTCTCCACCCAGCTACATTGCTTCCTTTCTGTCTGTACAGACATCCAGACCTCTATGGTTGGTGCTGGAATTAAAGGCCTATGCCACCACGCCTGGTTCTGTTCCCCAGATTGGCCTTGACTCACAGAGATCCAGATGGATCTCTGCCTCCCGAATGCTAGGATTAAAGGTATGTGCTACCATTATCTGACTTTTATGTTTAATATAGTGACTGGCTTTTTCCTCTGATCCTCAGATAAGATTTATTAGGGTGCACTATATATGGGGGGACACAATATATCACTGCAACAGGTTCTCATTCCAGAGAAAGAATGGGGGAAGAAAAAAAAAACAGATGCAGCCAATGGAGAGCAAAGAATGTAATGGTGGGGTCACCCCAATGGGCCAAGAATTCTGCTGATACAATGACTTGCACATCTGTAACCCAACACTCTACAAGCAGAGGCAAAAGGATTGCTTCAAGTTTCAAGCCAGCCTGGACTAAAGAATGAGATGTTAGGTGGGGAAAAGTTAAATTCACCAGTTAAAATACAAAGTTTCTTGTTGAATAAAAACCAGAATCTCATTTTTATAGTTTTTTTAAAGATCTTTTTTTTGAAAATTAAGAATAAAGGGAGGTTGAACACCAAAGAGGAGAGAATATTTGCCAAGCAAACATTAGACAAAAGAAACCAGTGGTTGTTTTTATTTTCTTTTGGGTAATATCTGAACCACTAATGTCCAACAGATTAGACACTAATAAAGGGGACAATATTAAAGGCAAGTTGGGATGTTTCATAATGTAAAATCTGAATCAACTAAAAATATAACAACTTAAATCTTTGTGTAAACCTACATGTATGCCCCCCCTTCATGAGAGTAGATTGTGCAATTTTAATGAACTCCCTGTCCCATAGGCTCAGGTATTTGAATAGTTGGTCCCCAGCTGGTGGTGACATTTGGGGGTGAGTTTGGACCCATTGGGATGCTTAGACTTGCAGGAGGAAGTATGTCATTGATTGGAGGTGGGCTTTGAGATGTTACAGCCTCATGGAGCTTCCAATTCTCTCTGTTTTTTGCATGTGGATGAAGATGTGATCTTCCAGATCCTTGCTCTCGGGGCCTGTTGCCATTCTTCCTCCATCACCGTGGACTCTCCCTCTAGAACTGTAAGCCACAATAAACTCTTTGCTATGTTTACTCAAAAGGAAAACCATTTTTTACTCAGTTAGATTTTACTTAAAATTGAGAATAATCTTAATTCATAAATGACAGCTGTGTAATAAAAGAGTAATTGGTTTTATAAATGTAGTCGAGAGTTCTTGAAGTTTTAGACATGTTAGACAAGAGACATGGAATATATTTAGTTCAAAATTGGCTAATAGAACTGAGGGCACAAGATTTGAAAACAGAAGAGTGGAGCTGTTCACTGGGAAGAAGGAAAGGGGTGAAGTGCAGACGGTGGGAGTCAGGCCCTAGGAACTACTGCTGCACTGACAGAAGCAAGCAAATCATTTACAAGTTGATAATTAAAACATTTATAAACAGTATCTTCTGAGACTGTCTCTTCGGGTTGTTTGTGACTTCAGAACAATTAAACAACATTTTTTGGGTTTTAGTTTCTTTTCCATTAGGTGATCAGACTGGACAAGATTCCTCATATTCAAAATACAGTTTTAATATTAGAAAGGGAATATTCCAGAATAATAAGAGAATAGACTTAAGAGTCATAAATTCGGGGGCTGGAGAGATGGTTCAGAGGTTAAGAGCACTGACTGTTCTTCCAGAGGTCCTGAGTTCAATTCCCAGCAACCACGTGGTGGCTCACAACCATCTATAACAAGATCCGGTGCCCTCTTCTGGCCTGCAGTCATATATGCTGTATAAATAAATAAATCTTTTAAAAAAAAGTCATAAATTCATTCATCTATTCAACAAATATTTATTGAATAACTACTATGGGGCAGGAGTGTATCCCACCATAGGAATACAGACAAGGTTCTCACCATACACTTTCTCTTCCATCAAAGAGATAGGCACTGAACAGATACAAGCTTTGTAAGAAGTAGAGTGTTGTCGTACAGATTAAAAAAAAACATTTGGAAGTTTCTTGCTTTTGAGACAGGTACTCACTGTTCATCCTTGGTTATCCTGGAACTCAGAATATAGGTCAGGCTGACCTCAAACTCACAGAGATCTTCCTGTTTTCGGCCACCAGTGGGGTTATTGGTGTGAGACACCACACCCAGACTTCAAAGTTAATAGTATAGTGCTTGGTTCATAACAAACTTGTATTAAGTGCTGACTTAGACTCTTGTTATTAATGACAAAATCCAATATAAATTTATTCAAGTCTATATACCTATGAATTGCTTTGGAGTGGCATTCTTGGCAGGAAATTAACACAGGGAACAAGGCTGTCTCAGTTGAGTTTTTATTGCTGTGAAGAGACATCATGATGATGGCAACTCTTATAAATGAAAACTTTTAATTGAGGCACTCACTTACAATTTCAGAAGTTCAGTCCATTATCATCATGGTAGGGAGCATGGCAGCATGCAGGCAGATGTGATGCTGGAGCCGAGAGTCCTACATCTTGACTTAGAGGCAACAGGAAGTCAACTGACTGTCACATTGAGAGAAACTTGAACAAAAGAGACCTCAAAGCCCACCCCCACAATGACATACTTCCTCTAACAAGGCCACACAAGGTCATTCCCTTTAGGGGCCATTTTTTTTCAAACCACCACAAGAACCTTATCTGAAAAAGCAGGGTAAGTTAGCTCTCCCTGAGAACAGTCTGCAATGGATAGAGGACTCCTCATTTCCCTCAAGTATGATCTTTAGGAGTTAGGCGTATGGTAGGCTCCTTGTTTACTCAATTATGAATTCCTCTTTAAACATGTTTCTGTCCAACCTGTGAAGATGAGCATGTGATTGTCATCTTAGCTGAACTCAGGGAACTATCTAGGGCTTCCTCCTTATTTACTGTCCCCTGAGGAGGTTGTGTGAAGGTATAAACATGAAATTACACATAAATTCGATACCTAGTATATCACATTTCTCAATTTCCTTTTCCCACAGCTTGCCTGGAGGAGTCCAGTGTGGTTTTCTTGTGCCATTCACTTCTCTCTACCCCCATGTGTAATGGTCTTCCAACTCCTCACGTGGTGGATGATGCGTTGACTTCAGCAGCGTTCTTGCTACACCTCATTTATCTCCAGCTCATGTTTTCACTCCCCTCTGGTGAGTCATGCTGGTGGAGCCAGAGCCCAGGGCTGTGGCAGCCTGTCTCTGCAAGAACTTCACTCCCCCAGAGCTGAGCGGCAACAGCAATGCCTGCCTTTCATTCTAAATGTATGGTGGACTATGGTGGCTCACATGGAGATGCCGGCACAGTCTGGCACATTTGTGCATAAGGAGGTTGGAAGGGAAGCAGAAATTTTCTTCAAGGGCTATTTTAAGGGTGTGTGTGTACGATTCTGAGCAGAGACATCACTAAGCATTCATGCTGAGGTTCTAAATGAATTGTGTTTTATTTCCTCCTTTCATTT
The DNA here is from genome assembly GCF_004664715.2 of Peromyscus leucopus. Taxonomy (NCBI): domain Eukaryota; kingdom Metazoa; phylum Chordata; class Mammalia; order Rodentia; family Cricetidae; genus Peromyscus; species Peromyscus leucopus. The sequence continues at coordinate 21,660,277 of NC_051064.1, read as the reverse complement.
TGTTGCATAAATAATATACTCCTTGTAGAAAAACCAGGAAATTCAGTAAAAAGAAAAAAATAGCATAACATTGAAAAATTCTACTATCCAGAAATTACCACTGCATACAGTTTTGACTATAGATCCTATTAGAATTTTGCTTATTCAAGTATGTCTAAACATATCAATGCTGTACTGTTTTATAACATTTTAAAAATGCCTTCCAAAACCTTTCCCAAAATTGTAACCCAAATGTATTTAATAAACCTGAAAGGCCCATAGTGTTGTGTATGTGTTGCCTAAAGGTATACAGTCCATTAAGCCAAAGTACAGCTGCATTGTGCTCTTGTGTTTCTTGGGAAGTATTAAGGGCTTCTAACTCATACCCCAGCTGCACTCCAGGCATTTGCTTCCTCTGTTTTGTTCTGCTGTTTACATTGTCTATGCACAGCTGCTGATGACTACCCAGGATCCTTCATTTCCATCCCCCTCCACCTTCATGTGGAGCTACTTTCTGGGAGACTAAGCCCTCCCCTCATGTTTCATTCTTGTAATCTCTCTCTTCCCTATCATTAATTTACCTTCTGCAGAGTCCACATTATCCAAGATGAGGGGCCTTGGTGGGAAAGTTCAGAAGCCAAAAAGCACTGAGCAGACAAGGGGACAGGACCATTAGCAGGTGGGAGCATGGGTTGTGGAGGAGGCATGGGTTATGGTTGATGCTCTACTGGGCTGAAAAGAGCATATTTTTGAGTTTGTGCTTTACACACTATACTTAGATAATTTAACCTGATAATTCAAACCTAATTGACCTTTATGTCTTGTGCCACCTACGCCTCCTTCTCTTCCAAGAATCCTTCCAGAAGACCCAGTTCAACTCCTTGAACTTGGCTGTTGATGACTGTCCCACTCAGAAGAACATGGACTATTTTTCCTACTTTCTTAGCTTCTGAACACCACCGCATGTTGTTTTTATTTTACAATTGTATGCTATCATATACGTTGCTCATATTCTATTCTAAGTAAAATTGCCAGCACAAGCTAGGCAACAGAGCAGGGTTTATTGTCAATGGTAATTGATTCCTTTAAAACAGCTCTATAGAAAGCCACATACATCGAACAACTGTTACATGCTGGGTGCTTCCACGTAAGGTACCTTATTTGAACTTTAAAGTCTTCCTGCCAGTCAGGGAATAGTGACCCATTTTTCAAATAAGAAATACGAGGCCAAGAAGAGTTAGACTTGTTTCTCAGGAGCCCATGACTAGTGGGACTAGAATCAGAACTCCAGCTGCCCGGTCTAAGTTGGTGCTTTGGGCTTCCCCACTTCCCATCTGGCGTTAAGCCTACTCAGGTCACAGGGAGAAGAGCATTGCAGGGGAAATTATCTTGGATAATGAGTTTGTGGAAGGTCCCAGAGAAGAGAAAATTATGACCATCTTGGTGGTTATCCCTCGCCAGACTGATGGCACCTCTGTTCTTGAGGAAGGGCCTCTCTTATAAAGCAAATTTATACACAGGTTTACACAGGTTTTTTTTTTGTTCCACCGAGCACACATTTGGTATTTTTTCATGTAGGAAACTGCAGGTCATATGATTACATTATGCTAGGGAAATATCTTGCTAGGATTTCAAGTCTACATGTACAGATTGTTTACACCATTAAGAACATCATACCCAGAGAGCTTTTCACTACGCCCATACAATTCGACTCTTTTTGGAACAAACTGTTAAATGTAGGAAGCATATAAGGAGACCCCCTAACACTGATGGCACTGAGCATACAGTCACCTTATTAAAACGAAAAGATTCAATTCCATCTAAGAAAATGAGTACGAGGTGCTGCATAGTACCTGCACAGCTGCTTTCCCAGACACCACTCCCTCTGCGGAGGGAAATCCAGTTTCATTAAGCTTTCATGAGGTCAAGCAGTCCTGTTAACTGATTTCCCATGGTGCTTAGTATTCTCTTTCCTCTTTTTTCAAGAGCTTCTTGTTGCTAAAAATGCCAGACACCCAAGGCAGCAGAAACCAAATAGGAACCACCTACAGGTGTCAGATTCAGAAACTACAGCGAGAACATGCCCTGTGTTTCTGACTCTGTTTTCCAAGACAAATCAGTACATTTTCAAAGAAACTCATTGCTCATAGAAGGAAGTTTTGGGTGGGTAGAATTGTACAGCTGCTGGAAACAAATGGACAATCTGCTAGTTTCCAGAATTTATACACCACAAGCAAATTGAACAAGGTGCACCTTCCTAAACTGGGTCATTAACTCTGTGTGGGATTTTGCAAACTATGCAACAGTAAAGGTTTCCGATGGCACAATGTTTAAATATTACTTCAATAGCAAACACATGATGAGTCCTGGGCGTCTCCAGCAGTGCTCAGCTGTGTTGCATCAAGACCTTCACTGCCACCTTGTTTTTGAACATGCAGTGTGTGCACATTGCTTGTTCATTCTGCCACACCATATAGTGCTAACCATCATTGCCGGGGACCCCTCTCCTTGGACCTGAGGCTATTGTGAGCCATGAATTGTGGCATTTTGACTGCATGTGCAAAGTGTTTGCTCTCATTAAAATGCCATAGCTTAACTTTGGAAAACAATGACACTGAATGTTTTCCTATCATTCCTCAGTATGGTAGACAGCAAAGCAATATGTATTTGACAGTATTGCATTTGAACATCTTCCAAAATTGCTGTTTGAATTGCTAATAAGTTTAATAAAAATTAAAGGTAATTTGAGTTGGGATTAGGACAGAATGTATAACAATTTCTAAACATAGTTCTGCCATCTTGTGCTGAAAGTAGTTCTCATCATTGATAGTTATAAAATCAAAATAGTTTAATAAGTCAAAATGCCAGCATTTTATAATCAATTTCCATTGTATAAAGAAAATTTTATTGTCATCTATTATTTGCCAGATACTGGACTGCAGCTGTAGAGCACTATTTACCACAACTGTAGAGCACTGTTGACCACAGCTATAGAGCACTATTTACCACAGCTGTAGAGCACTATTGACCACAGCTGTAGAGCGCTGTTGACCACAGCTGTAGAGCACTATTTACCACAGCTGTAGAGCACTGTTGACCACAGCTGTAGAGTACTGTTGACCACAGCTGTAGAGCACTATTTACCACAACTGTAGAGCACTATTTACCACAGCTGTAGAGCACTGTTGACCACAGCTGTAGAACACTGTTGACCATAGCCATAGAGCACTGTTGACCACAGCTGTAGAGCACTGTTGACCACAGCTGTAGAGCACTGTTGACCACAGCTGTAGAGCACTATTGACCACAGCTGTAGAGCACTGTTGACCACAGCTGTAGAGCACTGTTGACCACAGCTGTAGAGCACTGTTGACCACAGCTGTAGAGCACTGTTGACCACAGCTGTAGAGCACTGCTGGCCGTAGCCGTAGAGCACTATTGACCACAGCTGTAGAGCACTGTTGACTGTAGCCGTAGAGCACTATTGACCACAGCTGTAGAGCACTGTTGACCACAGCTGTAGAGCACTGTTGACTGTAGCCATAGAGCGCTGTTGACCACAGCTGTAGAGCACTGTTGACCACAGCTGTAGAGCACTGTTGACCACAGCTGTAGAGTACTATTGACCACAGCTGTAGAGCACTGTTGACCACAGCTGTAGAGCACTGTTGACCACAGCTGTAGAGCACTGTTGACCACAGCTATAGAGCACTGTTGACCGTAGCCGTAGAGCACTATTGACCACAGCTGTAGAGCACTGTTGACCACAGCTATAGAGCACTGTTGACTGTAGCCGTAGAGCACTATTGACCACAGCTGTAGAGCACTGTTGACCGTAGCTGTAGAGCACTATTGACCACAGCTGTAGAGCACTGTTGACCACAGCTGTAGAGCACTATTGACCACAGCTGTAGAGCACTGTTGACCACAGCTGTAGAGTACTGTTGACCACAGCTGTAGAGCACTATTTACCACAGCTGTAGAGCACTGTTGACCACAGCTGTAGAGCACTATTGACCACAGCTGTAGAGCGCACTGTTGACCATAGCTGTAGAGCACTATTGACCACAGCTGTAGAGCACTGTTGACCACAGCTGTAGAGCACTGTTGACCATATCTGTAGAGCACTGTTGACCACAGCTGTAGAGCACTATTGACCACAGCTGTAGAGCACTGTTGACCACAGCTGTAGAGCATTGTTGACCACAGCTGTAGAGCACTGTTGACCACAGCTGTAGAGCACTATTGACCACAGCTGTAGAGCACTGTTGACCACAGCTGTAGAGCACTATTGACCACAGCTGTAGAGCGCACTGTTGACCATAGCTGTAGAGCACTGTTGACCACAGCTGTAGAGCACTGTTGACCACAGCTGTAGAGCACTGTTGACCACAGCTGTAGAGCACTGTTGACCATAGCCGTAGAGCACTATTGACCACAGCTGTAGAGCACTGTTGACCACAGCTGTAGAGCCTTGTTGAACTTATTCACCAGATTCTGGATCTGACTGCAGCTTTAGAGCACTGATAACTACCCTTGCTCAGCAATTTTCTCAGATACCTTGTTAACGCCTGTCTTATATAGGGTTTTTCTTGCTGTGAAAAGACACTATAACCATAGCAACTCTTATAAAGGAAACCATGCAGTTGGGGCTGGATTACAGTTCAGAGGTTTAGTTCATAATCATCACAGTGGGAAGCAAGGTGATACATCTTGATTCACAGGCAACAGGGAAGTGGTCTGAGATACTAGGTATGACTTGAGCATATATGGGACCTAAAGCCTACCTCCACAGTGACACGCTTCATCTAACAAGGCCATAACTACTCCAACAGAGCCATACCTCCTAGTAGTCCCATTACCTATGATTATGAGGGCCAATTACATTCAAACTACCACATTCCATTCACTGGTCCCCATTAGCTTGTAATAATACCATAAAGCAAAATGTGTTTAGTCCAACCTTGAAAATCCCCATAGTCTATCCCAGTCTTAATACTATTTAAAAATCCAAAGTTCAAAGTCTCTTCTGAAATTCATGCAATCTCTTAATTGTAATCCCCTATAAAATAAAAAAAAGATCACATACTTGGAACATATAATGGCACAGGATATAAGTTACCATTCCAAAACATAGGAAAGGAAGCATCGTGGGGAAATACTGGCCCAAAGCAAGACCAAAGCAAACTCCAAACTCTGCATCTCCATGTCTGATGTCAAAGTACCCTTCAGATTTCAACGCCTTTCAGCTTTGTTGACTGCAACACACTTTTCCCTCTTGAGCTGGTTCCACTCCCTTTTAGCAGCTTTCCTCAGAAGGTATCCCACACTTCTGGCATCTCTAGCATCTTAGAGTCTCCAAGGCAACCCAGTCTTCAGCTTCACAGCTTCATGCAATGGCCTTTTTAGGCCTCCATTCAGGGACACCCCGACACACGCCTGGCCTCAGCAGCTTTCCTTAGTCATTAAGGCAAATCCCATAGCCCCCTTCTTTTATCCTTAACTCCAGAAACATGTGGCTAAAACTGCCAACTTCTGCTGCATACTAGGGCTGGAACATGGCCTCCTTATTCAACTACATCTTCACTAGCTTTCTGTCCTTCACTGCCTAAGCTTGTCTGTCTTGAAACTGGAGCTGTATACCAGGCTGGCCTTGAACTCAGAAATCCACCAGCCTCTGCCTTCCAAGTGCTGGGATTAAAGGTGTGCACCCCAACAGAGAGCTCTAAGCTTTTCTTTAATTCCTTTTCAGAAGTTGTAAACTTAGCTGGATGGGATCTTGCCCTGAATTCACCGCTCCCTTTCCTCCATTTCTTAATCTGTTTATCTCCCTGAACACAAGATTTAGTTCCACCCCACTTCCTGGTGCTCCTTTTCCCCTCAAGTATTTTTCCTTGCTCAGCTTGCTCCTTTTCATTACGTATCTTCATTAGAGTTAACACTAATAACCACACAATAGAGCCTATACTGGATTATTTTGAGATTTCCTCTGCCAAGGGAATTAATCCCAAACTCTTCATTTTAGCCTCAGGCAAACCTTTCATAGAAGGGCAAGGAGCAGCCATGTTTTTCACCAAAATATCACAAGAACAATTTCTAGGCAACATAATAAAATTCTTCCCCTCTGAGACCTCTTAGCTGCCCTCTAGTAGTTCAAATCATTATCAGCATCACTGTCTTCCATACTCTCACTAGTATGGCCCATTAAGCAGTGCTTAAAACATTCTATTGCTTTTCTAACCCAAAGTATCAAATTCCAAATTTCTCCAAGCAAAAAAATAGTCCAGCCCATCATAGCAATACCCAAGTCCCTGGTACCAACTTCTATCTTAGTTAGGGTTTCTTTTGCTGTGAAGAGACACCATGACCATGGCAACTCTTATAGAGAAAACATTAAATTGCAGTGTCTTGGCTTCCAGTTCAGAGGTTTAGTCCATTATGGTCATGGTGGGAAGCAAGGCAGCATGCAGTCAGACATGGTGCTGGGGAGTAGCTGAGAGTTTTCACATCTTCATTCATAGGAACAGGAAGTGGTTTGAGATACCAGGCATGGCTTGAGCATGTATGAGACCTCAGAGGCCACCTCCACAGTGACACACTTCCTCCAACAAGACCACAGAAACTCCAACACAGCCACACCTCCCAGTAGTGCCACTCCCTATGAGATTATGGGGCTCAAATACACTCAAACTGCCACAACGCCTTAAATGCCACCATAGGAAATAAAAGCAGCTTAGAAAGTGATGTCCTTGCTCAGCTCACTGACGCAGTAAGTGTCTACTCAGCCCTGGGAATGAACAATGGAATTTGCAGTAGGTTCTGAGCAAGAGACTGTATGTCTGTGTTTGTCAGTGTGTGTGTGTGTGTGTGTGTGTGTGTGTGTGTGTGTGTGTTAGAGAGAGAGAGAGAGAGCCTTTTCTGCTGCTTGGAGTGCTTGAAAAATCTCCATTTCTTATTCATTAACATATCACTCAGCTTTCGGGATATAAATAACTGTCACATTCACAGTGAACCTTACCCTAGCTTCCCAAGCTAGATTTGGCTTTTTACAATAGTCTTCCTTGGGGCCTTGGAATGCTGCCTGAGCCTGTTGCTAAGTGTCTTGGCTATTGAATACGTTGTTCTCTATGATCGAGCCAGGATGCACTGTGCTTCCTTTGTGGGGTTCTCTGTTGCCGCACCATGCCTGGTCTATATCTGTCAGTGGAGAGTGCTTTGATGAATGAATAAGAGATTGTGAGGCATCTTTGTCCTGAGGGAGCCCGCTGTCTAATAGCAGATACAAATGACTTGACATCACGAATACTGCCATTAACAAATTGCTGTGTGAGCAAAGAAAAGGAAAATAGATTTTTTTTTTTTTTTACTGCAGAAGGAGAGAATCTGAAGACTTCATAGTGGAAGGTGTTTCTGAATTGGGCTGTGTGTGTGTGAGTTAACATGAAGAATGGAAGTGGGGTGTATGGTGGGATGTGTTGGATAGGGAAAGGTCACTTCAAACAGTAGTGAGGCATCCACAGTATGTGCATGGAATTATCAACTGGATCAATCCAGTCACAGTATAAGGACAGAAATTTGTAGGGTTAGTGTGGTTCCTTGACTTGGGCATCCTATATTTATTGGGCTGACTGTGTACTTGTATTGGGATATCTTTAGTGGTGAGGCACATCTTAGTGTTGGAAAAATATTGATTACGATAAAAGATAATTACCTTCTGAAATCAATGGTCTTGACCTTCTTGGCAGGGAACTCACGCAGAAGGAGCTATCGTCTCTGAGTACACAGGCTCTTCCCAGCTTAATTTTGCATAGATCTAAGTTCTGTTCGAGCAGAACAATGGCTGCCATCATGGACATGGCAGCTTTCTCATTTAATTTTCAAACATGAAAAGTTTGCCGGGAAAGAATTCCCTTGTAAGGAGAGTGACATGTGCCCATAGTTCTAGCATCCTAATTCATGGCTCTTTCCATCTCGCCTTTCCTTGGCTCTACCTTCTTTGTGGACAAAGTCTTTTGGTTTTCTGTGGCTGAATTATATGCCGTTAATTGACCTGGTCAGTCAGCTTGGCCAGTGAACACCTTTGTTGACGACATCAGCTACAGGAGGCAAGGACATCTCCTTCTCTGGGTGGCTGTGACACCTCAGTCTTAGCTGAGCAACAGAGAGTTCAAGGCCCTCTTCGATCTTTGTCCCATCCCAAGGGCAGCTGACACCCCAGTAGGCAGAGCCCGCTCTGCTTTCCCTAAGCTGACAGAGCGTTGAGAACTGGCATACTTGGGTTGGACACTGTGGTGATTTGAATGAAAATGGTCCCCAATGGGCACTATTAGGAGGTGTGGCCTGTTGGAGGAAGTGTGTCACTTGGAGTGAGCTTTGAAGTTTCAATTGCTCAATCTAGGCCCAGTGTCTCTTTCTCTTTCTGCTGCCTGTGGATCTGGATGTAGATCTTTCAGCAACCCTCCAACGCTATATCTGTCTGCATGCGGCCATGCTCCCTGCATAATGATAATGGACTAAACTTCTAAACTGTAAGCCAGCTCCAATAAAATGCTTTCCTTTATAATAGTTGCTGTGGTCATGGTGTCTCTTCACAGAAACAGGACATTAACTAATACAGAAGTACATCACAATTTTCAGGAGATGTTGTTAAAAAATACAGACTGCAAGGTTTCTAGTGTGCAGGGACCAAGTCAGCCAACTGGGATCCTAAAATCCTTTCAGGGATACTGGTGCATACTTAGATCTGAAAGTCATCAACAAACCTGTCCTAGAGCCTGGTTTGACCATTGGCCAGATATGTGACCCCCAAGTCATTCTCATATCAATCTCATCCTAGTTTCCCATGTAGATATTGGGTTTAACCAAGGAATTAACCATGGTAATGAAGTAGCTGATTTGTAAGTTGACACACTTTTCAGCAACATGGAGCATGTGCGGCAAATGTTTCCTGTAAGGTTTTCTACCAAGGGTCTTGGCTTTCCTTCTGTGCATTCCCAGGAAAAACGGGTGCAGAAGGAGAAAGTGTTCAGCCTAGTGGCTTCCCAGAAAGCCTGTCTGCCTTTGAAGTAGAAGTTTGCAGCCACTGGGGGTCCTTGGGACGATTCTGGAACGATGGTTTAAGCAACTTGCAGTCAGTGGGGGAGAAGCTTCCTCGGATGCTGCAGGTAGGTGAGGGCAGAGAAGGCTGTGCTGGACGGCCACAGTGAGGGCCTCTGCCTGAAGCTCCGATTCACCCTTCATCTTCTTCAGGGAAGGGAGTCTCAGTCTTAACAATGAAACTAAAAATGCAAAGTCAAAGAGTAGAAATACCTGAAATATTTTATTGCCCATTGATAGATGAGGTAATTTCTCTTTGTGCTCCATCTCCCGTACATTTGCTGAGAAGGAATATTTATTGGTTTCATGAAATGATAGATTTCTTCCAGGCACACACACTGATTTAGTTTTAAACATATGGCAGAATTCCTTAAAGACTCTATTTTTCACATACTTGGGAAACAAGCTATCTAGATCATTAATTTTGAAGAAACAGCTCTGACAAAATAGGAGATAAATCAGAATGGTGCTACATTCTTACTCTTCTGGCAGGGGGCTGTGATAGCTAGAGATCAGCTTCAGGGAATTGCAAAGTTGAGGAGGATCTCACATTTTAGTTACAGGACATTTTGTGGTGCTTTAATATGAACATTAACTAGCTGTGAATGCTGTCGGAATGAACACGTCATTCGGGGAGGAGGGACGCTTAGAAATCACTGTGAGTGTCTGAGGAAATCTGAAACCAGGCGTGGTGGCTTCGAAGCTCAGGAGGAGGCCTGCTGTCTTGGCCTTTCTTCTGTCTTCATATTACAGAGTTTCAGGGACTGTTTCTATTCCCCTCCAGGCTGACTTGAATTAGTCATCCTCCTGCCTCAGCCCTGAGTGCCACCACAGGATGATAGAGTTGGATTTTAAGTGATTCCCCAAGCTTCCCCTCCCCATGTCTTGCTCTGTGTGTCTGTGTGATCACGCTGTATTGATGTGTTTTTGTCAGGCTGTGTCACTTTGCATGATGCCCCATGTTGTCACAAATAACAGGAGTGCCTTCATTTTATCATAAGACTTAAATGCATATACATTTAATATTAAAAGACATCTCTTACTCCACAGTCATAAAACCATCATTCAATATCTAACATGCTCTTCTGAGACTTAGCAGTTATTTTCCTGCTTAGGGGTTTAAATACAACACCAGCACCTTTTTGCATATGGTATGTGATAGGAGTGTAATATCTTCCACTCATTTTTTTTCTCTGAGTGGAAAGTCAACATTCTTGGTACTGTGTATCAAGTCACCCTTTCCCTGCACAGCTACGGTCCCCTTATGACATCACAACATTCATGTGCATAGTCTCACATTGACTTGAGGGGTTTTTAATGCTGTGCCTTTGGTCTATCCCTAAGTCCCTAATACCAGGTTATTATCCGATAGGGAAGTCCCCTTTCCTTGGTCATTTTAGTGTGCACTCATCTATATGAACTGTGGATTCAGTTTTTGTGGCTGGTGATGTTTAATTTTATTGTATTGGAGTCAAAGAAAGGGTTTGACTCCAGCACCAATCTAAAGATCATATAGACCCTGATGGTAATTTTACTGAGAAGTGAAATGCCTTGGGCCATGGCTTTCCAGAACCTTCTTAGGCCAGTCTAACACTCGGTAAAGCAGGCCTAAGAGTGGCAAATGCTCATGTTTGGAAATCTTTCTTGTTTTCTAGGACATCTTGCTGGTTGGCTTTTGTTAACTGAGAAAATGTCTCCATAACATTGGCCTGTAGGCATTCTTATGAGGTATTGTATTGATTAATGATTGATGTGGAGAGCTTAGTTCACTGTGGGTGGTGCCACCCCTGGGCTGGTGGTACTGGGAGCTATAATAGGTTGAGCAAGTCATGGGGAACATGTCTGTAATCAGCGTTCCTCACTGCTTCTGCTTGAGTTCCTTCCCTAATTTCCTTCAGTGATGGATTGTGACCTGAGACTTTTAAGAAGAAAAAAAAACCCCTTTTCTCCCAGGTTGCTTTTGGTCCTGGTGTTTTATTATAGCAGTAGAAACCAAACTAAGACACCGTCTGACTTTGGCTTCATTCACTCCTTAGTCCTGGTATCCTCTATGTTGCCATGTGGCTTCTGCTTGTGGATAGTCTGTGTTTCACTTGTTTACTGGGGACACATGTGCTTCTGAGTCATTTGTTTTCAGACACAGGGACCTCTAGCAATGTACTCCTTTAACTCACCGGCTCTGCCCTGCCAGAGAAGGTGGTTCTTTTTAGAATCAAGATGTCAGTCTTGATTTCCTCTCTTCTACATGTTTCTAAAATTCACACCTACACTTTGTAGTGCAGAGTTACCCTATGTATCCTTGGCTAGCCGAGAGCTCACATCTTGATCCACAAGTAGGAGGCAGACAGTGAGAAGCACACTGGGACTGACACACCTCCTTCAACAAGGCCATACCTCCTGATCCTCCCCAAACAGTTCCACCAGAGGAGATGAAGTATTCAAATGAGCCTAGTGGGGACATTCTCATTCAAACCACCACAGTTTATAGACAAAAGGAACAAAAATAAGATTAAGCAGCTAAATTTGCATGTTCAGATCAACAGTGGTCTCATATTCTAGTTTAAGTATAAAATACAGAATACTGAAATGTGCTAAAAGAATTTTCATCTTCTTGAATTGGATCTGGCAATTGTGTGCCTGCTGGGCACAGCTGGGAACCTGTGAGAGTCAATGTGACCATCTCCCTGGTTAAATGTGATGCACACGAAACTCCTGAGGCCCAGTTCTTCATGTGTTGCCTCCTGAGCTGAGAGTGATATCACTTGTGGCTTGGTAGCTAGCGTTCTCAGTGCTCATTATTTCACGCCATTTGAAATTCTAGTCTAGACTCTCGTATTTTTATTTATTTATTTTCTGAGACAAGTCTTCTGTACGTTGCCCAGGTTGCTCTTGAGCTCCTGACCATCCTGCCTCAGATACCGGAGTGCTGCAGGGATTATAGGCATGCACTACCTTTGCTGTATGGAGCTGAACTTTAAGCATGTCATTTTCAGAGCAATCCCTGTCTTTTCTTTTAGCCTGCTAGTCTGGTGGCCCTTCAGTTATTTTCATCTGCTCTTCCATGGCTCCACTTAGAAGTTTCTCTTGGCAGCCCGAGTTGCAGGCCAGCAAGCAGGACTCCAGCAGGCAGGCCTGACTACCAGCTCCCCCACTAGACTCTGTAACCTACAATCCCCAATCCACCCCCAAACCTCCATCCTCCAAGATCTCAGCTGCTCCCCAAGGCACAGACTCTGCCAGCTCTGACTGGACTAAGAGAGCCTTCATCCAGTAACTGATGGAAGCAGATGCAGAGATTCACAACCAAGCACCAGGCCAAGCTCCAGGAGTCCAGTCAAAGAGAGGGATTATATGAGCAAAGGGGATCAAGATCATGATGGGGAAATCTACAGAGACAACTAAACCAATCTCAAAGAAACTCACGAACTTTAGACTAACAGCTGGAGAACCTGCATGGGACTGGACTAGACCCTCTGCATATGGGAGACAGTTGTGTAGCTGGGTCAGTTTGAAGGGACCCTGGCAGTGTGAACAGGATCTATCCCTGGTGCATGAGCCAGCTTTCTGGATCCCATTACCTATGGTCGGACACCTTGCTCACCCCCGATAAAGTGGGGAGGGACTTGGTCCTGCCTCAGCTGAATGTACCAGACTTAGCTGCCCCCCCCAGGAGAACTTATCCTGTTGGAGGAGGGAATGAGGGGTAGGGGGAGGCAAGTGGGGGGAGAGGGAAGAGGGATGAGAGAGGGATCTGTGGTTGGTATGTAAAATGAATTAAAAAAAAGAAATAAAAAAGAAGTTTCTCTTTCTATTAGTGGCTTGATATCCTTGGCAAGTTGAAGAGACTGCAGATCTAGTCACTGAACAGTGGGCACTTTGGCTCAGGACCAAGGTGGTGATTCTTCTCTACTTTTGTACATCTTAGTTTCATGTAGAACTGTGCCCATGTGCCCATTATGGTCCATATATTGTTTCTTTTGTTTTTAAGTGCAGCTAGGCTATTTAAAGTCTCTCTCTCTCTCTCTCTCTCTCTCTCTCTCTCTCTCTCTCTCTCTCTCTCTCTCTCTCTCCTCTCCATCACTCTCTCCTCTTTCCATCTCTCTCTCTCCATCATCCTCTGTCTCTCTGTCTCTCCTCTCTCTCCATCTCTCTCTGTCTCTCTCTCCTCTCTCTCCATCTCTCTCTGTGTGATCATTGATGTATTTAAAACAAAAAAGAAATTTGCAGTGTCAATGCCATCTTTATGAAATATCTTCTTGGATATTTTGACACAATAAGAACTACATCATTGATCTTCGATTCTGGATTTCTGGCAAAGAACTCTTAGAATTCTTGTAACTTCCAGAGTAATAGGCATGACAGAGGCATCTTTTGTTATGTTTGGTCCTAGTCCCATGTTCCTTGGGATGAATAAATGTTTTGTATGCTAATGAGGTTACTGATGGCTGAGAGCCCAGAAATAGCTTCAGGATAGGGTCTTGTCCCAGGAAGACCTAGGCATTACTAGAGAACTGGGCCTTCCTGATTCATTTATGGAGAAAGGCTGGAGGCTGGAGATTGGAGGTTGAATTAGCCACTGGAAGTCAATTATGAAATCAATCATGGCAATACAAATAGGAATTCAGAGAGTTTCCAGATTGGTGAATGCATACCTGAGCTATGAGGTCAGTGCATTCATATTGTAATGGGAAGCTCCCATGCTTAGCACCCCTAAGAATTTACAGTACACTACTTAATTTTTAGCCATCATAATAAACTCACATGCTAAGTGCTGAGTTCTGTGAGCTGCTGCAGTGAACTATTGCCCTGGGAGCTTAGTGGACAGAAGTGTAACTGACCAGGGGTCCAGGGTTTATGACCAGAAGCTGCAGTGGAGGCTGTTCCATGATTCTGAGCCTCTAACTTGCAGTATTGGCATTAATTCCAGGTAGAAAGGGATAGAATTGAATTAACTTACATGACACCTGCAGTTGATGTCTGCAGACAACTGGGGAATTACATGGTTTGGGAACCCTAGATGTTTGGTGCCCGAAGTGTTAGGAGCAGAGAAACAATTCATTTTAGCTACATTCTTTTTAATTTTCATTATGTCATTTAATCAGCAACAAAAATAAAAAATTACAAAATACAGTTTCCCTCTGTGTGTCTAACAAATGATCCTACTGTGTGTCTGGGATTTTGTAGTCTCTAGAAGAAGCCTAAGGGAGGAACACATAAAGTCAAACAGATATCTGAGGAAGGCAGGATTGATGGAGAATTATAACTGATGAAATTCAGATCTCATTTATTCAACATTACCCTCCCCCCAAAGAAAACGTGCAACACTGATGGAATTGCCACTGCTGAACGCAGAATGTGAGTGTCTTCCAGTGCTGTAGAGGAGTGTGTCCCCAAGACACAGCCACTTGTTTTCAAGTCAAGCTTTCCTGGCACACAGGCTGCACATGGAGCTCATATACTTGGTGAAGTATTCCCCAAAGGTGTACATTGTTATGGGCTAAATTGTTTCTCTCCAAAATTCCTGTGTTGAAGTCCTACCCCAGATATCTCATAATGCAACTGCATTGTAGAAAAATTCTTTCAAGGAATATTTAAAATGAAATGCTGTCATCAGGATAGGTCCTTCTCCAATATGACGTGTGCCCTTATAAGAAGACATTAGGACAGAGTCACAGAGCCAGGGTAGATCATGTGAACACACGAGGAGAGGGTTGCTATGCATAAGTCAGGAGGAGAAAACTCAGAAAAGACAAACTGCCAACACTTTCATCTTTAGTCCTGTGAGAAAATGAATTCTTTGGTTTACTGCCTCCGCCACTCGACTTGTTATTATGACAGTCTGTGTTGGTTGATGTTCACTGCCAAGTTGCCTGGATTTAGAACCACCTAGGAGACACTCCTATGGGTGTGTGTGTGTGTGTGTGTGTGTGTGTGTGTGTGTGTGTGTGTGTGAGGGCTTCTCCGGAGACCATCCCATGGGCTGGGGTCCAGAACTGAAGGAAAAAGGGAAAAGCCAGCAAAATGCCTCCCTCAACTTGCTGACCCACCAAGATGTGAGCATGCAGCCATATATATCCGCCAAGATGTGAGCACTCAGCCTTATATATGCACCAAGATGTGAGCACTCAGCCTTATATATGCACCAAGATGTGAGCACTCAGCCTTATCTATGCACCAAGATGTGAGCACTCAGCCTTATATATGCACTAGCTGTTCTCACCACCAGGCCTTCTCCTGCCAAGAAGGCCTGAACCTTCAAACTGTGAACTCAAATAAACGTCTCTCTCGGGTGCTTCTGGCCAAGTACTTAGCCATAGTGATCAGAATGTCCACCTCACTCCCCTCACATGGGCTTCTAAACTCCAGGGCTTACTTTCTTATTCGAGTTTGACTTTCCCATAGCACTGTCCTTATGTGGAAAGAATACAATGACCAGGTTTCCTAAGAACCATGGTACACTTGCCTGACCCACTTCCTGTTGTGAATTAGTTAGCTGGCATTCTGGTTAATGCACCTATCTTTATTATATTTAGGATAGTCTCACCTTTAAATCCTTCTCATATTTGAGAGTGGTGGTAAAATTGAGTTTCTGGACATAAAGGGACTTTTTTTTTGTTTTCACTTGAAATATTTTTACAGTTACCCTAACTACATAACATGAAGTGTTCAGTTTAGAAGTGTCTCTTCCTAAGAAATACGTACAACAGCTACTTCTACTCCATTTCCAGCCCCTTGCAGTTATGTGGACAAAGACAGGCTAGAGGGATGGGAGAGGCTGAAATGGATGAGGGTGTTACCTATCCCAAGAACATTAAGAGTATCGTAAAGTTCAGTAGACGTTTTTAAAGGATGTGTTAAAATTCCAGCATGCGCTTTACATTGACAATACAAAAAGAGTAGCATCAGATTGCTTTGGCAAGCCCATGTGTCAGATGGTCAGTGGGAATGAACACTTCCAGCAGAAACAGTGAGTAAATGTGCTAGGGTTACACTGTGCACCTGAACTGGACAGCTCGAGAACCAACTATCTTTCCTGTGATGGCGTCATGACAAAGTTGTTTTTCAGTGATCAAAGGTGATGTTTAGTCATGGCCATTTTAGTTTCTTTATTCGAGACTATGGAGAAAAATCATTTACACTTAAATTTTCATTTTTCTACAACCAGGATCCTCCTGGCTAGAAAAAGTTTGAAACATCGTATTTCCTCCTTTATGTTCTGTGGTGCTTAACTCATTATTATAGCACTGAAATTGAAAATGCGTGCATCTTCTGTCCTCCTCATGCATTTAAAAATTTACTGGTTTGAAGTCTCTGCAGAGCAAGGTGGCGATCGGTGAGTAGCAAAGGGCTGTTGTCCTTCAGCTGTTCGTACTTGTAAATGCCTTTGCAGTGACAGCTTTTGCTAGGCTGACCCTGGAAGGAAGCTCAGTCCCACAGCAGTCTCACAGGTCGAGGAATGCAAATGCTGTTTGTACCCAGGAAGCTGACCTTGGGGGAAATCTCAATGTCCTGCTGTCCTTGTGATATCAGGTAGCAGGATCTTAATGGATAGAATAAGACCAAGCCATATATTGTGAATAAGACATGCAAGCATCCTTTCTACAAGCTCAGTTTGAGCTGTCTCAAACCAAAGCGAGCTAGCACTGTTCAGAGGTGAATAGAGTATACATATTAGCAAAAGAAGCACCAGGCTTTTATTGATTTTTTTCTTCTAGGGTAGACTATGGTTTGGTAATTTTCTATTGTTCGTAGATATGGTTTCTAGAGATGTTTTCCCTCTGCTTAAACATTCTGAGCTCCTGGTGTGCGGGCTAAGGTAAGTTTCTATTGCTGTGATAAACACCATTGCCAAAAGGAACTTGAGGAGGAAAAGGTTTATTTGGCTTACATGTCCTGGGCCACAGTCCACTGAGGGAAGTTGAGGCAGGAACTCAAAGCAGCAATCTGGAGGTAGGGACTGAAGCAGAAGCCTAGGGGACTCCAGGTATTCTTAGCCTGCTTTCCTACGTAACACAGAACTACCTGCTCAATGATGGCATCACCCACACTAGGCTAGACACTCCCAAATCAATAATCATCAAGAAAATGCCCCACAGATTTGGCAGGACAACCTTATCAATGCATTTTATTAATTGAAGTTTTCTCTTACCAAAATGATTCTGGCTTGTGCCAAGTTCCCAAAAACCAACCATCAGAGACTTAACCCAGGAACTGGGTGTTCTCCTGGTGCTGGTATCATCATCTTCCATAAATGCTCTGTCTTCCTGGTTTGATTTTGGCTTTATGGACAGGCTGCTCTAGGTGCTTGAGCTGCTGAAGAAGCACAGGCAGTGTAGAAACAAATGTGGATCTTAAGGTACTGAGCTGTAAAGGCAGGCGCCTTGGGTCTCTACATGCCCAGGCACAAACGAGCACAGCTTCATATTACCCTGTCCCCAGCCCCACAGCCACTTACTCAAAGAAAGGTGTATGTGGTTTGGAAGGAAATAGGTCAAGTGAATCCTGTTTTATAGTTGGGACAGACCATTTCCCAAATGAACAACTGAGGTAGAACAGAGTAGTATCGGCCTCACAGGTCCAGGCAACAAAGGGTTAAACAGATGTACTTTAGTACATCTATGGGCTGTGGTAAAGAGTCAGTGTTTTTCACAAAAGTGACTTCACGTTTTTGTAAGGTACCTTAGCCAATTGCTCTGGTAACATATATATCCAGGGTTCTGAGGCTTGGAAAGCCAATAATGGATTTCTCAGCCTTGTGACTTCAAATATGAGCTGTATATATGATATAAGTAAGCAAAGCTCAAAGGAGTAATTACTTTTTTCTGCTCAGTAATAATCCCTCTTGTTCACCCTTGTCGCTTGTTCAGCCATCTTGGCCCACACTTGCCTTGGCTCACGTAAACCCTATGTGAGGGACTCCCTGTCTTCCTGCAGCAGCGCTGTAAGACAATGGTGAGAAACGCCCTGACCTCCAAGATCACTGTGTTTTATTGTAGATCCCACAATTACTTACAAGGGAAAGCATCCTCTCAGAAGGCTTGACAAGCAAGAATTTCACCTGCAAGGAGATGGCTTCAGTCATCTTCAGAACAAAGAAAACTTCTGACAGAATTCTAAGGTGGCATCTGGTGCTGCCATTTGGTGACTAGAGCAAATCTTCCATATCTGTGTCTTCTTTATAATATAGTTTATTTCATTTTTAACTAAAGTATAGGTCCATCATTTCTTCCTCTTCTCCTCCATCCCTACACAAACCCCACCTCACACTCTCTCAAATTCATTGTAACAGGCTTTCTTTTGGGCCACCAACCAGCTCCCAAATCATGACGTGGAGACTTATTGGTTTTGAATGCTCAGTCTTAGCTTAGTTCTTGTTTTATTCTGTTTTTCTTTATCTACATTTTGCTTCAGGACTTTTTTTAAACCTTTCTTTTTTTCTGTATATCTTACTTTGCTGCTGTCTCCAAGTCTGGCTGCCTGGCTTCTGGCCACAGCATATCCCTCTCTTTCTCCCTCATTTCTCTCTCTCCTATGTGTTCTCTCTACCCGCCAGCCCTGCCTATCCCCCTCCTGCCTAGCTATTGGCTGCTCAGCTTTTTATTAGACCAATAAGGTGCCTTAGACAGGCAAGGTGAAACAAATGCAACACATCTTTACATAATTAAACAAATACAGTATAAACAAATGTAACACATGTTTACATCATTAACAAAGGCAGCAGAAACAAATGTAACAAATTTTATACAGTTAAAGTAATATTCTGCAGCATAAACAAATGTAACATGTCTTTACATAGTTAAAATAATATTCTACAACAAATCGTGGCATCATTTTCTTTTTATTGTTGTCAAACACACACACACACACACACACACACACACACACACACACACACACACAGCATGCTAGAGTCCCAAAGTAGATGGTTCCTACTATCTCACCTAAGTCATTTCCTCCATTGTTCACTGCACTCCCTGGGTCCTTCCTAAGCTGAGAATGTAGAAGCTCAGTGATGGACAGCCAGTCCTTACTGCTGAGAATGCAGGAGTTCAGTGATGGACAGCCAATCCTTATTTGTGGGAAACAGTTATAAAGAGCAGATCAGGCCAATGTGATAGGGTGTGAGGGGAACACACACCATAGCCAAGTAATCTAGTTTGTCCTCTCTTACGGAACGCAAGAATATATCATAGAGACTCAGCTGTGTATTAAAGCTATACCTTGACCTGCCAAGGGTCTGTCAAGAGGCAAGCCATTTGTTATGAATATTTGTTCATATTATCCAGCCTTTAGTATTTCAGCTGTCTTCTGCTATGAAACTCTTGCATGCCCAAATGTTTCCAGACCATTTGGCTACAGGTCAGCTCCCCAGACCTGCTGAACTTCTAGGTAACTAACTCTCCCCCCCCCCACACACACACTGAGCTAGGAGCTGAGCTGGCTGGAGACATATAGCTTTGCTTCTTGTGCAAATGAAGCTCAGACCATCCCCCTGACCCAAGGCCTAGCAGCTCTCCAGAGCAACTGATAGAGAATAAAAGAGGTTTTTACACATCAAGGTGAGATGTAGAATAACATTTCTGAGGAGGCAAAGAACCACGTGCCCAGGGGAAGAAAGGACAGGCATTTTCTGTAGAAAAGGACAGACCAGTATGGCGAGAGAAGAGAGGATGACAGAGGTTCTATAGAGGGTAAAGCAGATCTCGGGTAGAGTTTTCTGAGTGCCAGGAGTAGAGAGCAGCAGAGATGGAGAAAGAGGATACAGAGGACGAAGATGAGGCTGGAAGCATAGGAGTTTAGTTGTTAGCAGGACTATGAGCTAGGGAACTGAACGGAACTGCAGTTATGGAGACAGGATTTCATCCCAGATAAATAAAATAGATGGATAAAGAGCTTGGTATGTCTAGAGTTGTTCCTGCTCTGAATGCCTGGTGGAGCTATAGCTGAATTGATAGAATTTTGTCTTAGAGGAATAAAGTTAACAGACATAAAAACATAGTGCACGTAGATTTTTTCCCTCAGATCCCACGCTGGACGTAGCTGAACCCCAGAGCCCCAGTCCTCTCCAGCTTACATTGAGGTTAACAATTTATTTAGAGTCATTCTGGATTTAAAAATCATCTTACCGAGGAGCATCTGTAACTGGCTTGTTGTACACAGGCTTCTATCACAGATTAATTTTAGCACAGGTTCCCTAATATTTATTGAGACTTCACTGTCATATGGCGAAACCGGGTGCCAAGGGAACAAGACTGAGAGGAAAGATGGAAGAGGCCCAAAGCCTTACTGACCAAAGCCATCTTCTGGAAGCCACAGCTTGCTCTGGGAGGTCTGTTTGATGCCACTCTGTTCTGCCTGGACCCCAATCTCCAGTATGCCTGCAGGGAGTTGGGTAGCAGACTGAATCTTATAGTTTCCTTCGAGAGAGGAAGATGAGTCCTAAGAAGCAAGGCTCTGGTTCACAGGCATTCCAACTCCAGTGTGTGCTGATGGGGATAATGGGGTCCTTTTTCAGGATGAAATAGAAAACTCACACTGATTTTGTACCTTCAAAGTCGAGTTGCAGGTCTTGGTTTAGGAATGATACTTTACCTAAGGTAGTGAAAAACAAGTAGACAAATCATGGTGTGAACCCACAGCTTCTGTCTTTGCTATGATCTGCCTTTTGATCCCTGCTCAGTAGTAGGCAGTTCAGCTCCAGTCTCAGTTCTGGCTTGGATCTCTAGTTACTGACTGTGCAATGTTTAGACAAGTATTTCATTGGAATTCTATTTCTTCATTGCATGGTGAGTGCATACACACACACACACACACACACACACACACACACACACACAGAGAGAGAGAGAGAGAGAGAGAGAGAGAGAGAGAGAGAGCGCCCCAATTAAGGTCAAAATACACAGATTTAGGATCTTTTAGTTTTCCTCAATTATCTATATGTAAAATGTCTGCTCCTCCCAAATGCTCTCTTCTAAAACACAGCATTTGAAAATTAGTAGCATTTACCTAGCATGTGCATGTGTGCGTGCGTGCCTGCATGTGTGAGTGTGTGTGTGTGTGTGTGTGTGTGTGTGTGTGTGTGTGTACCACTGTGCGTATTTGGGGGATCAGTTTTCTCCTCCTACCATGTGGGTCCTGACAAACTGTAAGCACCCTACCTTGTCAGCCATGGCTGAGTCTTGGGTTGGTAGGTTTGTGCCAATTTGACACAAGCTGAAGTCATCGGAGAGGAGGAAACCTCACTTGAGAAAATGTCTGCATGGGATCAGGTTGATGGCAGGCATGTAGGGCATTTTCTTAATTAGTGATCACTGGGGGAGGGCCCAGCCCATTGTGGGTGGTGCCATCCCTGGGCTGATGGTCCTGAGTTCTATAAGAAAGCAGACTGAGCAAGCCTTGAAGAGCAAGTCAGTAAGCAGCACCCCTCCATGGCCTCTGCATCAGCTCCTGCCTCTGGGTTTGAGTTCCTGTCCTGACTTCCTTTGATGATGAACAGCAATGTAGAAGTTTAAGTCAAATAAACCCTCTCCTCCCTAACTTGCGTTTGGTCATGATGCTTCATCACAGCAACAGAAACCCTGACTAAGATAGTCATCAGCTATAAAAAACCGTGGTGGGATGACTGAGTCCAAGTTGCTCACAATTGTTGCATGTGAGAGATGAATACATAAATAGCAAACGTCACTGGAATGTGCCCTTACATAGGAACAACTCAGCTGTCGCTGCAGGGAGTTTTCTGTTTGTCCTTCTGTAAAGTCATGCAGTCTTACACATACTCTCTCTCTCTTCTTCTTTTTTTTTTTAATCAGGGGATAAAATTGTTGTCAAAAAACTGACTGCTGTATGTAGAAAGTGATGTGAAGGGGGAGCAGATCCAGAGCTGCACAGAGGGCAATTTGTTGGAGTTTTGTTGACAGAAGTGTGATCAAAAGTGGCCTCAAGATGAGCTGACCCCTGAGATTTGGGTCAGAAGACAGGGGCTCATATAGGGGTCAGGACAAAAGCTGAGTGTTCTTTATTCATCATTTATCTCAAGCTAATAAGGATGTCAGGCATGTTCTCAAGGCTGATGGCCCTGGGTCTGGTGCAGAGCTCCATTTAGCACTCTGATGCGTTGCTCATCTGTAGCACACTGGGGGACAGGGAGGAGAAAACAGGCTGGGGACAGTGGGGGTGGGTGGGATTATGACTGGGACCCAAGCTTCAGGTCTTGGGAGACACAGATGCACAGCACATTTGTATTTTACCAAAGAAATTTTGTAGTTTTGAATATGGAAATAAAAACAATGAGCATAAATACTCATTGCCTTTTATGCATGGTTATAGTTTTAAAGACTTATTTGGTTTTTAGTTGTGTGTATATGTATATGTATGTGTGTGTGCCCAAGGAAGCCAGAAGCACTGGGGTTCCCTGGGGCTGTAGTAACAGGTGGTTATCAGCTGCCTAATGTGAGCATTCAGAACTGAATTCGGGTTCTATAGAAGAGGAGTGACCACTATTCACCAATGAGCCATAACTCTAGGCCCTCCTAACAACTACTACTAACTGTAATCTACCTCTATTTATACTTATCAAATCCTAGGAAATGGGCTCTTTAAAAGTACCCTTTTTTTTCTCTGTCTCTGTCTCTGAGACAGAGTCCCTCTGTGTAGGCCAAGCTGGCTACAAACTTCTGCCTCAGTCTCCCAAGTTCTGGGGTTACAAGTGTGACTTACCATGCCCACCAATAATCTTACATTCTTGCCAAGTGAAGTCCTTGGCAGTCTTCCAGTGCTCTGAATGGATTCAGATTGGAAAACAAGATTTTCCTCAGAATTCTAAAGTCTTGGTGAGCCAGTTTTTATTCCAAGGATTGTTCTAAATTCCTGTCAGTCACCTTTCCAGTCTTAGAGGAACTGAACAAGACCACAAGACTTGAACTAGAAACAAAATATCTTTGATTTTTGCTCTGCAGAATGCAGAGCTTGAACAGTAGGAGGGAAAATGCATCCTGACAAGCATCATGTATTCCAGGCTTTGCACAGCCTCCATGAGCTGAGCCACTTAGCTGGACATTGTCCATATTGTAGCACAAAAATAATTAGTTAGACCTAAAGGGAACTGGGGCTTCAGCAGAGCCCACAGGCACCTCCCATGCTGCTGTTAATTCCCAGTTTCCATTCGCTTCTGTGACAGAGGGTCCTCCTGGGTAGAAATTGCTCAGTGTAGCATGGAGAAAAAGCAATGGCCACTACTTCTACTTATACTGTGGGATATGCTGGTTTCTCTTCAGATTATATAAATCTTTAGTCTTTTACAGTTCGACCACGGAGCTCAGTGGAGCCATCAAGTCTTATAGTATCCTCACAAAGTCTTCTTTGCCTATTTCTGAAGGCATTTCAAGCAGGCTTACAAAAAGAAAATAAAAACCCAAAGTCTGAGTTTCAATTAGAGATACAAAGGCGATAGCCACTAACTTCAACTGTGGGGAATATAATTACCAGGTTCATTTCAGCTTCAAAGCATTCAAATGGAGCAGAGATGTTCATTCGGGTAACATTAATATGCGTCAGAAATGAAAAACCAGATGTTGGTCATAGTCATATAATTGCTTTTTAAAAAACTCATTGAGTCTTTTCAAGATAGGGGAATCAATTAGTGAATAGTAAGTTACTTTCAAAAAGAAAATCTGCCCACCATTTATTGTGCAAAGGTATTATTAGAAAATGTATTTTTGAGCAGTGAATACATTCTTAGCTTAAAAATAAGACATTTGACTAGAAAAAAATTAAAACCACTCATCAGGTACAGTGATGTGTGACCACAGCCAGCTACTAGAGGGGCTAAAGCAGTATGGCTGCTTGATGCCGGGAGTTCGAGACCAGCTTGAATAACATAGTGAGACTTTTCAGACATTTGAGTCACATACAGCGTTCCAACTTGAAACTTGCCATTAAAACTAGAAGATATTTTTTACACAAAAATGTTTTAATTTTGCATACAGCTAAGTTTGAACCTTTGACGTTTTAAGTAAGTAGCATAAAATGAAAAAGTAAGCTCAGAGTCTCCTTCATAATGCCTTAAAAAAGAAAATCAAAATCAGCTGCTCTCTCCAGTGGCACATATACTAAAATAGAAACAATACAGGAAAGATCAGCATGACCCCTGCATAAGGATGACAGGAAATCTATGAAGCATTACATATTTAAAAAATAAATAAGCAAATGAAAATAAAAATCTAAATCTAAAGATGCCACAGGTGAAGCAATGAGAATTTCCTTTCGAAGCGAGCGGAATGAATGAGAGCTGCTTCCCGGGGAACTGAATCCAGGGTTTCAGACACGGGACACCTGTCCCGTTCCACTCCTGTGCCCTGTCTTCTGCAGCCTCAGTGTTAACCTGGGATTTTCAGAGGCACCCTGGCTGTTTCTAAATGGTTCTGATGACAGCTGGGGGGAACACTGTGTAGTCTGCAGGCAGGCGACATCTGTGTGTCTTTACTGTGTAAACATGTCCTGACATCCATGAGCATCAAGGCACATGCATCATGAGACCCAGAGTCTGTCAGGCAAGCAGTGCCACACTGAGTTAATTCTGAAGAATGAAGTTTACTTGGACAGGATAGGTGGTCTTGTAAGGAAGGATTCAGTGAGAAAGGCTGGTCCTTTCTCCTGTGAAGGGCTGTACAGTCCTGATCCACACAAGGTGTAAGATCTGATTATGGGAAGGTGCAAAGTCACATTTCCCGAAAGCCTTTGAAGCACTGCACCGAAACCACACTGTCTCAGTTTCACGGGAGCTCGATGCCACTTGCCTCCTTATAAGGAAGGGCCTTGTCCCATTTTCTTCTGTTTAAACAACCCCACTTCAGAAATGAAGACTTGAAGGGACAAGAATCATTTCCTGTTATGATTTATGCAAAAAGTATTATTTGTTTTTCCACAAATGTGACATTTGCTCTCATGTTTATCTTTTTACTCTTCTAATCATATTCAAATAGAGTCAGTGAGGGAAGGCAGAACTTGCTGATGGCAGATGGCAGTTTTGGAGCCTTGACCCTTGGAGGCATTCTGGATTACAGCCAGTGGTACTCACATGGTACACCTTCCTAGCCCAAAGATAGACATGTAGGGCTTTCCTGAGCACAGAGTTTCAGCACTAAAACTGAGATTCTGCGGGGAGTAAAGGCTGCGGGCCAGCATTGAATAGAGCAATGGGAAGGGGCAGAAGAAAGATGGTCGTAGTGAAAGATGGCATCTTCAGGATGCAACACAAACCAGAGGGCATAAGGAAGCTAATACCCTTACTCTAGCACAGGAGGCCGGCGACATCCGTGTTGTTTCCAAAAAGTACCTTTCAAAAGTCCTGAAGGGTTTTTCGTACATCTTTAGTTTTATTTAATTTGTCTAGTACCTATTTTAATGACTTAAACTTTTATTTTATTTAATTTTAAACTTACCACTGACAAACAAAATTGTAATGTATTTATAGCATGTGGCATCATATTTTCATGAATATACCCTGGAATGTACATACTGAGCTTTGCAATATATCTGTTACCTCACATATGGTTTTGTTGTTGAGACCTTCTCAAATTGCTCCTTAATCAATGTGCAAGACCATGATGTAAATTGTAGTCACCATGCTGTGCAATGTATTATACAGTTTATTTCTGGTGTCTGATGGAACTTTGGTGTCTTTTGGTTGACATCTCTTCAGTCGCCCTGTTCTCCATTTCATTCTGTTTCTGTGAGCCCAGTTTTGATGATATTTTATTTGTACTGAAATGTGATTTTATTTGTATGTTAATAAATAAAGTTGCCTGGGGGTCAGAGCTAATAGCAAGCTGTAGCAGAAGCTGGTGGGTGGTGGTGCACGCCTTTAATCCCAGCACTTGGGAGGCAGAGCTAAGCGGATCTCTGTGTGTTCAAGGATACAGCCAGCATGGAGACACACGCCTTTATCTCAATACCAACCATAGAAGACCTGGAGGTCTGTACAGACAGGCAGTGATGAGGAGGTCATGTGGTTGGGTTTACAACCAAGGAGAAGGCAGAATAGAAAGTCAATAAAAAGCACAAACACACAGGAAGCAGGTCTCTTGTGGAGAGGTAGAACAGCAGCCGCAGTGAAGGGTAAAGTTTTTAATCTCAGCTCTTAGATGTTGCTCTGACCTCTTGGCTTTTAACTCTGTATTTGGTTCTGTGTTTCTTATTTAACAAGACGGTTACATCTACACGAGTTATTTTTAAACACTGTGAATATAGGTGAGACCATGTGGTATTTGCTTTCCATGCCTGGACTGCTTCGTTTGGTGACTTCTGTATCTATCTATTGACATTTGACTGACAATTTCCTGTCTGCGAGGACGAATGATACTCCATTGTAGAGACAGACCACACTGCCTGTCATTCCCATCAGGGAATGGAAACCTGATTTGATTCCATGTCTTGGCTATTGTGAATAATCATGAGTCGGATGCTCAGCATATCGCAGAGCAGGACTGCTGCGCCGTTTGATAGTTTTAGATATCTGACCCTGGAAGAACTGTCTATTCCCATTTTTAGAGAACTCTCCTAGTGCTTTCCACAATGGCCACACATTTCCCCATTGTCCTCGACAGTTTCATTTGTTTGTTTGGCAGTGGAGATTGAAGCCAGGGCCTCACACATGTTAGGCAAGTGATCTACTTCAGAGTGAAATTTCCAGCCCTTCCCCTCTATGTTTATCTATTGTCTTTTTTGATAATAGTTATCCTAATAGGTGCGAAGTGATGGCTCATTGTAATTTTAATTTGTACTTCCCTGGTGATTATCAGTGTGGTTCATTTTCTCATATACCTTCTGGCCATGTGTATGTCTTCTTTTGAGAAATGTCTGTTCAGGTCTAAATTCCCTGAATTTCAATGAATGAGGTAAAGTTAGCAGCTAAGTGACTTGTCTCATCCACTCACTCATTAATTCATTAAAAATATTGAGTTCCTGCTCTATGCCAAACACTGTCAGGAAAAATATATGCAGGGATAAGGCAGTGTCTCTCTTTTTATGAGATTTATATTTAAAATGACAACACTGGCTCTTCTTGAGCGCTTGCCTCATGCAAAGACATTTCCCTTGTCTTCTCATTTGCTCCCCACAACTCTATTTAGTCCCCCATTTGTCCTACTTTCTACATAGAGAATTAGAATTCTAGAAACAGAAGTTCCTTGTCCAAGGCACAACAACAGATACAAACCCCCTGAGTGAGAATCCCCAGTGAATCCCTCCGCCATGATGGGAGAGGGACAGTTCCAGTCCCTGAAGCGAAGCCCTGGACCCAGGTTAAGAAACACCTGCCTGTGCTGCACATGTCTCACTGCCTTCGAGTAGGTCCTCCTGTCAGATGGGAAGACACTGCATCATCCAAAGGGCGTTTGTATGTCCTGGTTAGTTTCTATTGTCCACTTGACATGCTACAGAACCATCTGGAAAGAGCGAACCTCACCTGATGAATTGTCCAGATCCGAATGGCCTGGGTGGGGTTGTCTTGGTTGACGACTGAGATGGAAGGGCCTATCCCACTGGGCGTGGTGCCCTTCCAGGGCAGCCGGGCCTGAGCCAGAGCGCCTGCTATGGTTCCGGCTGTACTCCAGCCTCGCAGTACAGCAAGCAGACCTGCCTTCAGCCTCTTGCTGGGCTCCGACCTTGACTTCTCTCAGTCATGACCTATGGCCTGGAAGTGAAAACACATAAAACCTTTCCTCTTCCAAGTTGCTTTCGCTCGCAGTGTTTTATCACAGTGTCAAAAAAGTAAACCATAGAACACTTTCTCAAGGACCTGAGAATCTCTCTGTTGATAAGGATCTTTGAGGACTCAGGCTTGAAAGGCCAAGAGAAGATGAGTGAAGAGAGGAAAAGCAACAACAAAACCCCAAATAAACAAACAAAACAAAGCAGAGAGGAGCAATGGTGGACAAGAACTTCGAGATAAGATTTGCTACCCCCTCCCCCATCCTGTTGCCCATTTCTGCTATTTTGTTTATTGGATGGTCAGCCAGAATTTAAATCCCAGCTCTACAACACTTGGCTGTGTGGTCTCAGGTCTGTGACCAACCTCTCTGAACGTCAATAATCCAATTTATAAAATACTAACAATAGAACATCTTATAATGCCATTAAGAGGATCATTTAAAAAACAGAGATAAACACTAAGAAAGGTCTCTGGCACACAGAAATATTTAAGACTAACGCATATTGATTTTACTTCTAAGGCAATACTATATTATTTAAATGAGCACAGTATACGCTATCATCTCCCGAGTTAATCCTGTACTTTCTCCTTTGCCTGTCTCGCTGATAAAGCTTTGTACCTGAGTTGGGCAGGATTAGGTCTTTGACTTAGTCTGTGTCCTAGTTGGTTGCAGTTGCTTAAACTGAAGTACTGTAGGAGGACAGAAATGGATTTCTGACAGCTCTGGAGGCCAGGAGTCCGCAATGAAGACGCCAGCAGACGTGGTTGATGGGAGGACTGTTTCCTGGTTTACAGATGACTGCTGTGTCCTCGTGTGGTGCAAAGGGCAAGGGCGTAAAATCTCTTTATAAAGTTAGTGATCCAGTTGGTGAGGACCCCACACTCAGAATATACTCACCCCCCAAGCCCTACCTCCTCCTGCATCACATCAAGGGGTTAAAATACAATTTGTGAACAGCTGGAGAAGTCCAAGGCATTTCTTAGTGAGAGAGAGCCTGCTCCCCCAATGTCAGTCTGTGTGTGCTCTGCCCTGGACAGTTGGAGAAAACACTCAAGGGCAGATGACGGCAACAGCCATGCCACTGTCTCCTCTGGACAAGCGGTGCCACTTGGGTAAAGTCGGGATTTGACTAGATTTTATCTTGACATTTTCACGGAAACCAGTCATCTCTATAATGATTCATTTAGTGTCTGGAATTTTCTTCACATTTAGACTTGGTTTCCTAGCATCATTGGAGTTCAAAATATATAGAGATCATATAGCATACAAATAATTCAGTAGAGGGTAAACTGCTGTGGTTTTTTTCTCTATTGTGTGTGAAGATTAGCCCTGCTAATGTCTTTCAAAAACTGTTACTAACCAAATGAAAAGTGTCTTGCTATCTGGAGCTCTGCATACAAGCAGATTTGAACTTCTATGATGAAATCACACAGGAGGGATATGTATACACTGTTCTCTCTCCAATAATTGAAAAATAATAGGAAATATTACTTTGTCTGCTAGACAAGCTAAGTGAGAGCCTGGCAATTTATATTCCAGTCTGCTAAATGAGAATGAGAAGAGAATGATTGTGGTAGCTTTAATGCGACTGTCCTCTAGTATCATGTATGTGAATACTCGGTCTCTAGTTGGTGGTACTGTTAGCAGAGGCCTAGGAGGCATGGCCTTGCTGGAGGAAGTTCATTGTTGGGGGTGGGCTTGGAGAGCTTAAGGCCTCACCTGCTCTCAGTTTTTCCTCGTGGCTAGCTGCTTGTGCCTGAGATATGAGCTCTCGGTTTCCTGTTCTTGCCACCATGCCTGTGGCCATGCCATGATTTCTACCCTGATGGATCTTATCTCTCTGGAACCATAGCCCACATAAACTCTTTCTTCTATAAGTTGCCTTGGTCATGGTGTTTTATCACAGCAACAGATCATTCAGTAATACAGTTCAGATGACAGCATCTGAACTTATTTGATTGTAAGGGATGCAGGCTACCTATAAAGACTTACATGTATGTATTTCGTGGGATAGGAACAAGGAATTTTTCTCTCCATGATTGCTGTTAGTCATTTCCCATCAACTGTCTCTTTTCCAATCCTTAGTGAAGTCTCAGGCAGTACCCTTAGATTTTTATAATGCTCTGTTACTGGAAAGTCTGGGTCAGTCTCCTCTAATTTACATACTTCATGGCAGCCTCTTTACTTTCTTCCAGTCGTCTTCGAGTCCTGCTTCTTCTCTGCCTCCCTCTGCTGTGCACTCTTCAGCCTCCAGTTGCTAAGGTCCTCTCTCCTGGAACATGACCTATTGGCGGGACACAGGGGGTGCTCAGTCCAAGGAAGCATGTGTCCCCTCCCCATGTCCTCCATTCTCTGCCTGCTGCCTGCCTGCCTGCCATCTTGCTGTCTAAGGCCAATGTCCACTCACAGAAAATGAACTCTGCCCCTTCTCACAACTTTGGGTTAGTTTTATCGTGGACTCTCTTTTGTACATGGTCCGCTCTCTCTGTGCCGCCCTCCCCAAAGAGTGGGAGGTGATGATTAGACCTTGCCTGGGGAGGAAGTGGTTTGCTGGCTTTCTCTCCCCACATTACTTCAGAATGGGTAAGGGGGGGGAGTGACTTTGGAATGGGTAGCTGAATTGGACAATCACTTCCTAGTAGGTCACGGACAGGGTAATTACCTTGGAAACTGAGGGGAGGGTAACAAAACCTTTTGTCTTCACTTTTGGACCCAGCCTCCCACCTGAGGCAACAGGGGCAGCCTTCTCAGTATTCCATGTTGCTGCTGCCATGGAGCATCTTCAGTCCAGAATCTCCCTGCAGACCACGCCTTCGGGCACACTGGGCCAGGAGCAGGAGACTGCTTGGGTTAGGGTGTGGAGAACACGGGTCTGTGGCCTCTGTCCTTGGCTGTTGAAGACTGTGTGCCAGTTGGTTTGAGGACAGCGCCTGACTGGCTCAGCACTCACTGCGCTTCATCCCACTGTTCCTGCTGGAGTGGGTCACCTTGGCAGAGGAGTCTGGTGTCGTCTGTGCATAAGGCACTTTGCATAATCACGCCAAAGGAAAAGGTGAACTGTGCCTGCCAGGCCCATCTGTACAGGCAGTGCTTGTACACGGCTGTTCTCGGAGTCTAGGCAGGCTCGGGCCCAAAACGCATTCGAGCCGGGCTCTCCTTTGGCTGTGGCGGCAGCTTTTCTGCCAGCCCACGTGCAAGGGGAAGAGGCCGGACAGGTTAGAAGTAAGCCTTTCCCATCAGTGGCAAGTCACACAACTACCCACTGCCCCTGTCCCTGTGGGGGACACGCGGGCTCCTATCCAGAACACTGCAGTGTTCAACATTTGAGGGTTGCATCTATTTATTTATTTATCTATCTATTTATGTATGTATGTATGTATTTAAATGTGGAGTGCTTTTTTGGTTGTGAGCCTAGCCTTTAATGGCTGTGGAGTGCTTTTTATGTGCAAAATTTTGTGCTAGGTGTGGAGACACATGTCCCTATTTTCAAGTGATGATGACTAGAAGCATACAGTCAGTTACCATAATAATTCAGGGAAATCCAATCAAAATGGGCATATAATGTCACCCTGTGACTTTTTATGCTCTAGCCTATGTGATAATAACAACTCTTGTATGAGATCATAGAATTAGAATGTCCCCATCTTTCAGATGACAGCTGAGGCTTAGGTATGTCCTTAATTGCCCATGACCTACCTCACAGGAAAGCTAGGGGTCAGCCTGGGGCCTCTGATGTTAACAGTGCTCTTAACCCTCATGTGATTAGCTCTTACCAGACCAGAGGACATGGGTCCAGCAGGTAAATGCGGTATGTTCAGAGCTCACCAACCATAAAATGGCTAATTTTGGTTCTTTTTATAGTGGGCTCTTTACAAATGAGTGAGCTAAAGGGTGTTGTGGTTATCCTCTACCCTAGGAGCAGGTGGGTGTCTTCACGGGGCATCCAGTTCCAGGCCACTGCAGAACGACTGCTGTCACCCTAATCAAACTAAGACCAGTATGCTTCACAGGAGGTTTACTACACCACAGAGGTGCATTCAGAGGTCACTTAAAACCTGGGAGCCCAGCAGTGCTGAGACAATGTGTGTGTGGGTGTCTCAGTGACTTGGCTGTCCTGTAAGTGATTACCGTAGAGGCTGTGGAGTAAATGTTTCAGAAGTCACAACCCAGGATGTGAGCTACACACAAAGCTGTTCAGGTGCTGGGGATCCATTGGTGTCCCCAAAGCTGAGATGATGTCATGGTGGTGCTTAGGCCGGAAGCTCAGAGACCTTCCTCAGTCAGTCCACCAGCTGTATGGTTCTGAAACGCCTTAGTGAAAAAACGGTCTCAGAAGGCAGGAATTTCACATTACAGGAGGCGCTCGTAGTCTAGATACCGTTATCTAGCATGGTGTGGTTATTAGCAACTACAAATACCTGAGGAAATGGAACTTAGTGGAACACATATTGTTGTTTTTTTAAATTATACAAATTCAGTCTAAGGCACCATTTTAATTCTTGAGGATTTGAATGCGTTTCTATAGAATAATGATACATTTTGAGGATTGTGCTTTCTAGAAAGTACAGATTAAGGAAGGAGGGGAGAGTTCCCTGGTTGTACACAACACTTTCCCATACCTTCCTCAGCTTATATTCAAAGAAAAGGAGTTTTCACTTGTAAGGACGTCAAAACTCACAGATTTCCGGTGATTACAATTGAAGGTCAGTATATGAATGTCTTCTTCTCTGGCACATCCCAGGTCTGACAGTTAAAACTGCATGTACAAACACTTCCTGTTGGTGGGAACATAGACTGTAAGGGCCAAGACTTCCTGAGACTTCACCTCTGTGGTAACTGTCCCCATCTCTAAGCTGAAAGCCTGCTGACAAAGGCGGTGAGTCACTTGGCTCCTGGTCAGATGGATGGTCCTGGCCCCATCGAGCAAGCAGGTTTCAGACCCACGAAATCAGAGGCTGGGGTCCAATTGAGACTTGCTATTACCCTCAGGATTCTTTGTGATGCTCCTGGCCTGCTTTCCATAGTTGGTGAGGAAGCAAAGTCCGCTGGTAATGAGTTGGCTGTGCCATGGAGCCCTTCCATCCATCTTGGCTATGTTCATCTGCTGTTGAAATGAGGCAGAGTGCTGCCAGGGTGAGGAGGAGACAGAGCTGGCCAAGGGCAGGGGAGAAGTCCAGAGCACTTCTCAAGCTCTACAGGGGTGAAGGAGAGTCCCAAAGAGCATGCTACCAACATTGACACAGTGGCTCGGAAGGTGACAGCTGGTGATCAGTAATGGATGTGTGCCACTCACACCCCACAGGGGCCACAGCCAAACCTGCCTGCTCCAAGTTTGTCATCAGTGCCAGCAGCCCCGAGAAGGCTTTCTTCCAAAATGTGGCCTGCAGAGAGCATGCCTCCCTACTCCACAGGTCTGTTTCCCCAGGCGTCCCTCGGGGACTGAGAAACCTGACCCTCAAACAGCCTGGCACTGGGAGAGAAGCTGTCCGAATGCAGCAGTGACACTTCTGAGCCACCACCTTGGCCCTTTGTGAAATCCCATCTCTCCTTCCAGCCTCCACACCTGCTCTGTTCTTAACAGTTCCCTTGGGCCAGCCTCCAGCTGGGCTGCATTTAGGGAAACAAGAAGGGGGACAGGTGTCTCAATAGAAATGACAGTAGGGTTCACTTTGTTCGTTGACATCATTTTAAAAAGGAAGAATGGAGGCCAAGAGTAGTGAGGTTACATCCCGAAGTCATCCACCTACTGCAGGGAACTAATGCAAACGGATGGGCCTGTTCTTAGTGTGAGGTCAGCGGAGCCAGCACCAGCATCCCACCAGCCACACCTCCACAATACTCATGGGTGAGGGAACAGAAAGCAATTTTTCAGTGAACACGGTGTGCTATGTTAATATAGCTTATGAACAATTTGGCCAGATAACCCAGGGACACTTTAATTTTACTCCCAATCCATCATTCTTCATGTGCCCACTTGGAAGAGAAGACCCACAGGAAAGTAATCAGGAAGACAGGCAACGATATTTTCAGGTAGCTGGGACTTTGTCTCAAACCTATGAGAAATCTATTAAGCTGAATTCAAGGCACAGTATGACTAGTATTTGAACAGATATTGCTCCAACTACCTAGTTCTAAACACCCAGCTAGCCACTGGCCACAGCAATAAAGTAAGCTTCAAGAAGGTCATTGATAGTTTTGCAAGGGTTGAAATAGAAAAGGAGGTGATGGTCTGTGGAGAAG
Source organism: Peromyscus leucopus (assembly GCF_004664715.2). NCBI lineage: Eukaryota > Metazoa > Chordata > Mammalia > Rodentia > Cricetidae > Peromyscus > Peromyscus leucopus. Next base: position 21,626,252 of record NC_051064.1, on the reverse strand, counting down.
ACAGGCATTCTGAGAATCTCGAAGCTGCCCTTTCTCCCCCGCCAAAACTGGTAGAGGCTTCACGTAATTTCTTGAGTCTTAAATTATTAACTCAAGTCTGCGGGTACTGAAGTCTAGACAAATCAGGCAAATGCTCCTCTACTCTGACAAAGGTTTAGAACCCTGTGCATTCAGAACTCTAGTGGCTGCTGGTTTGGTGGGATCCTGCATGGGCCAGAGGTCAACAAAAATCTGTTGTTCTATTTAAGAAACTACAATATTGAAAGGCTGAGGCAAATGAGGGCGTTCATCCCTTTCCAGAGTCACCTCAACCCAGACACTCAGACTTCCTGCCATTTCTGGTCACCACAGTCTCTGTCCATCCAAGAGCTGTGCTGAAGAAGAGGAGGAGAGTCACAATAGAGTTCTGTGACACTGGGAGTCTACCAGTCATGTAACAGGCTGAGCTAGCCAAACACTGTTTTAGCCAGAGAGCCTGACCTGGTCTGAGAGATGCGGTTCTGTGTGTTCCTCCATGTCTACTCCTCACAGGTATGGGTTACCTGGACATGTATAAAGAAATGAAACAGTGAAGAGACCATTTGAGGTATGCTGTAAATATTCTCACAAAGAAAGCACATGTATAATTTGAACAGTCCAAAAAAGAGTCTTCAAGCATTTCCTCTCCTCTCTTTGTTCCCTCTCTCCATCCTTTCTCCTCTCCATTGCCTTCCCTTCTCTGTTCTCTCTTCTTCCTTTCTTTAGTTCCTTCCTTCTCTTCTGTCATAAAAGGGTGTTGTGGGGAGCAGAGAGTCCTGGGTCATCACATCCTGAGTGAATGTGTTGTTGACTTGGGCACAGCCATGTTGAGGACCAAAAGCCTCAGACTCATGGGAAAATGGCAAAGCCCTCTTTCCCCCAGCAGTGAGGTACATAAGGATGCCAAACCCTTTCTCTGGTCCATGTGTGGATGTTGGGAATCTATACAGAAAATGTTCACCATAGCTATCTCCCCTGACTCCCTGCCAGGTATTTACAGCCTGAAGATTGGTCCCCTGCAGAGACTGCTCCTGGGAGCAGATAAACCTGCCTCCTTGTTCAGCCATATGCAATATGCCTGCCTTTCTGTTTAACTGTACGTAACAAATGTGCTGAGCTCCAGGGTACCAGGTTTCTCCATCAGAGACATCTGATCCCAGCTTTTATGGGTGTTTCTCTGGGTGTCTTTTGTTCATTCTCTCGTCATCCTAGTTAGTTCTGTCCCTGTGGCTATGCTGGCTGTGGCCAGGGTTCTATCAGAAAGGAGCTTTCTGGAGTTTAGGAGAAGGCTGCTGTTGGTGTTCAGGACCAGATCTGAGCAGAGAGGAGTCCTTGGACTTGGTATCCTGTTTCACTTGGCAAGCGTACCTCCCTTTTTTCCTGGAGTAGGAGGGCTTTCACTGCTTGTCAATGCAAGTGACAGGTAGAGAGGTCGATACACATAAGCTCTCAATTCTGCTTCTAGCCAATTCAGTCTATCAATTGGTATAATACTGCCCACAATTATATCATATTGTGTGCAGTTTTTCTCGCTATGACATGTTCTTCAAGAGCATGCTTTAAGAATATCCCATCAAGCAAAGATAACATGATTTGTTTAATCAGTCTGCTATTGAGCCATTTGGATAGTTTCTAATTTTTCATGCCAATGCCCATTTTTGTGTGCACAGTCTATAACTAGCACTGTTTCTGTGTGGTGAACTCCCACGCGCTGAGGGGGAACCTGGTTCAAAGCTACATGTGTTCTAGTGGTGTTCATACGTTCCACAGATTTCTCTTTAGAAGAAACAAATCAATCCACAGCCCTCCACCACCAGCAGACTGCATGTCCATCTACAGAATCCTCAGACATTTATCTTTCTCATTTTGATAGCAGGGGGAAAAGTATCTAATTTTTGTTTCAATTTGCTGTCTTTTCCATTTATTTTTGAGATTATAATATTTTTAGATCATTTCTACCTTCCTTTCCTCCCTAAAATCACTTCCATACACCTCTCCTTGATCTATGCCAAATTCATGGCTTCTTTTTTTCATGAATTTTATTGCATTCATGTATGTGTGTGTGTGTGTGTGTTCGTGTGTGTGGTGTATGACCATATATATTCCTAAATGTAATCAGGTTGACCATTTGATGTTGGATAACTAGTTGGTATGCTCTTTCCTGGGGAAGATCATTTCTCTAGCACTCAACATTGCGTATTGGCCTATAATTAATTCTTTGTGTGTAGGGTTGAGGCTCCGTGTGCTTTCCCTGTCCATGAGTCATTTTAACTTTTTCAAGAACTCTTTATATATTGTAAATTAAATTTTATATTTGCTTCATTTTAGAGTCTAATTTATCTGCTCTCTAACTTTTTATGTGATCATTTTACAAAAATTCATGGTTTGCTAACCTATGGAGAAACACAATTGAAAATTTACACAACTTTACGTATCATCACTGTAAAGATATTGATATCTTTGCTGGCATCTCATATATACACAACCAGTCTTTTAAAATGATGCTGTTTTTTTTCCAACACAAAAGCTAATTTTTGAAAGTCCTTCCACTGTGCTAACTTTTATGCTAAGCTTTGACACAATATTTCATGTGACATCAATAGTGTAGGATAGCTGTACTTATTTCTCTTTGAGAAATTCCTGATACTGAGAGTGGTAGAGAATGTGTTGAGGACACAATTCATTCATGTTGAGTATTAATGCTGCTCCTCCCCAGTGAGCCTGAGTCTAGTTCATTTCAGAGCTGTTGTTCTTGTCTCTTGTAAAGTGGTACTTTGAATGAGAATGGCCCTAGTAGGCTCATATATTTGAACACTTGGTTCCCAGTTGGTAGAACTGTTTGGAAAGGATTAAGAGGTATGGCCTTGTTGGAGGAGGTGTGTCACTGGGAGTGGGCTTTGAGCTCTCTCTCCCCCTGACCCTCTGCCTCATGTTTGTGGATGAGATGAGAGCTCTTAGCTATGTCTTCAACATCATGCCTGCCTGCCTCTTGTCATGTTTCCCATCATGATGGTCATGGACTCCAACCTTTTAGAATCAGGAGCACCTTATAAGCTCTTGTATAAGCTACCTTGGTCATGATGTCTTTTCATAGCAATAGAAAAGTAACTAAGATAATGGGCCATATTCTTTTGGAGAAGAAAAATAAATTTGTCTGGATTTTGTGAATGTTATATGGGGTCTTGTCTTGCTGCTCAGAGGTTCTATCATGCTGCTCATAAGTGTTGATTTTATTTTAAAAAGAAATTAATATAACTTGATTTGGAAAATTCTCTCATGCTGGCTGTGGGTGGTTCAGGTCTGTTAAGCTAACTCACATCATTGAGGGCTGGTGAGGGGCACAGGCAGAACTGATAAGCTCAGTGGCTTCTGCTTCTATGGATCCCATCTTTACGGGGTTCTCTCCTTACTTTCTTACAGTCCTGGTTGCTCCAGGATCCTTCATGTCTGGTTTCTCCCTGCATAGACAGGCAGACTTTCCTACTACTGCATTAGTTAGCTGTATGCTATGGCCACCTTGACAGTAGCTGTCCTTAGAATAAAGCAATTGAAGAAAATATGAAACTTCCCCGTGCTAATAATATCCTGTGAGTTTTTGTTTCCTCTCAGGTCTGCTGGATCTTGGTCATCTCCTAATTTGGTTAGTTGTTTTCTAGTTTATTCAGAATTGGGAGTTATCTGAGAGAGATGCAACTGGTTAAGTTCTTCTGGTCTGTCAGGAGGTTTTAGTTCCAAGTCCAGTGTCTTGAACTGTGATGTTCTCAAGATTCAGTTTCACTTGGTCATGGTTTTGAGTTGGATCTTTTGAAAAAAAAAATCTAAATTTGGGCATTTTATCTAAGTGTATCAATTTGTTTGCATAAATTTGATGTAATATATTGTGATGAGATCTGTAGTGATGTTTCATTTCATATTTTGATATTATTTGAACTTTCTCTCCTTTAGTCAGTCTTACTAAGTGATTATCAACCATTTTAATCTTCCAGTGAACCAGTTGTAGGATGTTGCTCTTCATTGTGTGGTTGTTTTTCTTGTTTCTTTCTTACATTTATCCTTTCTTTCCTTCCTTCTTTCCTTCTTTCTTTCTTTCTTTCTTTCTTTCTTTCTTTCTTTCTTTCTTTCTTTCTTTCTTTCTTTCTTCTCTCTCTCTCTCTCTCTCTCTCTCTCTCTCTCTCTCTTTCTATTAAAAATAGACTCTTCTCTCATATGATATATCCAGACCACAGTTTCCCTTTTTCAACTCCTCCAAGATCTACACACACCCCCACTTCCCCTCTTTCTGAGATCCACTTCCCCTCTGTTTCCCCTTCCAAGAGACGTTAGCCAAACAGGACAAAACAAGATAGAATAAGACAAGACAAAACCCTCATATCAAGACTGGACAAGGCAACCCAGTGAGGGGAAAGAGTCCCAAGATTGTGGAAAAGAGTCAGAGACACACCTGCTCCCACTGTTACGAGTCCCACAAAACCACTAAGCCAACAGCCATACCATATTCGCAGAGGAACTAGTGTAGATCCATGCTGTAACACGAAATCTAATAGGTCTTTTAATAAGAACCTGGAACTGGGTATTGGGGTAAATACTGAAGGATCAGAGAGACAAAGGAACAAGCCACTGCCATGTCTCACTTCACCAAATCCACAAATCCTCTGTCTGAAAGCCTTTGAGTCCTCAGCCAAAAAAAAAAAAAAAAAAAAACCTCTCTAGCCCGAAGGCCTCTAGCTGAAAGGGCTCCAGCCAAAAAGGCTTCGGCCAAAAAGGGCTTAGTTCCTGTCTCCTCAGGCCTTATAGACCGCTCTCCGCCCAGCCATATCACTTTCTTCTTAGTGCTGGGATTAATGGCGTGTGTGCTTCCCAAATACTGGTAGCAGAGGCATGAGATCTCAAGTGCTGGGATTAAAGGCATGTGATTCCCAAGTACTGGGGTTAAAGGTGTGTGCCACCACTGCCTGGCTCTGTTTCTCTTCTAGATTGATCAATCTCATGTAATCCAGGGTGGCTTTGAACTCACAGAGATCCAGACAGATCTCTGCCTCCCCAAGTGCACCGCTGCCTGGCATCTATGTTTAATCTAATTGCTTGCTCTGTTCTCTGATCTTCAGGAAAATTTTATTAGGGTACACAGTATATCACCACACCATGCAGGCACCACACTTGCTGCTTCAGTCTCTGTGAGATTTGTGAGTCCTGCTTAGTTGATTTAATAGGCCATGTTCTGGTGTCCTCCACCCCCTCTGACTCCTGCAGTATTTCCTTCTCCTCTTCCACTGGGTTCCCTGAACTCAGAGGGGAAGGACTGGATGGAAACCTCCCATTTAGATTCTCTGCATAATGTCTGGCTGTGGTCTCTGCACCTGCTTCCATCTACTGCCAGAGGAAGCCTCTCTGATGATGACTGGACAAGGTACTGATCTGTGAGTACAGCAGATATAGAAGAATATCAGTAGATCTCTCCCCCCCCCATCCCCGTTCTTTCTTGCCAGTCATATTTGGTTCTACCTTAGGTCTCTGGGCTATCCGTTCTCTGGTTTTGTGACATCCAGGCAGTGTAGGGCATGGACTCTCTCTTGTGACATGGTCCTCAAGTTAAGCCAAACATTGGCCACCATTGCCCCAGAACATCTTGCAGGTAGGACAGATTGCAGTTTGAGGGTTTTGTGACTGTGTTGCTGTCCAGGTTTCTGTTTCTGCCAAAGAGACTAGAACATGGGGGTGAAGGGTCCATGCAGGCACCAGCTCAACCTCTCTGTGTTCATTGAACTGTGTGGATGTTGTCCTCTGCAATGGGGCCTGGCTATCATTTTTTAGAGAGTAGTTGTCTGTCCTAGCATCAGCCTGGCATGTTTGGGGCTCTCTACAGGACCCCCTTGGCCAACAACTCAGTTGAATACAACCCAGTCCCACCACTGGAAGCTTTGCATCTGTGGTCTCTTAGAGTCTGCAATACATCTATCCAGGGTCTTCTGGCTTTTAGAGTCTACATTGAGAAGTCAGGTATAATTCTAATAGGTCTGCCTTTATATGTTACTTGGTCTTTTTCCTTTGCAGCTTCTAATATTCTTTTTTTATTCTGTATGTTTAGTGTTTTGATTATTATGTGGCACAGGGTCTTTCTTTTCTGCTTCTGTCTATTTGGTGTTCTGTATGCTTCTTGTACCTTTATAAGAATCTCCTTTAAGTTAGGAAAATTATCTTCTATAATTTTTTAAAAATATTTTCCGGGTCTTTGGGCTGGGATTCTTCTCCTTCTTCTATTCCTATTATTCTTCGGTTTGATCTTTTCATAGTGGTCCAGATTTCCTGGATATTTTGTGTCAGGTATACTTTAGATTTAACATTTTCTTTGACTGATATAGCCATTTCTTCTATTGTATCTTCAATGTCTAAGATTCTCTCTTCCTTCTCTTACATTCTGTTGGTGATGCTTGCCTCTGTAGTTCCTGTTTGCAATCCTAAATTTTTCATTTTCCAAACTCTCTCATTTTGTCTTTTTGTTTTTATTTTCATTTTCAGGTCTTGAGTAGTTCTAATTTTTACCTTCAACTATGTTTGTTTTTTGTTGGCTTCCAGTTGTTTGTTTGTGTTTTCCTGGACTTCTACAAGGCATTTAGTTATTTCCTCTTTTAGAACCTCTATAATCTTCATTCAGACTGTTTAAGGTCTTTTTCCTGTGCTTTAGCTATGTTGGAATATTCATGGCCTGATGTGGTAGTATAACTGGGCCCTAGTGGAGACATACTGCCCTGGCTGTTGTTGATTGTATTCTTATGCTGGTTTCTTGAGTGGATGTTTTGTTTGTGGTGATATTGTGTTCCCCAAAATATTGTGCACCCTAATAAACTTATCTAGGGTCAGAGACAGAACAGCCACTAGATACAAAGGCTAGAAAATGGTGGCGCTCACACCTTTAATTCTAGCATTCCAGAGGTAGAAATCCCTCTGGATCTCTGTGAGTTCAAGGTCACATTGGAACCGGCCAGGCATGGTGACTCACACCTTTAATCCCAAGAAGTGAGCCTTTAATCCCAGGGAGTGGTGGTAGAAAGCAGAAAAGTATATAAGGCATGAGGACCAGAAACTAGAAGCATTTGGCCTGATTAAGATTTGGCTGGTTAAGCTTTTAGGTTTTGAGCAGACAGTTCAGCTGAGAGCCACTGGGATGAGGACACAGAAGTTTTCAGTCTGAGGAAACAAGACCAGCTCAGAATTTGGCCAGGTGAGGTTAGCTGTGGCTTGTTCTGTCTCTCTGATCTTCCAGTGTTCACCCCAATAACTGGCCTCAGGTTTGATTTTATTAATAAGACTCTCTAAGATTCATGCTACATTTATTCTTTGGTTTTTGTTTCCTTTCTGGATTTTCAGAGAGTGTGTTGGCTGTGTGCTGCCTGTTTACTGGCCTACCCTGCTGTTTGCAGGGAATGCTTGCTGTTGTTGGAGGCTGGGAAAATGGGAGGCCAGGAGATGGTCTGTTGCAGCACTATGGGCGATCCTGAGAATTGGGTCTGGGGGAACAGAGAGAGTGGAGAAGGTTCCCTAGGCAGCCTACCTGATCATCTGGCAGGAATGGTCTGTATTTGAGCAGAGAGGGTGTCTGCCAGAGTTGGAGGCTGGGACACAGTGATGAGGCAGGGAGCAAAGGCTGGGTAGGTAATGGTCTGAGGGATCCACAAGAGGCATAGAGGCTGGGAAATGGGGCCCGACAGCTGGTGTTCTGTTGCGGCACCAGGAGCACTAGGGGTGGGTGACCCTGACCCTGAGAATTGGATCTGGGGGGTTAATAGAGAGGGTGCTTGTGTCTTTTTTCTTTGTTAACCCCTTCTGTTACTTTCCCTGGGTTTAGTTTGTAGTTATGCCTCTAGCTTCTAGAAATGAATACTTGACTCATCCATTTTAAAAACCTCCCTAATATGGTTTGTACTTACTATTTGTAATCCTCATATATATAAGCTGATCAAAAGGTGTTTGTGCCTTTGAAATCAATACTTGTCATCTTTGCCTTCATTTGTGGATATGTACAACATAGTAAAAGATTACATTCCTTAGTTGGAACATTCCTGTAGTGGGTTGTTGTTCTAGCAATGACCTTGAAGCACCACCCTAGTGAGGCAGCAGGTAACTGCTACAACTGCCTATGACCTTGAAGAACAAGTAAGGATAAAATGATCAAGATTGCCGGGCGTTGGTGGCGCACGCCTTTAATCCCAGCACTCGGGAGGCAGAGCCAGGCGGATCTCTGTGAGTTCGAGGCCAGCCTGGGCTACCAAGTGAGCTCCAGGAAAGGCGCAAAGCTACACAGAGAAACCCTGTCTCGAAAAAACCAAAAAAAAAAAAAATGATCAAGATATATTGTATGAAAAAAAATTAAAATAAAAAAGAGAAAGAAAAAAGTCCCAGTTCTAAAAATATAACCCCAAACATCAGAAGAATGGAGAGCAATCCCACTGAATCCCGCCCTCACCTCAGCGCCTGTGGCCTGACGGTCCCTGTCCTAAGAATGGCCAGAAGGAGTAACGAAGACGAGGCAAAGATGAAGAGCGAGCCACAAGGAAGACTCAGGAGGTTGGCTGCCTAGTGTGCCATTCTAAAGCAAAGCCCAATTCAAAAGGCCTCCTGCAAAGGAGGAGAGAGGGTACCCGAAGGGGAGAGGAGAACCCGGGTGCAGGGGAGGATGGGCAGATCAGACACAGACCGCAGAAGGGGCTGTGGGTGCCCGCGCAATGAATTTTGATATCTAAACTTCTGGTGACAACACAGTTTGAAATATAATTTTCATAAAGTTGTATAAAAGACATAATTTTGCCTTACTTTCCCCCTCCTTTTTAGTTACTTTTTGACAATTTCACACATGCATGCATTGAATTTTGGGCACTTCACAAGATGCCCCCTTCTGCTCTGAGCTTTAATGTCCCCCATTTTTGGACACACCAAGTTTAATTGTTGCTTGTGTGAGTATAAGTTGGAAGCTATTTATCAGAATATGGTCTACTTATCAGTGACTACGTCACTGGAGAAAATGACGTGCCCTCCCCAGCAACCATCAGCAGCATCTCCTGGATGACACACAAAGATTTCACTTATAAATACACTGCACAAACTCTGCACAAGAGTAGACCTGTCATCACTTCATCATACATGGAGGAGGTGCTCATGAGTCTCCACCCTTCACTGCGGAACCATGAGGGGGAGGAAATCCTATGTTATCAGCACACAGAATACTTCACAGTTTGTAGGGAGGGACACGTGTCAATAGCAGACTATCTCCATGGCCAGACTGATGTGGAAAACAAATTTCCCTGCCAGTTATGAGAGACTTCTTGTCTCCCAGGAGGAGGGATTCCTGGACATATAGCTACCTTTCTACAAATGCTTTATGGTGTGGGAAAAATTAAAATTTATTTTTATAATTTTTTCTTACTCCACCATCAGTATGGATTTAATTTACCCTTAACAAAAGATCTGTTGATTACTGAGCCCCTAAAGTTGGTCTTTCAGGATGCCAAATGATTGGGATTGGGCCCTGACATCATCGATTTCTTTTCTAAGATCAAAATACATGTATATGTAGGAAAATATTTTGATGAAATCCAATGCTATATGAACACCATCCATGTAGTGGTGATCTTTGCCATCAGGCAGGAAACAAAAAGATCATGGGTCTTCATAGTCATAATCCTGCTATTTTGATTTCAGATCCCAAAAGTAAAAAAAGCTTGTAAAAGCTGTTAAGCAACATGGTCCATGTAAAATGCCAATCTCTATTCTAAACTGTCCCTGTGTAGAGAATCAAAAGAAGATTTCATTAGATTTTACAGTGGCTTTCAGATTTTTATGGTCCATACAAGAGAGAGTTTGAATGTTGTATACTATTAATGATTGCCTTTCTAGGGCCTACTGAAGTGTCTTTATGTGAGAATATCTTTAACAAGGCTGGATGCAGTTTGGCTTAGGAAAAATAACCCCAAATCGGCCTTACTCTAAAAAGTGGTATACTTTTCAAATCTAAATGCCATCATTGATTTAACAATATGTTACCCAGCTTTCTTTCACATACATTATATATTATTGCTTTGGGAAAAGATTAGCTAACGTATTTTCATTTTTTAAACATATAGCAAAATTGATCACTAAATCCATTTTTGAGTATGAAGCTTGGTGACAGTTGTTACATTCCCACTGTTGTGCATCTGCTGCTGTCATCACTCGAGAACCTTCCACCATCCCAGACGGACCCTGGGACACATGGACTCTCTCTAGCTCCTAACAAGGTCCATTCTACTTTCCTCTTTGAGGGTCTCACCATGTAGCTCTGGCTGACCTGGAACTCATTTCGTAGACCAGGCTGGCCTTGAACTCACAGAGATCCCCCTGCCTCTGCCTCCTGAGTGCTGGGATCCATTCTGTTTTCTGTCTCTATGAATTTGCCTACTAGGCAATTTACATACATGAAGGTATACCATGTATTTAAACACTATTTAAAAGCTAGCTTACATGGTGGAAGACCCAAACCGTATGAACCATCACAGGTAGCTCGATTCTGACCAGTGCTATGAAGTGTGGTTCTTATGTGTTCTGCTGATTAGATTTGAGAGGTGGTTTTAGCGAAGGAGGCAATTTTAAAAAATTTCAAATCAAATAAATCACCACAGCTTCTCATGCCACACAGAGCTTCTAAGTGGATTAAAGAAAGCAAGCTTCACCACCAGGCCTACTTACACACTGCTGTTATTGATTTCCTAATTAGAAATGTAAGTTTCTAAGTCCTTCAGGGTTTGACATTGTGTGGCTATGGGGTGGTGGTCCTGATGCAGAGGAGGTAACTTCCTTGCTGTTCAGCATATTTTTTTCTTCCCTGAACCATCACCAAAATGCTTTTGATTGATCATAACACAGGCATTCCAAACCGACTAAAACTGATTACAGCTGCACTATTTGATTTAAACTAAACCCATGTCACGGGGATAACTCCAACAAATGCATTAGCAGCGTCACTTTCATTTACTGTCACTGTGCTAATTGAGTGGATAGATGTTTCCTTTGCAGCAAACAAATATTGATAAAACATCTCTTGCAGTTCTGCCACCCATTAAATTGATGGTAGGCAGTCTTCAAGGCCTATAAATGTGATATTTATTCCACAAATCCCTCAGTTAAGAGCTTGACTTCTAAGATTTTATGAGCTTTAAATATGTCTTAACTTCAGGCCATAAATACTTAAATTACATGTGGTTTGTATATTCTTGAAAGGGTGGTAAAATCATTTAGAAGCTTTTGAGTAATCCAGCTTCAGAAATGGAAAGTTTCCTGCCTGATGGCAAAGGTAGGGGTGGTTTGCCTACACTACTTTAGTGCACAGGCTGCAAAACCATCAAGATTTCTTCCCATGTCCCAAGATCATTGGGAACTGAGTGTTTTCCATCAAGTTAAAGGGATGAGAACTGGGTGACTTAAAGAGAGAAAGAGGAGGAGGAAGAAAAGGAAGAGAAAAAATCCTGAGACCAGTGAGGCAAATGGATCATCTAGGCTCCAATGTTAAGGTCGAAAAATCAACATGTCTGCTTAGACCTGCAGCTGAGAAGGCAAACACAGCAATGCACCACACACTGCTCACTTCCCAGTCACTGGATGCATTTCATTACGTGGTCCATTTCTTCATCAGCAGAGCCTGGCTGTGCATTGCTCTTTATTACATAGCTGTTTGTGGTTGTCAGCATTAACGGTGACAATGATCATGGCAACAAGTCGCCATGAAAGTCAGGAAAAGAAGACCGGTCAATACAGAAGGGAGAGCAGAGGAAGGGCATGGGCGGAGTGGGAACAGACTTCAGCAAGAAGAGGGCTCACCCCTTCCCAACCCTTTCTTCTCCAGCCCTATTTCAGCTCAGGCCTTTTATTTTTTTTAAGTTGGGAATGCAGCTCACCTTAATTTCAAAAGCCTTAATTCACAGTGAACTTAATATGGAATATGAAGTTAGATTTTCAAATTTTTTTTGATAAGCCAAGTGCATAAAAATGCTTAGGGAGTCAAGATAATAGCTTTCAACAGGCTACTTCCTATTTCCAAAGCACTGAGTGCATTCCATTTTAAGATTACAGGGGATCCCATTTGTAGCATGATAAAGCTCATTCTGAACCTTGCAAAGAGAAGAAACTGTGTCACTTCATACAACTGAGCAAGAGTGTGTGAACCAGACCACTTTGAGTCAAGTTTGAGCTGGAATACAATAAAGGCAGTACAGGAAGGAAGGGACCAGGAGACCAGGCATTCCAGTGCCAGGGGAGTCAGCCCTCACATTGTGACCCAGATGTACACCTCGGCCCCTGTGCAGGCAGTTGTTATTTATTTCTTTCATTGTCCAGGATGGTTGGACATCTGAACTGCTTATTGTCTTTGGTAAGCAAATTCAAAAGCACCTATGAGTTTCTGTGTAGAAAAGGAGATGTGGGTGAATTTCTGTAATATTAAGACAATTTGATGAGTGAATTGACTACATGACTAGTGTTCTTGGTCCTGAAAGAACTTACTCAACAAAACAGGATGTGTTGTGTGTGGGAAGGTAAGGTCTAAGTGTAATTTCATTTTATATATTCCAAGTACAATATAGAACGTAATGAAAAGGGGAGGGAGAAGCCTTTTCTTGAACTCAGTGGTCTCTTAGGCATAAAATGTTTAAAATATCCCATGTCTGCAAAATGGCATGTAAAGATTTATAAGGAAGGCCTAGCAAGAATGTCACAGCTGAACTGTCACAGTCTTCTAGTCACAGTATATGGTATAAACCACTCATAAAGCGGTTCAATACACTGTGTCTGCTGAAAAACCACAGCATATCATTAGCAAATGGCTTTAGACTGTGCATTTTAGAAATGAAACACAATTCAAACATGTTGGCACATGCCTATAACCCCAATACTTGGGAGGCTGAGACAGGAGGATGGCTGTGAGTTCAGGGATAGACTGAACTATATTATAAGACTGAGACCAGTATGAACTGTATAGTGAGATCCTGTTCCAAAAAGAAAGGGGGAGAGAGTGAGGGAAGGAGGGAGGGAGGAAGAGAGGGGGGGCTAGAAAGTAGAGAGTTATCTTTGGATAGCTAGGGAACAAGGCTGCCCATCTGGAAAGATGTGGCGAGTGCCGCCGCCCCTTTCTATCATTCTTGACAGGGTCCTACTGTACGGCAACAACAGCCTCATGGTGCACTCCCTGTAAGTTACCTCGGCATATCAATAGACATTCAGAAAACACAGCCTTCCAGGCAACTCCTGAATATCATGAGAGTTCTGTACGGGTAGGAATATCATCTGGCAGTGATGAAATTAAGTTCAAGGCAGCTACCATATGTAGCCTTGTGGCATTTGGTTCAAAGGGTACAATTTAAAAAAAAAATCCAAGGTCTAGATTTTTGTCATTTATTTTCAGTACTGGGGATAGGACCCAGAGACGCATGCCTGTGCCATGTGCTCTCCCCCTGAGCTAGTCATTTTCTCTGTAACAGTTCCACCCGAGACCTGCTGCAGAGTGGTGCTCATCTGCCCTGCACAGACAGAGGTTCCAAGACTCAGCACCATGACATCATCATGGCATTCAGTCAAGCCTGGCCTCACCTGGAGAATGGATGCATTTGGCTCTGGATTACCGAGTGCTGGGATTAAGTCTGTGTGTGTTCAGGGTAAACAGCTGGTGCTGAGCGGGATCGTGCCTGTGCATCAGGCTGCCTGGCTACAGCTGTTGGCATAGTACTGTGTGCAAGGTGTGCCCCGCCCCAGCTCATCTGGCTGGAGGATAGCGTTTGCTGTGCCAGCCTGGATCTCCTCCTTGTCCATTTCCGTGACCCAGCTGTTGCAGAAACAGCCCTCCTCTTTCACCCAGATGGTCCCTTTGCCTAGAATGTGTGAGCCTTTATTCAGACTTCTCCCATTTGCTTTCCATTTCAATGTCACCTCCTTCTCTGTCCTTCCCATTGAAAGTACAGACCCTTCTTGGTGTCCTTCATTGCATTTACATGCTATGTTTTATTGATGTAAATATCATCCTTCTTATTCCAATCCTTTTATAAACAAAAGTATTGATGGCCAAAGACTTAATGGAGGTGCTGGAGTCTGCTCAACTTCATTAATAATGATAACTTCTTACGCACCTACCTGTTAAATGGTGGAATAAATACAGTCCATAGAAAGAACCAGGGCCTTTTGCTCTCTCTCCTTTTCTGCGTCTTTAGCAGAGCTGGCCATGGTGTCCCCTTCTTCCCATACACACACAGAGCAAGGGCAAGCATTTTCACTCCCTCCTCTCTGTCCTTCCGAGGATTCGTCATTTCATTCTCTTACTGCTAGGAAAGCTCTTGCCGAAAGATGCAGCACTGCGACTGCAGATTTCAGGGCTCCGTCCTTTCATTCACAGGAGGATGCAAGAGGATGGGCCCTTCCTGCCCCAGGCAAACATACTGACCCAGGGCCCAAGTCCTGTGCTTGATTACTGAATTACTTATCTGTTGTGGAGTATTACTTTAACTAAGCAAAGATGCGTTACGTTTGTTTATGCTGTATTTGTTCAACTATGTAAAGATGTGTTGCTTTGTCTGCTTAAGGCACATGATTGGTCTAATAAAAAGCTGAATGGCCAATAGCTAGGCAATAGAGGGATAGGCAGGGCTGGTGGGCAGAGAGAATAAGTAGGAGGAGGAGTCTATGCTGGTGAGAAGAGAGGAGAGAACGAGGGAGAAAGAGAGGGGAAGCCTGGGGCCAGCCAGTCAGGCGCTGCCAGGCAGCCAGACATGGAGTAGGAGATACAGAATGAAAGAAAGGTAAAAAGCCATGAGGCAAAATGTAGATGAAGAGAAACGGGCTAAATTAAAGTATAAGAGCTGGTGGGACACGCATAAGATAAGGCCGAGCATTCATAATACTAGGTCTCTGTCATGATTTGGGAGCTGGTTGGTGGACCAAAACAAAGCCTGCTACATTTCTTCTTCTTCTAGTCTCCGTTATTCCAACTTGATAAGAGTCAACTCCACAGAGGAAGCTCCTTTTCCAGGAAGTGCCGGAGGAGGGGAGACAGGAGTGCGGGGAAATTACTGCGCAGTGAGATGAAACATAAAAATTTGCAAACATCAACAAAAGCAATTCCTCCTCCTCCCCCTCTTCTTCCTTTTCTTCCCACTTCTCTTCCTTTTCTCTACTTCTTCTGACTCCTTCAAAGAGTGTCTTAGGACATTACCTAGGTTAGCATTACCTTAGGACATTACCTAATAGCAATCACCTGCTTCAGCTGGCTGAGCTTATCATCTGCACTACCATACTCAGTGAGGAACTTTTTAATACATACTCCCAGGCTTTCCTAATTTCTAGGGTCTGGGATCCAAGCAGAGTAAGTGTTTAGCCTGCACTGAATGTCCCTCTCAACCTTCAGCATCAAAACAACAGAAGGTCCCACCCCTTCTTAAAGTTGGATTCACTGGACCTATATAGTTAAAAATCCACCTGGATATTATAAAATCCAGTTTATTATCTTTACTAGTCATGAGGCACCAGGGACCTATGACTACAGCTTTGAGATCTGAGTCAGTTTCCATATCACATGTGTTTGACACAGTTTCATGGTGATGGCTGAATGATCCTGTCTAAAGGCTAGACCTTATCCAGCATCACTTACATACCTTGCTATGTCTTACAAATCCTGACTAAGACTGTCCCGTTGTGAAAGAGTCCCAGTGTGAAAGAGTGTTGGCTAAGTGTCAGTCCCTCAGAACCCAAATAGGCCAGCTGTCCTTAAGTGAGGAATTGCAGAAAGATGATGTACTCTTCCCACAATGTCCACAGAGACTGGGTTCCACAACCCCCACGGATATTCCTCAAATCTTTAAGTTGCTGATGTAATGTGGTATTGTGCTTAATACAGTTAGCATATCTTTCCCAATACTTTAAGTCATCCCTAGAGCACATCTATAGAATAAATGTGTGTGCTGTATACATTACTGTTAGGCATAATTTCTTAGGGAATGATGACATGAAAAATAAATGGCAGATGCAATCTTTTTCAATGTTTTTGATTTGTAGTTGATTGACTCCTCAGATGTTGAGATGGAGGGCTGCTGTGATTTAGGTCGAGGGGAGATCAAGTGGCTGCCTCTGTTCCACATCTCCAAACTCCATGCATCCAGAGAGAAGCAAAGGCCAGCAGGTATAAACTGTAGTTTGGGTGTTTGTGCCACTATTAAATGTACATTCTGAAGCCCTGACCCCAAATGTGGCGATAGCATTAGCTGCGGTGCAGACTTTGGGAGGTGACAGATAGAAACCTGGAGCCCTTTCATATGGGATCAGTTCTCTAGCAGAACAAACCTCTACAAACTTCACTGGCCTCTTCCCCTACATGGAGCTGGGCCACCTGTGAACCGTCACCAAACATCAAATCTGTTTCACTTGACCTTGAATGTCTCAGCCTCTAGGACTGGTGAGGAACATATTTCTCTTGTTGGTGAGCCACTGGGTTGATGGTATTCCCTTATGTTATCCTGAGCTGAGTAAGGTAATGGAGGACTACACAGTTTACATTCTTCAGGCAAACAATTCTCCATTCTTTTATAGTTTGGCAGCAATGTTCATTGCCCTGTGTTTTGAAAGTGAACTGTAGGATGCTTCTTTGTAGTCTGAAGGAGCAGTGTCTATGCCTCAAACATGTAGCTTCCTGGTTGTACCTGGTAAGAACCTCTCTTCCAATTGGGAATTGGCACCATTTCAATGAAAGCACATGCAATAAATGTTGATGTCAGTGCCAGGAGAGAGGGAGATTGTGTTCCCACCCTGCTGACCAAAGCCCAATGTCGTACACAATCTCATGTCACAGAACTTCCTGCCTCCTAAATGGCAGGCTAAGCATGCACTGGAAGAGTGGCAGGTCTTTACTCCAGCCTGTTCCCCGTCATTGGCATGCCACTTCCTGATTGTGACCTCAAGAAGCTTCGGTTGTACAGCCACAAAAGGCTCGTGTTGCTTTAGAAGCCAGCAAGTCTCATCTGTTCCTGCTCTAAGGCCCAGAGGACAGAGGGGTAAGACCTGGTGGGGCACGCTGTGATTTAAGGTGGATTTGCTGACAAGTTACTTACATCAACAGCATGGCATTGTCTCAATGAATGCATTCTTTAGTGATTGAATCCACTGGAGTTTGAAAGGGGATACATGCATGTACACACACACACACACACACACACACACACACACACACACACACACACACGGGGGGGGGAAGGGGGAGAATCTCCTTGGGGCTTGGGGCACTTGATGGGTGAAAATGACCCAGAGAAGGTTCCTAGTTAAATAGTCAACTACGAAAGATGAGCAGCCGATAGTTACCTAGTTTGCCTGAGATTTCTCCTACAGCTCTCCTGAGCATACAGAATGAGACTAGGGTTCTGCCTGCTACTTGCTTTTAAACACATGCTCAATTACTTATCACAACTCAGATATACAGTTGTGGTTTTAAAAACTGTTGATTAGTTTTGCCTGACTTCTGAGCTTGGTTTTACATTTGCATAGGAAAGTGAGTGTGTCTCACGCATTGAGAATTTGTGTTTTTGCAGAGTGGTTCCCAGAACAAGTGTGAGAAAGTTGCCCAGTTCCTGTCTGACTCCTCTTATGGGCTCTTAAATATAATCCATGTTGTCTTGGCATTAAATGTCATCAGCCCAGAGGCCACTGGGCAAGCAAAAGAGATGAAGTGCAGCACTTGCATTTCCACCCTTGTCCTTCCGTAAGGTGAGTGGGAGTGTCGAGCATGGCTCGGGAGCACACTGGGCTGCTGAGTGGGTACAGTGCCGCAGACAGGACAAGGAACATCGCCTCCCAAGATGCAGCTGGCGTCTCAACCCTTCCCATCACACCCAGTCTTCAGCTGGGCATTTAGTGATGCTGAGCATAACCTCTCATCGGTAAAAGGTTTCCGTCAGCGTCTTGCATACTTCATGTGTGGTTATAAAGGTCAAAGAAATGAAAGCACCCAGTAAGGTGTAGTGCGGCCCCTTATCTTTCAAAGAGTCTAGGGCTCCAAAATAGGCAGATACCTCACTCAAGTGGAGACGGTGGTAATTATCGGAAGAACTGAGAGTAAGGTTGTCTATATATTCTGCGATGAGAAAATGTGCTGGAACAGCTGCTACCGCACTCCTGTGCTTTAGGGATTTCTCTCCAACAGCATGAAAACGGTCTGTTGTGGTTAGAGTTTAACCGTGCCAAAGGACCACATGTTGGAGGTTTGGTCACCAATTTGTCACCCTATTGAAAGATGGTATAGTCGGGCGGTGGTGGCACACGCCTTTAATCCCAGCATTCGGGAGGCAGAGGCAGGCGGATCTCCGTGAGTTCGAGGCCATCCTGGGCTACTAAGTGTGTTCCAGGAAAGGTGCAAAGCTACACAGAGAAACCCTGTCTCGAAAAAACCAAAAAAAAAGAAAGAAAAGAAAAGAAAGATGGTAGAACTCTTAGGAAGTGGGGCCTAGCAGAAGGAAGGTAGTTCACTTGGGGAGTTGACCTTGAAAGCGGTGTTTGGATGCCAGCCACTTCCTCTCTCCTTTTCCTTCTTGTCTACCACTAGACAAACAGACTTCATTTAATATGCTTCCATGATGCTCTGCCTTACCACAGACCCAGAGCCACATGCAAATGACCTCAAACTCATGAAGCCATCAGGCAAAGTGAACCTTTCTTTAAGTTAGTTTATTTTAGACATCTTGATGTGGTTTGAAAGAAAATGCCCCCAATGGGAACAATACTATTAGGAGCTGTGGCTTTGTTGGAGTAGGTATAGCCTTGTAGGAGAATGTGTGTCAGTATGAGGGTGGGCTTTGAGCTCTCCTATGCTCAAGTTATGCCCAGTGTCACAGTTCACTTCCTGTTGCTTACAGATCAAGATGTATTAACTCTCAGTTCCCTCTCCAGAACCATCTTACATGCTGCTATGTCCCGCCATGATGATAATGGACTGAACCTCTGAAACTGTAAGCCATAATTAAATGTATTGTTTTACAAGAGTTGCCATAGTCATGGTGTCTCTTCACAGCAATGGAAACCCTAACTAAGACAGAAGCTGGTACCAGGGAATGGGGTATTGCTGTGATAGACCTGACCATGTTTTTGTTTGAAGGAATATGGACCTTGGACTGTGGATTAGAAAAGCAGTTGAACTCTTTAAGTGCTGCTGAATGAGCCATCCTAGTGGAAGCATGGAAGACAGTGGTACTGGGTGTGACTGGATGACTTGTGGAGGCCTTGCTCAGGACTTTTCAGAAGAGAAGAATATTAATATGTGACCTAGAGATCTTTCATGTGATATTTTGATGAAGAATGTGGTTGCTTTTTTCCCTTTTCCAAAGAATCTGCCTGAGGTTAAAGCGAAGAGTTTTGGATGAATTCCATTGTCAGAGGAAATCTCAAAATATCCTAGTATAGACTCTGTTGTGTGATTACTACTGTTCATGTTTATAAAGATTTATAATGAAAAGGGGCAAGCTGAGCAAGGAAAAATACAAAATGTATAATCTGAGGAGAAAAAGATCACCAGGAAGTGGAATGGAACTAAGGTCCTGTGTTCAAGGAGACAGAAGGATTAAGAAATGGAGTAAAGGGAGTGGTGACCTTAGGACTATATCCTACCCAGTCAAGTTTCCAACCTGCGAAAAAAAATTAAAGAAAACTTAGAGCCAGGTGTGGTGGTGCATGCCTTTAATTCCAGAACTTGGAAGGCAGAGGCTGGTTGATTTCTGAGTTTGAGGCCATCCTGGTTTACAGAGCAAGTTCCAGGACAGCCAAACTTAGGCAGTGAAGGAAACCATGGAAAGAAAGCTGGTGAAGAGGTAATTAAATGAGAGGCCTTGTTCCAGCCCCATCAAGCAGCAGAACTTGGCAGATTTGGCCATGAAACTGGAGCTAAGGATATAATAAAAGGGCTATGGAATTTGCCTCTGCTACTAAGAAAAGCTACTGAGGCCAGGCATGTGTCAGGGGTGCCCCTGAATGAAGGTCTAGAGAGGTCATTGTATGAAGCTATGAAGATGAAGCCTGGATTGCCTTGGAGACCTCAAGACATTGGAGATACCAGAGCTGTGGGATACCTGCTGAGGAAAACTGCTCACAGGGAGTGGAACGAGAGAAAGAAGTATGTTGCAGTCAACAAAGTTGAAATCTGAAGAGCATTTTGACATCAGACATGAAGATACAGAGTTTAGAGTTTGCCCAGCTGTTTTTCAGTCTTGCTTGGGTCCAGTATTTACTCACTATGCTCCCTTCCCTACATTTTGGAATGGTAATGTAGATTCTCTGACATTAGATATTGGAAATATGTAATCTTCTTTTTGATTTTGACTTTAAAGGGGATTACAGTTAAGAGATTGCATGAATCTCAGAAGAGACTTTGAACTTTAGACTTTTAAATAAGTTTGAGACTGCTATAGACTATGGAGACTTTTGAAGTTAGACTGTGTGTGTGTGTGTGTGTGTGTGTGTGTGTGTGTGTGTGTGTGTGTGTTTTGCATTGTTATATGGCTACTAACCTTTGAGGACCAGAGACTGGAATGTGGTGGTTTGAAAGAAAATGCCCCGGGAGTGGCACTATTAGGAGGTATGGCTCTGTGGAGTGTGTATGGCCTTATAGAAGGAAGTGTGTCTCTGTGGGGGGTGGATTTTGAGGTCTCCTTTGCTCAAGCAATACCCAGTAAGACAGTTTTCTTCCTGCTGCCTTCAGATCAAGATGTAGAACTCTCAGCTCCTTCTCCAACACCATGTCTGCCTGCATGCTTCCATGTCCTACCATGATGATAATGGACTAAATCTCTGAAACTGTAAGCCATCTAATTTAAATGTTTTCCTTTATAAGATTTTTCCTGGTCATGGTATCTCTCCACAGCAATAGAAACCCTAACTAAGACACATCTTATCACAGAAATGGAAAACCAACTCACACAGGAGTGCTCAGAACACACAACCTCATACTGCTGTCAGGAAATGTAGGACTGGAGGTTGAAGGCAGGCAGTATTTCTGCTGAGCTGTAGAGTGCCCAAGGTATATTCCTCATCTCTTCCTTCCTAGGTGATCTCATTTGGTCTCATTTAATGTTAGCTACATACCAAAGATGCTCTAAATTAGTTTCAAGTTAAGACTTTCCCTGAGCCCCAGAATATGTCAAATTGAACTGTCAACACCATCATTTGGATGTTTTCTGGGCATTAGAAAATTAATACAGCCATTCTGAGCTGTCACACTCAAATGTACCTTCTCCCACCCTGTCTTAACAAATAGTGTTACTATTCACCCCATGTTTTAGGTCCACATTTTAAGAACCATCTATGGTGGACTTGGCACTTGGGTAGTTATTTATTCTCTCTGTTTCAGAGAGAGAGAGACAGAGAGAGAGAGACAGAGAGAGAGAGAGAGAACAATATATATGTGTCCATCAGCATGGGATTTTGTGAAGATTACATGTGATCTCTGCAAAACAGTGCCTGGCACATTGAAGATCCTCAAAAGGGTTCCGTGATGGCACATGTATTTCCTTGTGCCTCAGCTGTATTTTGATAAGATTATTGTTAGTTTTTATTGGTACTTTTCTTGTAGTTGTGATTAAAGACACAGCAAGAAGCAACTCAAAACAGAACTGGAGCAGAGGTGTATGCTGCTGGGATTCCTTGCATCTCAGAAGAGCAGGATGCAGAGGACAGGAAGTGGGTTCAGAATATAAAACATTAAAACCCTCCTCTACTTATCCACTTCTTCCAGACAGATTCTACTTCCTACAGGTCCCACAATTGCCCCAAACAGCTTACCAGCAGGGGACCAAGTACTCAGACAGGAGCCTGTGCAGGGTGGGTATCATATCCAAAGGCCACACTGAATTTGATTAATTCTTATTGTTGCTAATACCATGGCCCTAGTTCAGATATTTTTAGTCTCTAGTCAGTCATGGACACTTTCTAATTCATTTCTTGTCGTATCTTTCCCTGACTATAGAACAGCCGGAATCCAGTTCCTCACAATGCTTATGCCTTCCTTTCCACCCTTCTTCCTGCTCTCTGTGTTATTCAGCATGGTCTCACCTGCCATGCTGCTACTCAGTTATTTCTCAGCTCAGATGTGGTCTCCTCCAAGAGATTTCTGGTGTCTTATGTCTACTAGTCATGTCCCATCTCTGTATTCATATCAACTTGTTTTATTCTTAGCACATATTAGAGTTTGAAGCAGCTATATTATGAACAGGTCTTGGGATTCCAGTTCCTCTCTCTCCATGGAATTTCAGAGTCTGTTTTGTGGCTGTGGCCCAACAATCTTGGACTTCACCTGTAGTGTAATCCTTTAAAATGGAGAAAGTTACGATTTCCCATCTTCTGTGCTCTGGGAAACAGGTTAGCAAAGAACATCCCTTCCTAAGGGACTTAGAGAAGACCCACATCCCACTCTTCATTTGCTTCACAGGTAATTAGATGAACTGCCCACTGATCATCCATCCCTTGTCAGTCAGAGCACACAGTCAGTTAACTAAGCTTGTGGGCATCCCTTCTTTTGCTCAGGACACTAAACTTGGTTCAGCTGAAGACAGCCCATGTGTGAATTTGCTCTCACTCGGGTAAAACATCTGAACAGCTATGGGACTAGCCATGTTCTCATTTTGTTTCTTCACACTGGGCTCTTTCAAGCCTTTTTGCTGCTCCCTATCTAGGAAAAGCACCCCCCACACATATTTCTTTTGGTGTATATGAATTTTGTGGTCACAGTGTTCTCTATTACAACAGCACATCCTACTCCAGTGCAATCATCTCTTTACCTTCTTTCAATAATCCAATAAAGAAGCAAATAATTCAATAAAGAAGCAAAATGTTTCTTCAATAAATATGAATTTGATTTAATTAGATAGTTTTGGTGCATTGTGTACTGTTTTGTTTCTGTGATAAAATAGGATGACAACTTACAGAAGAGTTTATTTGAGCTTATGGTTCCAGCGTCCATCTTGTTGTGGGAGTGCGGCAGCAAGCAGGATGGCAGGCATGGTGTCAGCAGAAAGCTGAGAGCTCACACCTTGAACGGCAATCACCAATCAGAGAGAACAAATCGGAAGTAGGAGAGGTTTTCAATCTCAAAGACAGTCCCCAGTGACATGCTTCCTCCAGCAAGGCTGTGGAACCTAAACTTTCCTAAGCACCAACTGGAGAACAGTGTTCAAATGGCCCAGACTCTGGGGAATATTTCTCATTCTCTACATGTGGAGTCTAAACAGTATATGGCACATGATGATTTCCTAATGGATATTCGCTATGTAGGAAAAGTAGATTGATAGGTGAGATTCTAGCCAAATACTGTAGCTTGTGCCTTGTATCTGGTGAATCCAAGTACTGATTGCTTGACTTTCCACCATTGTGGCTTTCACAAAAAGACAGTTTCACTTTGAGCTGATTCTAGGGAGCAAAGGCAGAAAACAGTGGGAAATAGTCATTCTGCTCAGAATAGGTTGCTTAGGTAAGAATAGAGTAAATCCATTAGTGCATTTCATTTACATTCACTGACAGGGGAAAGAAACATGTTCTGACCATCTGAGCTTTATTTCCTATGTTACCATGCAATCCTTCATAGCATACTCAGTGAAAGAGGTGAAAAGGGCATGAGAGGTACACCTTCATATCTAGAAGATGCCGAGCACCCATGCGATCAAAGAGTTTTAGTAAAAGAAATGAAAAATCCATTATATAAGCAGGATTTATCATTAAAAATGTTTATATAAATTTGTATTATATTCCTGGCTGTATTTAAGTTAAAACCAAGAGAAACAAGAAAACATAACAACCATAACACCCCTTAATCTCTGAACACATCTCTATAATCTACTATATTTAGGTTTTTTGTTTGTTTGTTTGTTTCTTTGTTTAGATAACATAAGGATCCCTGTGGATCATGGAGCATAAAAGCGACTATGATTTTAAAAGATATGTTGATATGTCTCTCATGTAGCTCAACTTGTTATGTATCAGAAGATGACTTTGACCTTCAGTTCCTCCTGCCTCCAGCCTGAGTGCTGGGATTATAGATGTGCACCACCACACCCTGACGATGTGATGCTCTGGGTGTGCTGGGCAAGCCACTCTACCAACTGGGCCACATCCCCAGCCCTAGATAAGGATGATTTTATAGGAAAAAGTATCTTTAACCTTGAAAGACAAACAACTCATATTTTTCATATACTGTTTAAACAACAGATTAACAATAAAACCAAACAACTTTCCATCCAAGTTTAGTTTTTTTTCTCTTCTTATGACTAAGCATCCCTGCCAACTGTAAATAAATTAAATGATAATCATGAATGAGGTACATAGCTAATTTAGGTTTATTACCTTCTTATATGTATAACAAATATGAGCTTTCACAGTTAGTTTCATTATGTTTCAAGACCCATAAAATGTGCTCCAATTTATTGTAACTATATTGTCATTTTAAGTTAATTTACATAGGAAAATTCTGCTCACTGCTATTAAGGAATCCGTCTCAGGGCTGAGCATGAAAAGGCCATTAATTAGCTCTTTATTGATGGATTGGTCAGGGGAAGAGACTGCCATTCACAGGCCTGGGTGATTACTTAAGGTGATGTGAAAGTCTTGATGGCAGCTGCCTGAGGTCTGGATGGCCATTTTAAATATGCAAATATTAGATATGGTTAATTATTCTGGCTAGAGTTCTTAGAAATAGCATTCAGAAATGCTTTAAATGTTTTGACGGATGGCAGGGCCTCCCCACTCATTTTCTGACCAATGACATTGTGCCCAGCCCTACGTAAGCACCTAAGGGGTGAATAAAGATGGTGGAAGTTGCCTCTTCTCAACTCTCCTTTAGGAAACCTGCTCTATTTTGTCATTGTCTGCTTAGATTAGATTAAATGTCCTTTGGCTCTATTTTTCCTACATTGTTACTACATGTGCTCACTTATTCCAGCTGAAATTAGCTCTATTTCCCCAAGCCTAAATCTCCTTGATAGTTATTGATAATGCCATTTCTCTACGAGATGAATCACTTAACCAATGACATACTTAATTCTTGAAACTCTCTTGTCTTTTTTTTCTCTACTCTCCTATTGCAACCGAACTCTGATTAGTGAACTCAATTCTTTACATACTTGGATGTCTTTATACGTTTAACAAATTCGAGATGTTTCATCAAAGCAGAGAAATTGCTACTTTTCTTTTTCATTATGTTGCAATTGATTTCCAAGCCCCAAGAATTTATCTCCATTTTGGGGATGCATCATAACAAAGAATGTACTTAATCACATTAATTTTAAGTTTGGGTGAATAAAAACACATATCTTTTGCCCAGATGAAGTTTCTTGAAATATAGTGCCATTTTTTAAAATTGATTAACTTCAGCAGTCTCTTACACCTTCATAATTAATATCACTCTTTCCATTTCTCCAAGTATAAATAGGCCTGTCAGACAACGTCAGCCTGCAATCATTGAGCAATGCATAAAGAGTGCCACGGAAGAAGTGATATATGGTTTGGTTC
Source organism: Peromyscus leucopus (assembly GCF_004664715.2). Classification (NCBI taxonomy): domain Eukaryota; kingdom Metazoa; phylum Chordata; class Mammalia; order Rodentia; family Cricetidae; genus Peromyscus; species Peromyscus leucopus. Next base: position 21,600,701 of record NC_051064.1, on the reverse strand, counting down.
TGGGTGATGCAGTGAATTAATGAAGTTTTCAAAGGTGCCTAATATGCAATCAGAGGATAGCTCAGATCCCAAGAGAGTTAAGTCAAAGAAATAAGAACTCTAAAATGATTAGAACTGGAGTTCTAACCTCATCTAACCCAGAGATCACAAGTAGAAGGCAAGCCTCCAGGCTTGGTCTGGTTTACAGGCAGCTTGCTCTCCAGTTTTGAATTGGGGCTTCTTTAGGAAAAGCAATTGATCTCCAGTTTACTATGCTCCACCATGACCACATGCACATAATTACCTCATTTGCCTAGAGCCTACAGGCATTTTGAATCTAAGACTTTGTTAACAGTTTGGGGAACAAGGAGATGATAACTTCAAGGTAACTGATTGGCATTAGGAGTTTCAGCTTGCATGTTGATGGCTCTTTGACCCTCAGAGCTGACATCTGCATATGCTAGAAGGCATTTCACATAGCTTGGTTTTGCATTCTGAGGCCTTTCCACCTTGTGTGCGGTTAAACTCATCGGGTAGTTTAAAATCAGAATGAACTAGAAACCTGGGCCATTAATATATCATTGATGCCACAAAAGCACTTTTGAAGAACAGCCAAGAAAAAATGTATCCAGTCTCCTCATTCCGAGGTAGACTCACGTGACCAAACTGAGGAGGAAGCTGTTTCTTGAGTCTTGTGTCCAGTCTCTATGGGCTGGTGTATTGTTCATTTGGGCAATGATGGTGAAGTCAACAGTTACCAATTAAATTTGGTCTTTCTTCCTCTAATAGTAAAATCACAGCTCCCAAATAGATCTCTGTAAGGCATTTGCTTTCAAAGTGGCACCAGTTGCTCAAAAGAACATTGCACCAAATTTAAAGAAGTAAGACCCTTGTAGCATTAGGGAAATTATTTTTCTCAGCCACTGTGTTCCTCATTTGATTCCCTTATGTCAGTGTAACCTGCATCTTAAAAGATTGTTTGGGGAATGGGGAGAGTGTTCACTGGGTCGTGCTGCCTCACAAGCCTGCGCCTGAGCACCGTCCCCAACAGCCATGCAAAATGTCTCACAGTTGTAGTGTACTCTGATAATCCCAGCTCTGGGGACGTAGAGACAAGAAGATCGCTGGGGTCTCACTGGCCAGACAAGCTAGCTTAATTGTGAATCCCAGGCTAACGAGAGAACCAGCCTCAGCAGAGCAGGTGTTATTCCTGAGGACGACACTCGAGGATACTCTTGAGCCTCTGTGCACACAGGCATGCAGGCAGGCACACACACTCATCTCCCCCAGACATGTTCAGCAACCCCCCCAGCACATGCACAGGGACACACACACACACACACACACACACACACACACACACACACTCATGCAAAAACTAAAAAGATAATTTTCTTTGGCATAAGAAGCAGCATTTCTTAACCTATGCTGCCGTTAATGTGGTCAATCAAAAGCCATTCCTCTATCTTGCAAGACTAAAAGGGAACAAAGAAAAGTTTGCATTGGGAACTACCAGATTCCTTGAACTTTCTGATTCAGAGGTAAGCACCATTAAGAAAACGATGCTTCTGTGCTTTCAGATTTAGAACACACCATTAACAATCAGCAGGGAAGGTGACCATGGGATGAAGGACAAAGTGCAGACTGCTAATTAGAAACGCTCTCCCATTATTCTTGACCTTAACAGGTGGCATCAATATGCTTCACATTAGCTTACACTCCATTTTCAGTCTCTCCTCTTCCCTTATTTCTTAGCCACTGTACAATCGATGAACTTAGAATTTGTCTCTTTTCATTATCCTGTTTTCTCTTTTACAAGGTGGTCCTAAAGAGTCCCAGTAGGAGATGCCTATGAGTCAGAAAGATTGCCCAAGGAAAGCTTGTATTTATGCACTGTAAGGTTGTATTTCTGGCAGTATTCTCTTGTTTGTTTTGACATTTTCATTAAGCTAGACTCCTAGCTTTTAAACCTCCTCTGTACACTATGGCTTTTTTCCACACCTGTAGTAAGCACTTTCAGATTGCCGTATAATTATTTTCTCACTTATTCAGTTCCTTCATTTGACTCTCTGTGCCTCAAGGACAAAGGATTACATCTTAATCAGTTTTATGTTTTTAGCACCTAACACAGTATGTGTTAGATTATTGAAAGAAAGAAATGAATTAATAAAACCTCACAAAGTGAGTACCTGCGAAGAGCCCTATATTTAATATATCCAAGTGTTAGTTAACATATTAAAACAGAGGACAGACATAATGACAGATTTGTGAGATTTATGCAGGGGCTGATACCACCGAAGAAAGGGACGCTGACTCCAGTCCAATGTAGCTAGCAGATGGGAGAGTGGAGAGAACAGACTTGTGCTCTCTGTCAAGTCCTTTCCTCATTCTCCTGCCTTGCTCCTTACCCTCTCACCACCCCATTGGTTCTGGGGTGACCAATTTGGTTTACCTTTCAGTTCTGTCCTTTTCTGTCTCATTATAATACCACCATTAGAAATGAACATCCCCTTTATTATTATTATAATATGCTTTATTATTTGTTGTATGGTAGGAAACATACGTTGCTGGCTCAAAATTCTCTCTTTCTCCTCTATCTCTCCGCTTGCCCCATGAGTTAATTCCAAGCACAGCTTTAAAGTTGGATACTTGGGCAAGGGAAGACTTTTCCTGACTGCATTGTTCCTCCAAGATATTAGTGTCCCAAGGGATGTGTCCAAATAGAATCAGAGTCACCTTCCCATGATTTGAGGCCCCAGCATGTAAGAATTTCCTATGTAAATGGCTTCCAAATCTGTGCTTAGAGCTCATGTGGAGTTCTTTCAAAGATTTGATCCCAGAGAATCTTTGTGCTGTTGGTTGGGGATGCAGGTGGATGTGCTTTCCAGTGTGTATTGCCCACATGCTAGTCTATGTGGCCATTCAAAGTTACCACGGGCAGAAACCTTGGTGGGAGAGGCAAATAACTGTGTTAATTTTGAAGGTTGATTTTTAGTTTTAGTTTTGTGTATTGTGTGTGCCTGTATGTACACATTCATGCCTGTGGAGGCCAGAAGTAGTGGACTCCCTTAAACTGGAGTTAGCGGCTGTTGGAAGCTGCTCATCATGGGTGCTGGGAGCTGAACAGTATGTGCTCTTAACTGCTGAGCTGTCTCTCCAGCCCAAACATGCATATTTAGAAGGAAGCAGTAGACATGGTTCTCCCCAAGGACAAGTGACATCCTTAGTCATTGGTTTTGATTAGTTTTACAGTACCAGGCATGACTTTTCTGTGTGGAGCAAGCTTCAAATCCGTTAAACATGGTTATTTGCCTCCTCAGCAGCAATCCAATGACTGCACCACTTGTCACATATTAGAACACCTCTTCTCATACCTAACTTTTTACATCTACAAAATAAAACAGGAGAGATAGTGTGCTAAATACAGGAAATTCTCCGTCATTGAGCACTTCCTTAGACAGTAATAATGTAGATTGTAATATTCACTTCTGTCTTGGTTAGTTATTTTTGTCAACTTGACACACGCTAGAGTCATCCATGAAGAAGAAACCTTAATGGAGGAATTGCCCCCCATCAGATTGCCCTGTGGGGATGTCTGAAGGGTATCTTCTTGATTGATTGATTGATTGATTGATTGATTGATTGACTGATGTGGGAAGGTCCAACCCACTGTGGGTGGTATGAACCCTGGGTAGGTGGTTCTGGGTTGTACAAGGAAGCAGGCTGAGCAAGCCAGTAATCAGTATTTCTTCATCACCTCTGTCTTAGTTCCTGTCTCCTGGTTCCTGCTTGAGTTCCTGCCCTAACTTTCCTGAATAGTGGGCTGTGATCTATAGGATGTAATAAATCTTTCCTTCTCAAATTTCCTTTCTGTCTGTGCTTTAACACAGCAATGGGAAGCAAACTAAGATACACACACACACACACACACACACACACACAAACAGAAACTTCTACAGGAGTAGGTCACCCTGTAACAGAGCAAGAATACCTCTAGTAGATAATCCCAGTACCAGGGGTGGTTTATTTATTTTGGAATTGTTGGTCAATGAGACCCTATTAACCCCCAAACTGTACAAGGTATTGCAAGTGCTCCTGGTCCCCCTCCAGAATTTGATGGTAAGACCCTGTTGCTGAAGATATTACACACTTCACTCATAGACTGTGGAGAATTCAGGCTGGTACAGACTCGAAGGTTTCATCCTTACTGGCTACCTTTCATAGCACTGGAAGGTGCTATTTTGCATTAATGGAAAAATAATCAATTTTACTCATCTGTAAACACTGTGAGCTACAATAATGACTGACTTGCCAAGTCAATGGAGGCATGAACATCATAACAGTGACCAATACTTTCGTGGATTTAAGGCCCACTCCACAGGATGAGACCCATGCTTAGTATCATTATTTTGGTGCCAAGAACTATAGTTAGACAAGTGATAGGCCCTAAGGAAGAACTACTACTATTATTTTTCTAAAAGGACATAGTATTAAAACAATTCCCAATAATTTATCCTTATTCCCATGGATCCATGCATCTTTCAACCTTCCTCAGAGAAGCATTTGTTATATCATGATTAGCCCAGAGACCCACAACATGTAGAGAAAAAGAGACTAAGGAATTCTCAACCCTGAATGGAACATTTATATTACACAATACAAATACAATACACACATGTACATATTATATATATATATGTGTGTGTGTATGTGTGTGTGTATGAGACAATACACACATATACACATTATATATGATGAGTACAATGCACACATATACACATTATTTGTGTGCATTGTACTCATCAGTATATGTATATACAATGTTTGTGTGCATTGTACTCATCAATATACAATACGAATACATGTGTATTATACATGTATATATATGTACACATGTATATATACAATGCTCACAGAAAGGAAAAGTATAGCATGTAGTGCATGTACACATTATATATGGTGAATATAATACACACATATACATGTTATATATTGTATGTAATACACACATATACATTATGTATACACATGTACAATACACACATATACAAATTATATATGGTGAGTACAATGCATACACACACACATACACACACGCACACACACACATATACATACATATACATATGTCTTCTTCAAAGACAAAAGAACCTTGAAATTGCCTTCCTCCAGCACTCTTCCAGCTTACCACAGAGTCCCAGTGGAAAGGAGTCTTTCTTGGAAGAATCTCTCATCTTGGAATTACTAAGGATGTTTTGCTCTAGAACATAAACCCATCTCTCACCCTGTTTCATACTCCAGGGTCCTTCCAGGTCCTCCAAGCCAGGTTGGGGCTGAGCACTAGGACGCTAACAAACGTAGTTTGGAACAGAGACCAATATTGTCACTGACCAGAGCTGCAGTCTCTGTGGAGGACTAGGTCCCATAGACCACGTATGGTGACAGAAGCATTGGCTGTAGTGAGCTGTAGCTGGAGAGCTTCTCTCCAGGTCCCACCAAGACCCCGCAGTCCCACAACCCACGTATAAAATAATCACTCAGATGCTTATATTACTTATAAACTGTATGGCCGTGGCAGGCTTCTTGTTATCTATTTCTTTTATCTTAAATTAACCCATTTCTATTAATCTATAAGTTGCCACGTGGCTTACTGGTACCTTACATCTCGCTTGTCATGGCGGCGTCTCTTTACCTCAGCCTTCCTATTCCCAGAATTCTCTTCTCTGCTTGTCCCGCCTATACTTCCTGCCGGGCTACTAGCCAATCAGCATTTTATTTATACAGAGCAATATCCACAGCAGTGAGCCAAGCAAACTGCAGCTCTAGATTCAGGTATTGGGGCCACGCCCCTGTCTAGCATCTGGGGTGTGGCTGCAAAACTTGTTATTCTTGAAGAAACCTGACCATGTTTCCCAGTCCTTTGCCCCCTTACAACCCAATGCCACTTCTCCTCTTCACTCCTGCAGGGGAACTCCTGCTTCAGAGTGGTCTACTACTCCAGCTTCGCCAACACAACCCCACTCTGACACGGGGAACTCCAACTTCACCAACACAACCCCACTCTGACACGGGGAACTCCAGCTTCACCAACACAATCCTACTCTAACACGAGGAATTCCTGCTTCACCAACACAATCCCACTCTGACACGGGGAGCTCCTACTTCAGAGTTGGCTGCTACATGACACCCCAGCTTCACCCTCCATGTGGCAGGAGTTCAAGGCCATTCTGTCTAGAAGGCCCTTTGTTTCCCCTTCCTAAGTCTTCATGCAGAAACTCATCTCTCTACTTTCTGTTTATCCTTTTTCTGTTTCCTAAGACAGTGTCCCTCTGTTTCTAATGACCTTCTAAAGTAATGACTTGCAAATGACCAATTTAGAAACAAAACTATTCTAGATGCTGAAAAGATCTGCAGAAAAAATTCTACAAGATCTGAATAATAATATTCAAATTTTGCAGAAGGCTGAAATTTCAGTGGCTAGAATCAGTTAAAGCTAATTTGTTCCTTAATTTCCCAAGCTGTAACTCTAAATTCCTGCTATGTTATTCACTGAGCACTCTGGGAGGCTGGAAATTGTAAACTTTACCTAGATTATAAAAACATGAATCTGAAAAACTGGCCCAATAAGTAAGTTTGATGTCCTGTGAGTTAGTCATTTATGAATATATGTGTAGAATATACATACCTACATATATCATACCAATTTTTAAACCTGTGAGATATTTTGCCCCGGTCAGGGATTTCAACAAAAGGTATGGTAAGATCAATGTGAAATTCAGAAATGATCCTAGTAATTTAAACTTAATTTTTTAGTGTTAAATTTCAACTTAATTCCTGGGGCTGAGAACATAGCTCAATGAATAAGAGCTCCTGCTATACAAGCATGAGGATCAGAGTTCAAATCCCCAGCACCCATGTAAAAACATGGAGCCAGAAATGGTGGTGTGCATGCTCATAACCTCAGTACTGTGTGGGGTGGAGGCAGGAGGATCTTCGGGATTTGCTGGATACTGGTCTAGCTCCAAGTTCAGGGAGACAACCTGTCTCAAGGGATTGGGAGTGGTAGAGCAGAACCTCGGACATCCTCCTCTGGCCTCTGGGTGTGGGCAATCCCCCGGTCTGCTCGAGTGCACGCGCGCGCGCGCGCGCGCACACACACACACACACACACACACACACACACACAAGAAAAAGAAAAACTGAGGCTTCATGTGGCATGACAATGCTTTTTATGGAGATATAAGTTTATTTTTTAAAAGCCACGAAATATGTTGGGAGATGGGAGAGTGGAAGGAGGGAGGAGAGAATAGATAAGATCAAGACACACTGTATTCGTGTGTAGAATTTTCTCAAGAAAACTACTTGAACAAAAGACAAGGGTGTAAATTGTAAATATTTTACTTCATATAAGATAAAAATCAGCACAAACATTTTCTGTTTGTATTATCATTCACATTATTCAAAGCATAAGATGAAGAGTTTAGGCTTGTTGCTTACAAGCCTAAAACACACAGTTTCTTAGTTTGTCTTCTTTATCAGACAGACCTTTCCTTTGGGATTGATTTTATCATTCATTTTGGATGAGAATATTGGCTTATATTGAAATTGAAAGTGAACACGTTAAGAACATTAAATATCTACATTAACATATGTCAACAAAGTAGTTTTTAAGAAACCCCTTAATTTCAAATGTAACAGTTCAAAAAGAGGATAAAGAATTCTTAGAGTAGTCTCTGTTGTGTACCTTAACACAGTCAGTTACTTCTTATTCTGCACACATGCACGTTCATGGCCTTTCCCTCTAAAGGACATTACAATTCACTTGAGAAATGCGCGCACTCTTCGGAGCTGGAGTCAGAAAGAAAGGTCCCCAAATGGCTGCTGGTTGCATTTTTTTTTTTAAATGTAGATTCCTCTTCTTGAGCAGAATCAACAGCAAACAATTTAAAAAAAAAAATGTTCAGAAACTCCTAGGGAAATCTGGGCCTGATAGTACAAGTTGGTAATCCCAGCTACTTGAAAGGTCAAGGCAGGAAGATGCTAAGTTCAAAGTCTGTGAAAATCCAGTCTCAAAATTTCAAAGTTAATGAAAGCAGGGGGTGGGATCCAAGAATATAGCTTAGTGATGGAATGCCTAGCTAGCATCACTAGGTCCCAGATTCAAGCCTCAGTGTAAGAAGAGTAGGAGGATAGGAGCAGGGCTCAGGATGATGCATTCTTTCATTAGTACTGAAATGATGAGATGGGTGAACTGAGTAAGAGGGAGGAGCGTGAATTGAGGACTTGCTGTTTATAACCTAGAAGGGAAGGGGCTTTGTGGACTTAGCTATATCTCCTCCCAATTTGAATGTTAATAACTATTCCCCAACGTGAGAGCGAGAAGAAAGGTCCTGACGAGGCCTTTAGACAATGAGCTTACAGGAGCAAGGGTCGGGGTGTACAGAGGACAGTGGTAGAGCTCTTGCTTGCCTAGAACAACTGCAGAGGGCCTTGCTTCAGTCACTGACAAATAAAAATGATCATAGAAACTGACGCTAAGACCTGGGATCTTTTACTTCTCAAGGAGTTCTGATTGCTTAGTTTTTCTAGGAGTCATATAGCCCTGATAGTGATGGATAGCAGGATTTAGTGGGTAGCCACCATGATTTCAAGTTCTTGTGTCCAAGGGCATAGAATTGGACAGAGGCATGAGGACAGTAGCAGGAGTGATAATAGTTTATCAGAAAATGACACACTTTCAAAGAAATAAGCAGACTGGAGTGAAGAGAAAGGTTTTCAAAGCTCAACTACAATGCTGTACGAAGGATGGGTGCTTTTATGTCACATAGCATTGGATTTTTTAGTCATCTGCTTAGACAGGCTTTCCTGAGCATACTGTATCTGTTACACAGTTCTAATAAAGCTCCATGCATCTTGTATCTTACTTTCATCTTAAAGCTCTACCATCTTGGGGCCAGGTGGTGGTAGCACTTGGGAGATAGTGGCTAGTGAATCTCTGTGTTGAGGCTCGTCTTGTCTATAGAACGAGTTCCAGGACAGCCAGGGCTATACAGAGAAAACCTGTCTTGAAAAATCAGAGAGAGAGAGAGAGAGAGAGAGAGAGAGAGAGAGAGAGAGAGAGAGAGAGAGAGAGAGAGGGGAGAGAGAGAGAGAGAGAGAGAGAAGTGTTCTGTCATCTTTATGGAAGGTTTAGCATTTCAGCGTTTTAGTATTATAGTGCATCACAGGACAGCTTCAGACACTGGAGTTCTTCTGTGGAGTAGGTGGGGGGGAGTCTACCCTTACCATGTAAAAAGGACTTTTTTCACATGCTCCTTTGTAGCCTCTGTGTAAGGCTTTCCAGATCTCACTTTCTGCCCCACTCTACTGTCTCACTAAAGGAGAACCATGGTTCAAGAATACTGGTCTTTGGAACAGACGGATATGGATGATGACCCCAGCTGCCCAAATTATTGAGGTATGTTACTTAAACATGGTACTTAACTCCATGACTCAGTTTCCCTAGCAAAATGGAAACAATAAAAGTACCTGCCTCATGGAACTGTGATGAGTGTCCAGTGAGACAGTGCTGTAAACTGCTTTATTGTCTGTATGTAGGAATTACTGAGAAATTTGAACTATGTTACCACTGTGTACTAGGTATCTTTTTAAAAAGTTTCCACTAAATGAGCCGAATGAAAGTCGGGTCTGTTTCTTATTATCTGAAAGGCACTGAAACATATCCAGATGTAATAAGTCCTCTCTAAAATGTACTTTTATCAGGAGTAGTTTGGTGGGAATATAGATTGGAATAGTTGCTTCTTTTACTCCAACAATGTGAGATCTGTATGAAAAAAATATAGAATTCCCCAAAACAATCTCATTAGGTGGTAAGAAAGCACCTAGTCAAATCCTAGCAAAGGGGGATGGTGCCCATTGTGGTTCATGGCTCATTTTCTCTTCCCGAAGGTAGGTATTCATTGAGAGGGTTTATTTCCTCTCGGGAAGACCTGCCTTACAGAAGCAGGTCCTATAGAGAAATTAGAGCCTGTAGAACAAGGTAGTTCCAGAAAAATCAGCAAATGGAGCTGAAGTATTTCCACATCGGTGATAGAAATACATTTTAAATTAGCATGATGGGCTGCTTCACCAGGCTAGGATAATTGAAGGGAAAACTGTAGAAAATAAACCCCTGGGAAAGGAAACAAATCCCACAGTATTTTTTCCTAGGTCTCAGAATTTCAGCAGCTCTGCTCCTTCCTGTTCTTCTCATCCACTGTGATGCTCTGCAAAATGGCTGACAACAGGCCTAGAGCCTCTGAGGACTTGGTCAGGAATAGGAATTTTAGAGGACAGGGGAAGAAGATAGTCTTCAAGTATTGGCTTGCCATCATAATTCATCTGCGATCCCACAGCTCAAAAGGATTTGAGTGAATGCTATCTCCAGTCTTCATGCTCTCTCCTCAGTCATACTGTCAACGATTATGGAGCCAGTCTGGTTTTAAGTCACAGAAGTGGTAATTTTGGTGACAGTGCTTGGGCTTCCTACTCGGATGCATTTTGAACATTCAGTACAGACTGAATTACTTTATTCTTTCTTTCTGTTAAGAATTTCTAACCCTCTGCTGTTTGATGCCACCCCATGATCCTCTGGGCAAATAGCAGTATATGATGATTCAGTATTAATCTGTGCTTTTAGCTTCTGCTAAATGGGTCTGTACTTCCTTTTGAACCTCCCTTGTATATCGAATAGCCCCACCTTGCCCATCTCTGTATGGTCATGAGCAATGTAATGATTAGTTTGGGTCAAGGTGGTACAAGACGTGAGTGTGAGTTTTGAGTATCCATTTTCCCTGCCGTGATGGCTTTCACAATGATGGAACTTTTCTGAGTTTGACTTTATGAAGTACAGACTTACTTCCCCATGTTCTATCCACGTGCAAATAAGCACTAAACTTCTAACCTGAATAAAACTCTGTTGGGTTAAACTCCAGTTATCTTTGGTGTTATTTATTGTTGTAATACAGATATAATTTTTTGAAAATTATTTCTGAAGAATTGTCACGTAGTGTTGATAGTTGCTAGCGATATGTGGTTAGGAGGTGGCAATGGGAATCAGAAAGAGGAACAGTCATTATGCAATGGTAAAACACTTGGTAAAAGCTGTCACTCTGGCACTGAAGTGATGGCTTAGCAGTTAAGGCTACCTCCTGTGCACAGACATTGTCTGTAACTCCAATTCCAAGGGATCTGACTCCCTCTTCTGGCCTCTGGAGGCACCAGGCACATACATGGTACACATACATATATCCAGGCAAACACTCATACACATTTAAAAAAGAAGAAAGCAGGGTGGTGGTGGTGCATACCTTTAATCCTAATACTCAGGAGGCAGAGGTAGGCAGATCTCTGTGAGTTTAAGAACAGCCTAGTCTACAAAGCTAGTTCTAGGACAGCCAGGACTACACAGAGAAACCCTGTCTAAAAACAAAAACAAAAGCAAATAAACAAATAAATAAAGTTTAAAAAGGTCTTTGAAAAATCTTCCACCTGCACAGTATCTCAGGAGTAAGATTGTGTGTCTAGAGGATTTGCACAACATTCTAGCATGTATGTAATATTATTTGCTGCAGTTTTCAAGGTAATAAACAAATGGGCTGGTTTTGTAAAAAGAAATAAAAAAGACCACTGACTTCTAGAATCCAAGGTCTTGACATGTTGGAAAAACCGATTAATTCTTGCTTTTGAAAGAAAAGAGGTAAATTAAGAAAGCATTTGAAAGCTAGCCAACTACTCAGGCTAATGAAGTCATGGATCTTAGAGGAGAACTTACAAACACCACTTTTTAAACCAGCCTAATCCCTAATTATAGTCTAGCATTTGTCCTTACACCCCAGACAAGGGTGGCCTTCACATCAAGGACTGTTCACCAGATAGAGACCATTATTGGAAAATCACAGCCAATAAAAAAACAGAGTTGTGCTGGGCGGTGGTGGCGCACGCCTTTAATCCCAGCACTCGGGAGGCAGAGCCAGGCGGATCTCTGTGAGTTCGAGGCCAGCCTGGGGACATTGTGGAATTGAGGATGGAAAGATTGTAAGAAGCAGAGGATCAGGGAGTTTCCTGTGAGATTGTGTCTCCTAGTTGTAACAGAAGCTACACCCGTGAAATCTCACCAACATGACTGCCTAAACATGAGCTGAATAAAGACAACGACAATAGACGTGCTAGAGTGAAGGGGAAAAACCACGGGGGCCTCAGTTCCACACAAAGAGCTACAGGCAACTAAGGAAGGCTGAGAGTGGGGGAAACAGTCTTCCCCAGGGAAGCGCACAGCACTGGCTATCCAGCATCAAAGGTCAGCCCTGAAAACACACACAGTTAACATTCTACAGACTAAGCAGGTTATATTTAGAACATGTGTTTATACATCTACACATATCCATGGAACAGCAATTATTGAAAAAAGAAGCCATGAATTTGGAAGAGAGACAGGAGAGGTGTATGAGAGGGCTTGGAAGAAGGAAATGGGAGGTAGAAATGACGTAACTATATTATAATATCAAATATAAAATAAAAATTCTTAAAAAGATGAAAATATTTGAGAAAACACCCTTGCAACCATGACCACCCCCCCTTTTTTTCCAAGAATTATATTTAAGGTATGTCTTTCCTGACAACTTAAAACCTTGTGGTAAGCTAGAATGTCTCAAAAACACCAGGTAAAGGATTTAGACTTAAGAACCCTGAGAGAAGTTTGGGGTGAAAAGTCTAATAAATATAGCAGGTTCAAGATCTGTATCCCAAAGACCTTGGCATGGTTATTAGAACATAGATTTACTAAATAAAAACCAAGATGAGCCTCAAGGTCTTCAGAAAGCCTTACTTTAAGGGAAACAATGAGCTTGGAGTAGAAAAGACTGTGGCACATATCTACTGTGGGAAGAGTGACCTGGCAACCAGGGTCCCCCTACTTCCAAGGACATCGAGTTATATTTGTTTCAAAGTATGGTAAAATACACTTCATCATATTTGTGACCACTAGCTTGTAACTATCTTATGTAGGAAGTTGGCAAGATGTAAATTTAATTTCATCTTCAACTTTTTAATATCATTCCAAAGGAAGCTAGCTTACTTTGATAAGCACATAGTCCTCTTGCCTGGATTAGATTAGAATGTGTCAATCCAGGAACATTCAAGCTACCTTCAGAAGTCTGAGTGAAACTTTGAATCAAAGGAATGTGAGGTACATCACTGTCATCCACATCCAAGCTGGTGGAAACATGTGGACCAGTCTGTGAAGTCAGTTCTCCAAATGTCCCCAAGAAACATTGAACTATTGTGGTCATGTATCAGGAACCCTCTGCTAGTGGTTAAGACAGAAAGACTGCGCAATTTAAGGACCTAGTTTCAGCCTTCTTATTTTTTAATTTTTTAAAATATTTAATGCTGTGTTTTTTAAAGTGTTATTTACTTGTGTGTGTGCATGCTTGTATGAATATATGTGCATTATATGCTTGCTGGTGCCTACAGAAGCCAGAAGGGAGTGTTGAACCTCTTGGAACATGAGTTACAAGGAGGTGATGAGCTGTCTGATGTGGATGATGAGAACCAAACCCATGTCCTGTGCAAGAACAGCCAGTGCTCTTAACCTCTGACCCATCTCTCCAGCCCTAACCACATGACTGTTGACTTACAGTTCTGCTTAGTCTTTGCTCTGATCTCAGGTTTATCGAGGTTGAAATTAAACTTGGAAACTGGGATTCAGCTGAGTGCATTTTCCATAATTACCATTCTATGTGTCTGAGTAGTAATAGAGGCAAAAAGACTTTCCCAGACTGTAGTGCCATGCATCACAGAGAACAAGTCAATAGCATGGGAAACTTCTCCAAGGAAGCAAATCTCATAGCCCTCAGCACAGAAAGTCTTCCCTCAACCTGCCCAGTGAGATTTCAGAACTGAGAACCCATTGACCAGGTTTCTCCCATCTTTCCCTTCTTGGGTTGAAGTTTTTGTGATTACCTGCTCTGCCATTGTCTGCTACTGCGTAGTGGTGTGTTATGGGAGGGGTTTGAAGATAATTTTTGTTTTTAGATTTGACATATTTAGAATAGGAAGCTCCCCATTTGGGCATGACAGGCATAAGATAGTCACATAAAATCTGGGGATCTGGGATTGGGAATGGGTGTAGTGGTAGAAGGAGTCTTTAGAAATGGGGTCAGTATGCTCTGTGTGGTAAGAAAAGCTAAGATGTTTTTAAGACATTAATCCCATTTAAGAATGGACTGGTGTGTTAAGTGACTGATCATGAAATACCTTGATGATTGCCGACACTTCCCAACCTCCTTGTATACAGCCAGGACCAATAGACTTATTTTGGCAACAAGCCATGCTCAGAAATGATTTGTGCTAAAGCGTAAGAGTAGGCACATGTTCTGCAGGCATTGTTGTTCCCTGATGAAATAATCCCTTGAATGGTGCCTATGTGATTATGCAACACAGGCCAACTTCTCCCCTCATCCCTAACCTGTAGTGAGACTAAGAAAGAAGCCATTGTTATGGGAAGCCACAGCAACTGCAGAGACAGTTTTTACTTTCAGGATTCCCTAGTTATCCTGACTAATACAAACTCTGGAACTTCAAAACTGGCCTATACATTACATAATAGAAATATCACTAGCAATTTTTTATGAGAATATATTGAGATACATGTTACAGAACTATGAACGGAATGAGATGTGATCTAGCTAACTAGAGTATTCTCATTGCCACAATTTGACCTTAGTTCTCATAAGCTCTTTCAGCCCTCAGACATTCTAGCTAGGCAGGCATCCAGAAACATGTTGTTTTGCCATTGTAATATTATCTTAATATCTCTTTCATAAATACCAGAAATCCTCTGGGCGTTTATCCATTCTTGCACTCCCAACTTCAATGCATCCCCCAGGTAGATAAATTCTCACATGTTGATGACCAACCCATGCTTAGATCATAGTACACTCAGCATTAAGAAGGCTCTTGAAGGCAGGAGGGATATAAGCAAGTCACAGGGAGGGGCATGCCAGGCACAAGAAAGGCAGCGTGAACAACGCACATGAACAGGCTATACTTTCATTCTTGTCACTAGCCACTGATGTACATGACACAGGTAGTGGCAGTGTGAGGAGTAAGATGGGGGCTGAGCAGAATGTAAAATATCAGCACAGTGTCAATCAGAGCTGTCTTAGTCAGTGTTCTATTTCTGTGAAGAGACACCACGACCGTGGAAACCTTATAAAAAGAAAGCATTTAATTAGGGCTTGCTTACAGTTTCCGAGGTTTAGTCCATTATCTTCATGGTGAGGAGCACAGTAGCATGCAGGCAGACCTGGTAGTTGATTGTTCTGCACCTGGATCTGCAAGCAGCACAAAGAAAAGAACCTCTGGGCCTGGCTTAAGCTTCTGAAACCTCAAAGCCCACCCTCAGTCACATATTTCTTCCAACAAGGCCACACCTCCTCCAACAAGGCCACACCTCCTCCAACAAGGCCACACCTCCTAACACCTCCCAAGTGGTTCCACTCCCTGATGACTAAGCATTCAAACATATTTGCCTGCGAGGGGCATTCTTATTCAAATCATCACAGAGGCAAAACAAGAAAAATCTGTCAGAGAAAATAGACCCTGGTTTTGCCGTTATTTTGTGAACAAAATTAAAAATTGTGAACAAAGCCAGCCTGGGTCCCAGGAAAGGTAAGACAAGTCCAACACAGGAAATCCACATATAAGAATTTGAAATTGAATTATGTGAGAATTTAAAATGAAATAGACTTTATTACATTTAATAACATAATCTATTCAATTCCAGTGGTTCTCATCTTGCAGGTTGGAACTGCTTTGGAGGCTGCATATCAGATATGTACATTATGATTCAGTATGTAATTTGCCCCCAAACTGATGCAACTGGAAATCACCATGTTAAGTATAATAAGTAAGATGCAGACAATACAAATATTACATTTTTCTCATATGTAGAATCTATAAAAGGAAGAAAAGGATGGCATGAGAAACGGGGGCTACTACAGTGCAGGAAGTAGACCAAGACTGGAGAAATGATTAAGGTATGTGTGTGCCTGAATGAAAAGAGCACAAATGGAAAGTGAGGGAACCACTTTCCTTAGACAAGTTCACATTTAGTGTCTTCATGTGTGTCTATGATGAGCAGAGCTGTGCCTTTGAAAACATTGCTTAAGCCATGGAAGCTCAGCATCTCCTTCAGACAATTTTCATATGATGAGCCTGTTCAGATCAATTTCTATATAAAATTCATAGCTTCATAAAATGCCTTAAATACATCTATATGTGTTGTGGGTTATGTCATCCATCCATTTACTCTTCCACTCAGGACACATTCATTGAACAACTGTGAAGTTCCAGGCAGCCTTCCATGGCTTACAAGCAACAGTGAACAAAGGAGAGATGTTCTCTGCCACGTGAGTTATACATAACACATATGGGGAGAGGGAGAGAGAGAGAGAGAGAGAGAGAGAGAGAGAGAGAGAGAGAGAGAGAGAGAGAGAGAGCACAAATACCATGTGAGAGCTGAAAAATTATTATAGTCTTGGTGAACAATATAATAGGAATATTGGAAAAAGACTCACAAGTGTTTCAGTCTTTAAACAAATGTGGTAAATTTAGGCAAATGCATGGAAGAAAACTGAGTCACCTTAGCAAAAAGCACGTTTGCTTTTTAGGTCTTCATACCACCCCATGATCTTGCCAACCTGAGAGGCAGAGGCTGGATGCTACATTTATGTCTTGTCTCCATTTCTATTTTTCAAGCATTTCTCGTTGTATTTACTCTTCAGAAATGTATCTTTCATGTGGAAAATCTTGCATTCTGTATAAAATTATGTTTATTGTTTAATAGTTTCTGTGATCATAAATGAAATTTATATGCATAAATATTTACACAAATGGTGAGTAGAATTACAAGATTGGATGTTATATGCATTTTAGGGCTCTTGAAATACATCCCAAAGTGGGTCTGTAGGAAGGTTACACCTTCTCTGTAGTATCTTAGCAGTATATGGAATTCTATGTGATTTAAATTTTTCATCCCAAACCACACATCATTGCTCTTTTACTTTCCTTTCTTCTTTTGGTATTTCTCTGAAACTATATTAAATTACACATTCCTTTTTGGTGGTGAAGTTGATTTTTAAAATTATTGTTGGTTCTTCAGCATTTTTCTTTTTATTATGAAATATTTATGCATGATCACATATTTGCTGTGATTTTTTTCCAAGTGATAATCTATATGAACAATTTTTGACATTCTGGCACTAAGAAATATTTTATGCATTCACACTTGTTGACATCTTTCTTGTGATTTCTCTTATTATTCTGCTTAGAAAATGTTTCATATCTTGACATCATTAAAATACGTATCTTTTAGTTATTTGGTATGATGTTTTAATTTTCTTTGGTGGATTTAACTTATGTGTATTTATTTTGGTAAGATAGGGTCTCAATTTGAACATTTTCCAACAGCCTATTTTCTGAACGTCGTTTGCTAATAAAATAATTTTTTCCCCATAGGCATATGATGCTCTATTATCTGTTAGGTTTACATACACAAGACCTGGTCTCTTTTGGAACTTGAAATAAGCTATCTAAAAGATTCTGCTTTAAATGTAGGTAGTTATAGTTTCCTATACTTTTTGTCCCAGGTGTGAACAAATTAAAACAATTCTTAGTACTTGTATTGCCTGAATGGGTGAGAACAACCTGCGGAGGCATTTAGGACCCAGGGGAAAGCCAGGCTTGGTATAGAAGGACAGAGTCTCTGGCGCACACGCCTCCTACCCAAATCACAGCCCCGTGCAGCCCGGTCTCTCATTCACAGCTTTCTAGAGAAATCTGAGCTCCAACTGCCAGGATAGGGGATCTCACCCACCCAGTTCAGCCGCGCGCGCGGACACCTGCAGAAACACATTCTCAAAGCAAGCCTGGGCGGCGGTGTGAAGGTATTTGTTCTTTTTCTTCCTTCTGTGTTCTCAGCGCCTCCCCGCCTGTCCCCGCTCTAGTGATGCCATGGCTGCGGCGTTTCAGCACTTCGGCGCGTGGACAGCTCCCATCTGCAATCCCACTGCACTCCATCCTTCTGCACCCCACTCTCCACCGCCTCCGCGGTCCATTTTCCTGCCACGCTGCCCAGCCTGCGCTCCCCAACCATCAGCACCCTATCCCCACCATCGCCGTCATCATCTCCACCATCACCGGCGCGGTAACTACAGTCCACACAACTGTGTCTTGTCACTTAGACAAAGCCTGAGGTCTGCAAGGTAGAAAGGAAAGAGCTCAAGTTCACAGGCATAGAAGGGAAAGTTCAGGTGGAGAGACCCCTGAAAACAAAGAGAGACGCCTGCTTGAGAGAAAGGGAAAGTGGAGGCAGCAGGAAGAAACCCCAGAAAGGGGACAGATGGGGACTTGCCAGACACCAGCAGTTAGCCAGCTGCCTTTCAGCAGATTAGAGACTGTTTAGTTCAGGAAATTAACATGGCCTGAGGCATAGTGTGATTCCAGGAAGAAATGTTAGCTCAGCCCCGATATTCTGGTTTTCCAATGGAGAGTCACCAGGAAGCAGGGTGGGGGTGATGGGTGACTCACAGCACCCACATGGCTGCTTTTCTCCCTAAGCATTTACTGTAGAAACTCTGGAATTAAGTTTTTTTTTAATGTTAACCCCAAAGGTTAACTCTATGGCCAAATGAAAATTAAAATGATGATAGCGAGAATGTATCAAATAAGCCTTTCACCAGGAAATTCTATTTGCTAAAATGTCTCTTCTTCTATACTTATTTCAATTTCCCAATCTTAAACCTCTTCTGGAAAGAGAACAGATATATTCCTTGCCCAAATGGCCAAAGTGGTAATGATATTCTGAGCAGATGGCCTGGCTTTGTTCATTACTAGTCAAGGACTGGCTCAGATTTGGGAGGCGAGATTTCCGTGTGCTTTCTCAGTAATCAGGCAATAACACCATTTTCCTAGAATAGTAAAGGGTAATAGAGTGCAGAAATTGAAAAGGCATTTTATGTAACTGTGATTTGCCTGGTTCTGCTTTACAGTGCTTTCGTCTTCTATCAAAGCCGATGGGGAGTGGGGACATCTTTCAAACAGCTCATGAATTTGGACCTGATGGTCCAGTCCTAGGTCATGGCACCTATTTGATTTAACCAGGATCATTTGCTTTATCAGAGCTAACCAGCAACAGCAACCAAGTGCTTGCCCCCATCATTAATAAGTGTGTTGAAAGGGACTCTGACTTGACCGTACTGAGCTGCAAAGTATTGTCGTTTCTTTCGTTGCTGTTGTTGTTTTTGCAAGTTGTTTTTCATTACATCGGCATCTTAGTTGAAATGTGTTGTATTGAAGTAGAAATGTTGTCAGGTCTCCCACCGGCCACAAGAATGGTTAAACCAGGGGACACAAAGCCCCACTTGGCACTATCCTTGGGCATAACCCACCTCTTGGAAAAGGGACAGTGAAGCAAGTTCTGTTCTTGCTTATCTTTAGAGGCACCACCCAAAGTGGAGAGATTCATAAACAGTCTTCTGGAAGAAGCTTCGTGCAAAAATCCATGCTCAATAATCTTCATGAATGAGGAATAGTAGCGTCATGCCGAGTTTGCTTACTGTTTCTAATTTTATGAACTTAAAAGCACAGTTCTATTTGCCTCTAAATTTCAATCATTTTAAAGCTCAAACCAAGAAAATCAGTGAAAACATTTGGCAAAGTGTATTGCATTTAGTCACCTACCACTGTCCTTAGACTGATGTTATGCACAACAAACAAGAGCTCTCAAGTCTTTGTGAAAGACTTCTTAAAACTCCCTTATCTATGTGCAAAGAATGGTCCAGACCAGGAGGCTGAAAAAAATGTGTACATGTTGTCAATTTGAGCAGCTTCACCAGAAACACAGGCCCGGAATACAAAGCCTCCAGGGCTGCCGGCTTCCTGTGCTCGCTCTAGTTCCCCGAGGCTGGTGGGATGGCAAAGTGGTGCTGCTTCAGGAGATTTACAGGCACCTGTCTCCGAAGCCATGCTTCTTCTCCCTATCGGAAACACTATGCCCAGCTTATTAATTTTTATAGAGTGTTACTGTTGTGGCTTCCACACTTATTTTTTTTTTAGTTAGGGTTGTTTATCTTTCATATTGCTAATAACAAAACTTTCTGATTTAAAAATGGATTTAAAGGTAAACAGAAACATTTGTTTTTCAGCACGGTGTCCTTTTTGTAGACAGGCTTGTAGAAGGGGAAGGGTACGACATTTAAGAAAATGAGCTGGAAGGCTCATTTCCTAAAAGATGAAGTCTTAAACTGTTAGGGCTGGTGTGTCTGCTTTGTGCTTGACAAGAGAGACACCCTATTATCTCTGGGAAATCTGCCCCCAACTTCACAAACTCCCTTATTGCAGAGCCATTCTTCATAAGTGGACTCTGGCTGGCTTTGATCTTCTCTGCTGTTGTGACTTGGACAGAAAAGGTGACAAGCAGCGTGGAGGATTAAAAGCATGGAGCTGGTATATATGTATTAACCCAGAAAAGCCCGCAGGGTCATCAAGAGAGCTGGCCCTCCCTTCCTGATGCATCCTCTCCCAAACAGGCATTGTTTTCATCATTATCACTCTTATCCAAATTTCACTGGAATGAGGCTTCACAAGAAGGCCCACAGTGTGAAGGACCACAGTTCTGCAACCCTCCACAGACCCAAGTGCTGTATCACTGTAGAGAATCCAAGTTTTATGCAGCTTAAAGGAAGTTTGCATTTTGTCTGCCTAAACCAACTGGCCAGACACTGTCTGCACCCATGAAGAACCGTTATGTGTTCAGATGTGAGTTCATTATCTCCCACCTCCTCTCAGTTTTCTCCATCAGGTTACCCTGGGCTGTTTTCTTTCTATGGACTTGTTCTATGTCAAGAAATATTATGGAAAGTGCTTTTAGAGGTAGGCTAATTTCCTGGGAGTTTTTGTTCAACTTGATTTCTGAGCAAAGAAGAATTTCCCTACATGTGTTGGGATGCTAGACACAGCTGAATCTTCGATTCTTAGATGTCTGGCTATTCTTTACCTATTTCTGTTCCTTAAAATAGAATCACCTGGATTTAGATTCTATTATAGCTCAGATGTATTACGTAAACTTCCAGACCTTTATGTGTGTCACATGTATAGGTCACTTGGTGCTCTGTATTTTATAGTTTTAGGAGAGGCAGGGACAAAGTTGTGGGTCAAGGGATGATTGAAGGGCTCACATTACAGGCTACATAAGCAAACTTCTCAAAAGGGTGTCACCTGACATTTTCCCCACATGTTCTTTTCCTTTCATTCTCTTTCTTTCCTCCTCTTCTTCTTTCCATCTCTCCCTCTCTCCTCTCTTTCTTCCCTCTTTCCCTTCCCATCCCTCTTCCTTCTCTCCCTTTTGCCTTCCTTCTCTCTCTTCATTCTTTTCTTCCCCTTTACTTTTTTTTTAGATGTTATAAAGTATGCAAGCATATGTGGGTGTAATTCATAGGGTGATACAGTAAGCTGCCATGGGTGCAATTGCCCATGGGAATGGACACTCCAGTGATGTGCTCATCCCCCTATTAACAATGTGGTGCTGCTGAAAACACAGATATTTCAAGATTTGCTTCGGCGCAGGTCATTCACCTCAGCACTTTGGGGTCATTGCTTCTCAAGTCTGATTTTATTGCTCAGTCAGTGGGTTAGAAGTGCATCTCAGTAGTCTGTTCCCAATAACCTGTGAAGTTATGAGGCTGCTACTGATTAATGGGTAAAATTCTTGATTGATATATAATAGTTATGCATATTGTGGGACCTGGTGTAGTCTTTCAATGAATGTATATCATCACAATGGTCGGGTTAATTATCAGTTCTTTGTGTTGAGAACCTTCCTACTCTTCTGCTGGCTTTAAGATATGTAGTCATTTGTAAGCTATAATTGGTCTACTGTGCTCTGGAACACTGAAGCTTGTTGCCCCAATCTAAGAATATTTTGATACTTGTCCCACTTCTCCGTGTCATCCATTCCTCCTCCCCTTTCCAGCCTCAGTTACTATTGTCTTCTAACTAATCAATGTTTTTGTCCTTTATATGTGAGGGAGAACATGGTATTTGTTTTTCTGTCTGGCTTATTTCAGTTAACATGATGAATGGACCTCCACTGAAGAAGGAGGACAGAGGTTACCCTCTGACTTAAATTTCATACCTTCAGGTATAGTTAGTAATAAAGTTTAACTGAAACAAAACCCAACCCATTCCAACTTCAGAGACAGTGAGAGCTCAAAAAACACAAGTTCAGGTGAAGGTTGGGGGTGGGGGTGGGGGTGGGGTGTCTTCTCTCTTCCCACCTTACCCCAAAGCAACCTTCTCCATTTCACTCTTGCCTGGGAGTTTTCTTCATTCTGATCCTTGCTGTAGCCATTCTTATCCCAACCATATCCACAAGAAGAATCCCAGTTATATAGATGTACTGGGAAAACTAAGTGAGAAGGGGAATTTAAGGACTATTTGGGGAGGCCCATCTTTCTTATACCTCCAGATTATTTTCTCAAATAATAGAGTCTATTTTGGAGAAAATATCTTCTTCATTTGGAGAAAAAATACTCAAGCATTTCCCTCTCCTGTCTTCGTCTCTCAATGATACGCCTACCAAATGCAACTGATCTGCTTTGGACCTAGGAGTGCTAACTGCTTGTGAGTTCTTAGGGCAATAGAGGGACATCATATGAAGACATTTCAGTCTCTATAACCTTCTCCCCATGTACTTTCTCTCCATAAGATACACTGATTAGAAAGAAAGCGTTACTCTAGTGAATCACTTCCATCCTAATGTAGCAGAGAGGCAGAAGGTACTCTACTGTTTTCCAGCTTGTCTAGCCCCCTTTTACATCGTCACACAGCAAGCTAAAAACATAAAAGATGACAGAATGTTGTTCTAGAACCCAGGACTCAGTCTTTGCCAAATAGTCCCAATGTACCTGAGGCCTGGTCCATCTTCATTTCAATCTGGCATCTATTTTGGGTAAGAAGTTCTCATTGTCTCCACATTGATGGAACTCATTGCAATTTACTTTTAACCTTTTTCCAGAGTGGGAGCAAATGGAAGCACATGACAGGGTGTTTGGTTGCTATTTTAAAAGGATCCAAGGGAGTCTGCACAATGAATATTTATGGGCAGGAGTAAGCCCTGGGTTAGGGCTGAGCTAAAGGTGATGGAATGCTGAAGGTGAGCCAGGCCTCAATTCTGACCATGCTACACTTCCTGATGATTAAAGGTGTGCCCTTTGTCCTTCCAGACATGTCTGTCCACCCCGGTACAGACAGTTCCCATCTGTAAATTGGCTAATGTTCGATGAAATTCAGTGCATGCAGCAGCCGTTGTTACTCTCAGGGCTTCGGTTTTCTTGTCTTTATGGAGGAAGAAGTCCTGCAAGGCACAGCAACCCTCTGAAACCCAACAAGTGCAAAGACTCTCCCACAGAATGACACATTCTGAATGTGTCATTAACAACCCCGAGACTGAAGTGTGGGCTCCCCAAGCAGTAAGGGAACATGTTAGCATTCAGAAAACAGCTCAGACAGAGTGTCCCATAGGAAGAAACACTAGTCAGTGTGATTGTAAACATTGGTCTAGACCTTCCAGTAACATCTACTTTCATGTCATTTGGTACAAAAATTTCTTTTGAACTGAGTGTGGTAGAATATGCCTACAATAACAACACTCAAGAGGCTGAGGCAGGAGAATTATGAACCAGAAGCCAGTCTGAAATATGTAGAAAGACATTCTTTTTTTAAAAAAAAAAACCAACAAAACAATAACAAATAATTAAAAGATAACACAAACAAATTAAAATTCTCTTTATCATTCCTAGGTGAATATATATGTAGTTTATATGTGTAGAATAAAGTTTGAGAGAACATATGTTTAAAATTTGTAAAAATTTTTATTTGTGCTAGTGGATGATGTACTTAATTAGACTTTTATAAGTAGGTTTTATCATGAAGATTCATTTTTCATCCTTTTGTAAAAGAAAAGTGCTCACAAAATAAACATGGGTTTTCATCTTATATTAATGTTGATAAGAAATTCACACAAAAGTCACACTAACCTGAAGTTTTATTTATTAGTGATTTATGTTCATATATTTCAAGTAATATTAAGTCCTTGTAGGGTTTAGTTGTTGTTATTGTTGAGACAGGATCTAATTTTATATCCCACACTGGCCTCAAATTCACAATCCTCCTGCCTTATCCTCCTGAATCTTGTGATTACAAGGTTAGCCACTATGCCTAGTGAGGTTTTGTAGACATTATTTTTCTGATAATGACAACAATATTCCCTCTCTTCTTCAAATTTGGTGCCTGATGTGAATGCATGAGTTAGGATGCTGCTAATAAGAGTGTGTTGTTAAAGATGGCACCTCTTCAGAGACAAGGAATAGCCATGAACAAAGTGTGGAGAGGTAATCTGGGGTGTGAAGGCTTGTCCTTTTTATCATTTTTAGTCTAAGCTTTCAATCTCCCTTTTCACCTAATAACTAATAACTTAACTTTAAAGGTCGGCTAGAAATTAGGTGATATAATTAAAGCCCTTGGTACATAACAGGCACTCACAGATATTTGTTTCTTTCCCAATGCCACTACTAGCTCAGTATTGGACTTTAAGCCAGCTCTGCAGTAGTCTGCATCTCAATATCTTTTATTTATCTGGAGACAACATAATTAGGATATTAACAAGAATATTACAGCTAATGGAAGAGCTCTTTTCATTCCATAAGCACCTTCACTTGTCTTATTCCACATGATTATACCTTAGCATTTCCCAGGAAATTATCTTTCTTCTACACATTGAAGGACCATTGTAACAAAGCACAAGATAATTAATGTAAAACACTTTGAAATGTTATATATTTTTAGAGAGGACATTGCTACAATTGGTCTGAATCCTCCCTGCTCCCCCCCCCCAGATACAAATGTGGTTTTTTGAAGATGATAATGAAATAGATGAGAGTAATAGGTGATAAAAGAGGTGATATAGGTTACATGAAAAACTTTGCTTCCTTAAAGGATTTTTTGTTACTCTTCACAAAGATTTAAAAAAAGATAAACATTTATAAGTACACTTTCTTAAGATTGAATGTGTGGGGGTAAATATATACTGTAGATTTATTTTTTGTCTTAACTTGAGTTAAATGAGTATTTGGAATCTGTGGATGTCAAGAATTTAAACAAAAAGCAGGAGAGACTCAAATTTCTAGTTTATTTAAAAAATGCATGGATTTTAAGTGCAGGCCTTCTCCAACTTGGCCTCCCAAGAGATGCTCTTGTTTTAGAATACAAAGCCATGAGTGATTCTCCAGCACTGAGAAGAGCTGCTTTCTGCACCTGCCTAAAGCTCCCTCTCTGGTTGGTGAGCAGACTTTACTGCTGATGCCATGACTGGCACTCTGTGAGGCATGGCAAAGGAAAATATTAAAAAGAAGAGCAAAATATGTGACAGCTGGCAAAGCCACTGCATCTTAAGCAGCCCAGCCATCCCCCAGTGACAAAAAGAGGAGGGAGCTAGTGGGCACCTATTTGTAAGGTGCAGCACTAAGCTGTCTAAGAAAGCCTGGCAACCCAGAGGCAGATTCTGTCTCATAGAAGGGTTAGTATGGAAGAGCAGGAAGGGGAGGAGAGTGGGATTCTGGAGCTGTGAAAGGAATGTCATATGGATGTTAAGTAGCAAATACTTGGACTACTGCTACACAGCAGAGGCAAACCAGCAAGTGAATGACGACCATCGTCCAGAGAGATTATTTGGACTATCATTCAGTGTCTGCCTCTTGGCAAGTCATTTAATTTCTTTGCATCTCAGTTTTTACTTATTTGATATAGTTGTTCTAACAAGTATTGTAGTATGTGAAAAGATTATTCAAGTGTCTGGGACATAATAAACACAGTGATAATAAATAATGAATCATAGCTATTATCATTATTATAAATACCATCAGGAAAAGAAACCACTCTTATGAGTACGACATCAAGTCCAATGTAACCTATTTATAATTCAGAAAAGTCAAGTGAGAACTAAAGAGCTGTGGTTGATTGAAAATGCTGCATTGTGATAAACATTCTCCATACAGCTTTTCTTGTACCTTAACTAGCATTGATCGGTGTTATTTAAATAGCAGGCTGTTCAGGCTTCTGGTATGAGGGATTTACCTTTAATGATATATATATAATCATCTTAAGCATGCAATCCAGTGACCCTGGCTGGACTATTCTCAGCAGAAGCTTCTATTGCATGCTGAGCACAGAATAAAGATGTAGATTAGAGCAAATTTATTTCAGATATTATAGTTTGGAGGCATAGCTATGTATGGAGGCAGGGCATGAAAAATGCAACTTCAATTCTTCCCTTGAACCCATAGTAATTTATCTGGGAAACATTGTTGAGTTCCCTGAACTGTGAGGTAAGTAACTTGCTCCAAAGCAGCTTTAAATCTTCTTCAGGGAGCAAGCTGTTGCTATGCTTTGTGCTCTTAGCATTGTGCTCCTTGGCTTGGAACTGTGAGCATTACCCATAATGCTTCAGTGAGACCAGGATCTGAAATATAATGTGCCTAGGGGAAATTCTCTGGGGGTGGGGGAATTCTTTGTAGATAAGGGAGAGAATTAAAAGTTAGTTGCAAGGCTTTATTTAAGGAAAGTTGCCCTCTCCAGACAGGGGGAAGCAATGACGTGTAAAAAGTGTTTTGACTGCTGTTTTTATTGATGCTTTGTATAACTGGTAGCATCTGGTGCATTATGTGCCCCATCCTAGGCACTGAGAAAACGTCAGTTGTCACAATGAACGTCTTTGCCCACAGAGCTGGCCCTCTTTATGCTGCATATACTGAGGAATCCTGAATAAATAATAGACACCCCCTTTTATAGGAGATTCTGAATAAAAGGGGGAAGTGAGGATGGTAATAAAGCATGGTGTAGTTAAGTGTGTATGGATCATTTGATTTCTGATTTCTGAGCTTGGGGAGGGTTTCCTGGGGAAAGGGACTTTCAGATTGAGTTGTGGAGAATGATGAAGAGTTGGAAGCTAACAATGAATGTTAATCACAGTGTGATGTGAACATATTTCGGTTGTAACACTTAGAGTAATGGAAATACAGAGAATTCATAGGTTGGCAGCAAAGACTGTGGTAGAAAGCCTGCTTCCCATCTAAACACTGGAGTGGTGATGGTCTTAATTATGCAATCATGGAGCTGGAAAGATGGGCAGAACAAGAGTTGACCCTTAGGTTTCCAGTATGCATGGGAAGTGATGTCACTCACTGAGAGAAGGAGCTGGAGGATCCAGTTCAGGATGGGGAGCTATTAGTTCAGTTTTGAACATGTGTTTATAGTATTGAAGGACATCTGCAGAGAGCTTCTCAGTGGACAACTGAATGAGGAGACTGGAGAGCAGAAGGAAGCTAGGGACTGAAGCTATCTGCATGCAGGTGGACAGATCATGGGGCAGGATCCTGAAAATTCTGGCATTGGCTTTCACAGAGGGAGAAGAATGAGTAAAGAAGGGGCAGGGATGGCCAGGGCATATGGACAGAGAATGGAAGGACGGAAGGAGAAGTGCTCTAAGGATGGAACAGTCAATGTCAAATACGGGTAGATGTCACCTACACTGGAAACTGAAAACTGTCTTTTGGATGCAGTAGCATTGAATGCCATTCAATATTAGGCGACCACCTGCATGGATTACTCTGTACTCTTCCAGTTTACGTTTGTTCCATCATCATCATCATCATCATCATCGTCTGTCTTTGCTAAGGTTGCTATTGCTATGATGAAACACCATGGCCAAAAGCAACTTGGGGAAGAAAGGGTTTATTTGACTCACCTATCCTGACTCAAGGTTCACTGAGGGAAACCAAGGCAGAAACTCAAAGAAAGCAGGAACCAGGAGGCAGGAGCTGATGCAGAGGCTATTAAAGAGTGCTGTTTGCTGACTTGCTCCTCATAGTTTGCTCAACCTGCTTTCTTATAACACTCAGGACCACCAGCCCAGGGGTGGCACTCCCACAATGGGCTTGGCCCTTCTGTATCAATTACTAGTTAAGAAAATCCTGTACAGGCTTGCTTATAGCTTGATCTTATGGAAGGAACTTCTCAGTTGAGGTTCCCCTCTCAGATGACTCTAGGCAGTGTCAAGTCGACATAAAGTAGCCAACACTGTGTCATTCGTGTCTACATTTTGATAACAACTGCACCTCCATCTTTGGATGGTTGGTGAGAACGTGTTCCACAGTGTCTAAGGGTGTGGTGAGTGTAGGGGTGAATTAGAGAAAGGAAGCACACAGTGAGGCAGCTTTGTGAAGGCTTGTGGTCAGCTATAGGAGAAGGAATTTTAATACTGGGTGAATATTAAACTAGCTAGAGTTTCAAGTTTCCATCAATCCTAGAATAGTTCATAGCATTATTTTTAGTGGATCTTTAAAATTAGTGAAAAATAAAACTCTGTTTCTTATTCACACATTATAGATCTAGATGTTATTTTACAGATCAAATGTATTTAAACATGTTATTTTTATATTATTACATTAAAAATGAATATTAGTTAACTGGAAGTGTTCTTCATCTCCCCCACCATGAAGCAGACAGGTGTAGATGTATAATCAATCAGGCCACTTATTTTGTCTTTTGAATGATCTTGTGTGATGACGCATTATCAATAATGATTAGATGGGAAGTGAATATTCTCTCTTACTATAAATACTGTTTACCTAAGAAACAATGCATGCATGTGTATATGTATATATATATACATATTGTACTATATATAGTATATGTATACACACACACACACACACACACACACACACACATATATATATATATATATATATATATCTCCATGATTCCTTATTGATTCTTTCGGAATTTCATATCATGCAACCCAATTCCTCTCACCTCTCAGTCCCTCCATATCCACCTCTCACTCCTGCAATGTCCCTCCCAAAAGAAACCCCCTCCCTACCAAATTAATTAAAAAACAAACCAAGCAAAAATCCGCCTCAATCCTCCATTTTTATCTCCTCTCCAACACCTCTCCATCTCTTCTAGTGGCACTGGGAGCTGCAGTGTGTCACACAGTCCACCCTTTTGTCCCATCAGCCCCAGTGCAAATGTTCATTGCAATGAGTCACTGGTCTGGTACAAGGCTTCTGGCCTCTGGCACACCACCATCACTGGATCCTCACCAAAACTCCTCTCGGATATTCTGTGCCCCGAGTCACGGGGATCCTGTAGCTACTGTTCTTCAGGACCAGTCCCTTCACGTGCTCCAGCAGGTCACAGATGTGGCAGATGTTAGGGTGGGCCAACCCGAGCCTCAGAATGTAGGTCTGGGTGGTAGCCGAGCTGGTCAGGCCAGCTCACTGGGACCGCCCCCTCAGGCAAGCGGAGCCAGCTCTCCTAGGTCCATACAAAGCATGATTTTAAACATATACATACCTGTCTTTCTGTTTTGAGAATTTGAAGGATAACTCAGACAGATACCTGTGGGAGGTTAAGCATGAATACACAAAACAAAAAGTAGATGCAAATAATACAGCAGATTTTCTTTCCTCTTTTTGTTGCCATTTATATGGAGAAATAAGACAATAATCCTATGTAAAACAGTATCTCAGGACAAATGATAAGTTACAGAAAATGGACAGATTTCAGAGCCCAGATGGATGAGGTAGAATGCGGATTGAGAGCGTTGCATGCCTGTGGTTTCTTTGCAGGAGTGGAAGAAGTCAGAATAACAAATCCCACATGAGCCTGTAAACCCTTCTCATTGCTCAGGATGTCCTTGTTGAAGGTCAGTCTTCCAGCCCTGAACCTGTCTGCCACAACCCACCCCATTGTGACAATACTTTTACCATTAATTAGGCACCTTGGGGTCAGGTTAGGCTGACGTTTAGTAGTCTCTTAGTATTGTTAAGCTGTGGATGGCTGCCTTTAAAAGATGTGAGGGGCAGATATCTATCTGAGATACTTCTGTTTAAGAAGTGAGGCTAACAGGAAACAATGAATTGTACAGCAGCCATAATGTCTGTCAACAGTCCCATAAAGCATACTTTAGCAACAACTACCACAACAAAATCTTTCATTAATAAAAGGGTACTCTATTGCTAATTTGACCACAGGGCATTATCTTAGGGAGTCACCCACTGTAACTAAAACTTTTGTGAATGTATTTCAAATATTTGCATATTAAATATTTAAGTTGTTGATAATAAGCCAAATGTCCTACCTAAAGGATTATATGCAGCTTAGTTACAGGATATGGACTTGTCAGACTCATATTTTAATGTACTATTTTCTATCTAGGCTCCAATTCATTTGTCCATATTTTCTCTGCATCATCTCTCTCTTGTGTGCATTTGTTTTTCAGTAAGCAATGGCCTCGATTTTCCTTCTCTTTTGGATGGCCACCACCACATAGGGCCTGAATGTCCAGTTGTTTTCCGAGGACAGAAAGAAGACTCTGCATTTGTCTGTTTTGGGGGCAGCCTTGTAGGAGAACCATCGAATGGGCCAAGGATTCAGCGCGCTTTCATGTGAATGGGACCAGTTTCTGTTCTTCCCAAACCTCAGAGCTTAAGCACTTGGGAAGAAGATTTGGCCAAGATGACACACTTGCAGGCTGGGCTCAGTCCAGACACGATAGAGAAAGCCCGCCTAGAACTGAATGAAAACCCGGACGTTTTACATCAGGACATTCAACAGGTCAGAGACATGATCATCACCAGGCCGGACATTGGGTTTTTACGTACAGATGATGCCTTCATCCTGCGTTTTCTCCGAGCCAGGAAGTTTCACCAAGCCGATGCCTTCAGACTCCTGGCCCAGTACTTTCAGTACCGCCAGCTAAACCTGGACATGTTCAAAAACTTCAAGGCAGATGATCCCGGCATTAAGAGGGCTTTGATTGATGGGTTCCCTGGAGTGCTGGAAAACCGTGACCACTACGGCAGGAAGATTCTCCTGCTGTTTGCTGCCAACTGGGATCAGAGTAGGTAAATGTAGATAGTGTCTTTACTTGGCTTTGTTTTGACATAGCATCATCACTGCATGCTGGGGTGTATGGCTCTGTAGGTCAAAGGAGGCTTTAAGACCCAGGTGTAATGCCACCCAAAGGCAAGTCCACAAGGGAATCACAGCCTCTGAGTTGTATTGGACCCTAGAAGTGAGTGTTCCATTCACCAAACTAAGACATTTATTTTAATAAACACAAAGCTGATATATTCTAGAAGATCCATATATTCTTTTTAGTGTATCAACAGTACAAAAAAATGGATTCACTGGATTGGTTGCCACACATAAAATAATTTTGTGGGTGCTCTCTGTGACTTTAATATCCTTCTCTTCTGGGTGCCAGATTTTCCAACTAAATGGATTTCCTTCCGAACTGTTCTTTTTAGAGCCACAACTCTACATGCCACAGGCTGAGTATACCATCGTCCCCTGTATACATACTCATCCCTCTACCCAGTTCCTCATGCCAAAATGTGGAATCATCTTTGGCTTTTATCCTAACATTGTATTTCTCCCTAAATTCCACCTACACCCCAATTTTTTCTTTCAAAATCATTCCCAGTATCTTCATTTCGCTGTGTCTATTGCTATTGCCTAAGTCCAGGTTCACATTATTCTATGAAAACAATTATAGAAATGTAAGGTCTCTGCTCAGTAGTTGCTCCTTCTTGGTGCCTACCACATGTTCTACCAGGTATTTGTATGATCTCATTTAACCCATCCAAGACCTGGGAATGATAAATGCTATTGCCATTTCCCATACTTCACATTTGATGGCATACAAATGGGAAAAGTTAAGGACCTGGATTCCATGTCACACAGCTAGTGAAACCAAAGTGGAAGTTAAGTCCTGGCCATGTGACTTGAGTTTATGAGACCAGGGAGGATGACGACTTTCACATGTTTATGTCTTAGCCAGGTAGCACAATAAACAATGTTGAATGGGGAAAAAGTGAAGGAACTGATCTCTCAAGAGTCAGCTGTGCGTAGACCTTTCACAACAACATCATGGATGAATATTTTATGTTCATGGGAAGACACAGGCTTAACTGAAAAATACATCAAAAACCTTTCCAGTGCTATTTAGAGGATTTTCTAGTCCACCTTCCCCAGGCCTTATGCCACTACTTTTTCTAAGAATAACAGTAGTACAGGAGGTCTTCACAATCATTGACAATTTCCTGGTTGATAAATCAAGGCAATACCACCTGACTCTGGTACACAAATGTTTCCACAAAATCAGTCTAGACTTTAGTCAGTTCTGCAGCTGCAACAGCAATAGTGATGTGGAATGGATATCATGTTTGTCAAGTTCATGTTGCAGTTAATAGTGAGCCTTGATTTGCATTGTCCACTGATGAGAAAGACAGCTGGATTTTTACATTCATTCATTAGCATCATTCAGTCAACAAACACATAGAGGTGTGACTTTGAGGCACTTAAAACAACGGTGAGAACATGTAGTCTTCATCAGTGAAGACCCAGGTACAGTTCACGGTCCATAAATGGTGCAACGTATAAACAGCTAGCCCCTGTTCACTACTGGATAATTCCTCCTGAGGCACATGAGCCATAGACCCAGCGTCTAAACTGAAGGGAGCAGTCCTACTCCCAGGAATGGCACATTCACATTCTGGATTTGGAAACCGGAAGGTTTTGATGATTTTGGAGAATAATCATGCTGACATCATTGTGCTAAACTGTCAGTTTTCTGGGGCTTCTATCTACTAGGATAGACTGTGCGCTGAGCACCACTGAGCTGTGATGTTCACATAAAGAAATGAACCACAGTAAAATACTTTATTCCACTTAAGATTTGGCCTGTATATATCCCCAAATACATTGTGAAGAAATAAGAGGTAACAAATCTCTGAGGAAATAATGAAAATGTTTATGATTATTATAACCTTGGACAAGTTACTTCCTTCTCTGTTCCTTGGTTTCCTCATGTGTAAAATAAGCTTCTAGCTCTAATGACTTAGGAATGAGATGCCCATTCAGCCTCATCCGATGGATGAGAAGGGATTCTCAAAACACTTTATAGGCTCCACATTCGCTTAACTTTTAAAAAATAACCTCTCTTCTCCCCTTTCCCATAGTCCCATGCCCTAATTATCTTTTAACTACACAATTTTATCCAAAGCATTTTGCTTTTTACAAATTGATATTGGTGAGTCTATTCACTTGGCATTAAATTAGATACAAACAAACCAATCTGAATGTGAATATGACCATATCATTTAGTAGTTATGTGACCCTAGACAAGCAGCCCCTTGGAGACTGGTTGCTCTTCTGGAAGGCAGGGAAAGAGAAATGTCTTTATGTGGAGTGGGACAGAGCAATGCCATGCTGAAGTTCATTGTTTGGCACACAATAGACACTAGCTCCTGGTATTATCACTAATATTTTTAAAATCTGACTTCAAAAGTAATGGAAGACAGATGGCAAATAGGTTAGAACTGGGTTCAGGAGAGCAACATTTCAAAACCAGAGTGGGATTATGCATGCTACTCACCCACTCACTTGTCTAAAGCACCTGCTTGCTTTCCCCAGATACTTGTCACACAGATGAGGTCCAAAAGGCCAGGGAAATTTCACAGCTTTGCAAAGTGATTGCTTCTCTCTGGGGGCTTAGATGATCAGGTAGTGATGTGAATGTCTCATGTGAAAGTTTACTGAGATTAAGGTGATTATTAATATTTATTTAAATGATGTAAATATCATCCACCTTGACCTGATACATGTATAAAAGTGACTGGCTCAGAGCAGGTCATGACAGCCATTGAACTACCAGAATTCAAGCTGGTCTTGCTCAGAGGCAGAGGCTCCACCAGCAGAAGTCTGTCGGACTTCTATGCTTTCCGGCTGCCAGGCTGGGCTGAATGAGTTCCATCATGAGTACCATGCACTCATTCATAAGGTGAACGTAGCCGGCCCTTCTAGAGCCAGCAGCACTGTTATTTCAGTGTACTAGCTGGATGTGCAGTGGGGACACAAGGAGTTACTTATGTACTTAATGGATCTTACTCAATGGTTCAATGATCTTTCTCACCTAATCTAATACCAGCATTGGCAAGAATTCATACTTTGAATCTGTAACATCTCTAAAGAAAATTTATTTCTTGCTTTTTTTTCTGAGCTGCAAATTTGGATCTATGCCTTTGCTATCAGGACCCTGGTGCTGCAGAAAGAAAGACAAGCAGGGAGGCACACGTGTATTTATCCCTGGGTTTCACTTGGTCAGAAACAAAAGTTAAACTTGGATCCCATTGATTTACTTTTTAGAGTATCAATTTCTCAAGCGGAAACTAGGTAAGACATCAGGCCTCCTAGACTGCTAAGAGCTGTTAGGGAGACAGAACATCACTAACTTGCTGATAGCAAAGAAAGAAGTCTGGAAGGAGATGGTGCTATCTTCTTCAGAGAGCAACTTGACTCACCCATGGGAAAGCGCTCATGGCTTTCATTCCAAGTTAATTCCAAAGACATCTGGAGTCAATTGCTCGGTCTTGGCATTGTGAGAAGTTTCAAATACCATTGGAGCTTCTGCAAGGCCGTGTGTGCATGTGTGTGTGTGTGTGTGTGTGTGTGTGTGCGCGCGCGCGCGCGCGCGCGCAAGAAAGAAAGAGAGAGAGAGAGAGAGAGAGAGAGAGAGAGAGAGAGAGAGAGAGAGAGAGGAGAGAGAGAGAGAGTTGTTAATGTGCAGGATCATGTGGATTGCTGAAATGATTAGTAGTCCCTTTCTCAGGCATTGTATAAGTAAAAAGAACTGTGTATTTCCAAAGCCACCAAAAGAGCTTGATAAAGACTTTGTAGAAACATCTCTTGCCCAGGTTGTAGCAGTCAGCTTTCGTGTAACAAGACGTCTGAGGTAATCCATTTATAAAGAAAGGTTTGGGTTCAGAATTTCTGAGGATTCAGTCTATACCTGGCCTGAGGGCAAAGAGGAAAGCTGTTTACTTCATGGCAATTGGGAAGCAGAAAGAGGGCAAACAGGGATCTGGGGACAAAATATGCCTTTCAATGCCGTACACCCACTGGCTCTCTTCCTCCACTAGGTCCTGCTTCTCTGTGCTGCCACTACCCACTAGCCTATTAAGTGTGTATCTATAAATGAGTCCATCAGTTCACAAAGTTTCCTCATCTGTTTCCCAGAGCCTCATATCTTAATACTGATGCATTATGGACCAAGCCTTCAGTGCATGAACTTTAGGGGGATATTTGAAATCTAAACCATAACAAATATCAATAATTATGCCCTTTCAGGTATTTCTTATATCAAGTCTTTCCTTTCCATATCATTGTGTGGGACCAGTTTGAGAATTTTTCATGGATGTTGAAATCCACAGATGTTCAAGTCTCTTTCATAAAATGGCATACTATTTTCATGCAACATACATACACATCCTCCTAAACACTTTAAGTCATCTCCACATTGCTTACAATAATACACTATAGGTTATCTTATTAATTAATGCACTACACTATAAAATAATTGCTAGAAGTTGGTATATGTTCAGTACTGATACAGTTTCCCTCTGCAAATATCTTCTATCTCTGGTTAATTGGGTCTGCAGATGCAGAACCCACAGGCACAGAAGGGCAATGCCACAGTATTTCTGAAAATTTATATAGTCTCACAAAGATCTGTGATACATGCACAGGCATTCCAATACAGAAGGGAGCCTTCCCCAGACTGAAAGTGAAGACTATGTCCTCCTAGAAAGTTCTATACTTAATTTCATTCCTTTCCAAACTTAGAAAGATGAAACAGCTTGCTGGTTGCTCTCTATCGCTTGCTCAGCCTGTTTTATCATACACCCCAGGACTACCTGCCCAGGGATGACACTGTTCATAATGGGCTGGGAACCCCCACATGTATCATTAATCAAGAGAATGTTCCACAGGTTTGCCTACAGACCAACTGATTTGGGGCATTTTTCTCAATTTCCCAGGTGATCCTAACTTGTATCAAACTGAGAAAAATCTAAGCAGCTCAAGAACATTTTTTGTTTGTATGTACATAACTGTGTATACTATGGTGTGTGTGTGTGTGTAGATCAGAGAACAACTTGTGGGATCAGTTTTCTCCTTCCATTGTGTGGGGTCCAGGGATCAGGCTTGCAGCAAAAGCCTTTGCCACAGAGTCATCTTGCTGATTCCAGTGTTAGCACTTTAAAAGGCCAGTGTCACTAAAAGAGAGCATGCAGCAAGTGCATTGTTCACCACAGTGTTCTGCGCTCTTGCAGATTTTCCAGTAGGTGTAGCAGGCACTATTCCTGGGTTGAAGCTCTTCAAATGTTCAAGAAACCTGGACAGCATTTTCTGACCACTTTATGAGAAGGACAGTGCAGAGCTGAAGAACCCCTGTGGCACATGCCCAGACTTGCCAGAGCACTGAGCCTCATCATTACCTAGCCAGCAGCCCTCTTGCCCTTTAAATATGGTTCCCAGATAACCACTTCTAACGGTGATATATAGAGCCTTAAGCAGCTGCTGGAGATGATTAAGTGGCCATGCTTAGCTGAGGCTGTAAATCAAGCTCAGAAGCATTTATTGTGAGTGTACTATAAAGCAGCAGAAGTTATTGCTGCTATACTGCAAAATGTAACTTTAGACAAGAAAATAAAGAGAGGCTAAATTGTGCTGTGAAGGTTTTAACGTTACATGTTCTTCTCCCTTGGCCCATTCTCTTGCAGCTTCTTATCACTTTCTTTGCCTCTATTTCTTCCTGATCACTAGTGTTCCATGCTGACTGCATTAAGCCATAATTGAAAATGTGGTTCTCCCTCAGATAACAAGCAGTGTCATTCTGGGTCAAAGGCATTGACATCAGTAATGGTCCTGGGCATGGCAGCCCCTGTGCCTTGTTGTAGTCAATCCTCATGACACCATCTGCAGGAGCTTCTGTCATCTCCATCATAGGTGTTATTTTTTCTTTTATTGGAAATCGATTTTTTTCTACATAATATATCCTGATTATAGTTTCCCTCCTTCCACTCCTCTCAGTCTCTCCCCATCCCCTCCATCACGTCTCCCAAACCGTGTCAAGTATGAGTTCTGTCTCATGGAGTAGGCCTTAAGTTAAATTAGATATTGGTTAGCTAACCAATCCAGCTAACTATCTAGTGGAATTGCCTTGAGTTTCTCTCCATTTAAATCGACATTGGTTGTGGACTTGCTGTAAACTGCATTTATTACCTCTCTTGTGTCCCTCATCATCCCAGGACTTTTATCATGTAAAGGATGTTAGATTTTTATCAACGTCCTTTTCTACATCTAATGAGATGATTATGTGGGGTTTTTTCTTCCAGTTTGTTTATATGGTGAATTATAGTTATCACTTTACATATGTTGAACCATCCCTGAATCTCTGAGATGACGCTTACTTGATTATGGTGGATGATTCTTTTGATATGTTCTTGGATTCAGTTTTCAAGTATTTTATTGATAATTTTTGCATCTATATCATAAAGGAAATTCCTTTGTTTGTTGGTTCTTTATATAGTTTAGGTATCAGGGTAACTGTGGTGTGATAAAGCAACTGGGCAATATTCCTTTTGTTTCTATTTTATGGAATATCTTGAGGAGTATTAGCATTAACTCTTCTTTGAAAGTCTGATAGAATTCTCCATTAAAACCATCTCGCCCAGGGATTTTATTGATTAGGAGATTTTTAGTGACTGCTTCTGTTTCACTAGAGGTTATAGGTCTGTTTAAGTGCTTATTTGAGGTGGTATATCTCAAAAAATTATCCATTTCTTTTAGACTTTCCAGTTTGGCACAGTACAGGTTTTTAAAGGATGTCTTATGAATCTCTCAGTGTCTGCTGTTATGCCCCTTTCATTTTTAATTTTGTTTATTTGGATAGTCTCTCAACCACTTAGTAGATTTAGATAAGGGTTTGTCAATGTTATTGATTGTCTCCAAGAATCAACTTGTTGCATTGATTCTTAGTATTATTTTTGTTTGTTTTTATTGATTTCAACCCAGCATTTGATAATTTCTTGCCATCTACTTCATTTGGGTGTGATTTCTCCTTTTTGTTCTAGAGCATTCAGGTGTGCTGTGAAGTTAACAGTATACGATTTCTCCAATTTTTTTTTTCAATATAGGCACTGAGTGCTATGAACTTGCCTCTTAGAGCCATGTTCATTGTGTCCCATGAGTTTGGGTATGTTGTGTATTTGTTTAATTTAGTTCTTGAAGGTCTTTTCTTTCTTTCTTTCTTTCTTTCTTTCTTTCTTTCTTTCTTTCTTTCTTTCTTTCTTTCTCTCTTTCTTTCTTTCTTTATAGTTTTTGTTGTTGTTGAAATCTAACTTTAAACCATGGTGGTCTGATAGAACACAGGAGGTTATTCCAATTGTTTTGTATCTGTTGAGATTTGCTTTGTGGCCAAGTATGTGGTCAATTTTAGAGAAGGTTCCATGGGGTGCTGAGAAGAAGGTATATTCTTTTTTTGTTAGGATGGAATGTTCTGTGGATATCTATTAGGTCCATTTGGGTCATGACATCAGTTAAGTCCTTTGTTTCTCTGTTAAGTTTAGATTTGGGAGATCTGTCCAGTGGTGAAAGTGGGTTGTTGAAGTCTCCCACTATTAATGTGTGGGCTTTTATATGTGTTTTAAGCTTTAGTAATGTTTCTTTTACATATGTGGGTGCCCTTGTATTTGGGGCATAAACGTTCAGAATTGAAGCTTCATCTTGGTGGATCTTAATTTCTGTCTTAACCCTCTTTTCATTCAGTAGAGAGTTGTTCAGTTTCCATGAGTTTAGAATCTTTCTGGTGTTGTTGATATCCAGCTTTAATCCATGGTGGCCAGATAGGATGTAGGGTGTTATTTCAATTTTCTTATATCTGATGAGACTTGTTTCTTTGTGTCCCCCTAGTATGTGGTCACTTTGGGGAAAGTTCTATGAGGTGCTGAGATGAAGATATATTCTTTTGTGTTTGGGGTGAAATGTTCTGTAGTTATCTGTTTGGTCCACTTGGTTTATAATGTCAGTTAGCTCTGGCATTTCTCTGTGTAGTTTTTGTCTACTGGCCAGAGTTGGGTGAAATCTCCCACTATCAGTGTGTGAGGGCCAATATGTTACTTAAGCTGTAGTAGTGTTTCTTTTACAAACTTGCAGCATAGATGTTGATTGAGAATTGCGGTGCCCTCCTGGTGGATCTTTTCTTTGATGAATATGTAGTGTCTTTCCCTATTTCTTATGATTTGTTTTGGTTTGAAATCTATTTTGCCAGATATTAATATGGCTACACCAACTTGCTTCTTTGGTCCATTTGCTTGGAATCTTTTTCCTTCTTTTTCCCTGAGGTGATGTCTATCCTTGATGTTAAAGTGTGTTTTTTGCATGCAACAGAAGGATGGATCCTGTTTTTGCATCTAATCTGTTAGTCTGTGTCTTTTTATTGGGGAATTGAGACTACTGGTTGTGAGAGATATCAATGAGCAGTGTTTGTTGATTCCTGTTATTTTGCTGTGGTGTGTGTTCTCTCCTTTGATTTGCTGGTTTGGGATTATTTATTCTTTATGTTTCCTTGGGTGTGGTTAACCTCTTTAGACTGGTGTTTTCCTTCTAGCATCTTCTGTAGGGCTAATTTTATAGATAGATGTTGCTCAAATTTTATTTTTATCATGGAATAACTTATTTTCTTCATCTACTGTAACTGAAGTTTTTCCTGGGTATAGTATTCTGGGCTGGCATCTGTGGTCTTGGAGTTTTTAGAACATCTGTTCAGGCCCTTCTGGCTTTTAAGTTTCCACTAAGAAGTCAGGTGTTATCCTAATAGTTCTGCTTTTACAAGAAGTCAGGTGTTATCCTAATAGGTCTGCTTTTACGTGTTACTTGTTTTTTTCCCTCGAAGCTTTTAATATTCTTTTTTCTGTATATTCAGAGTTTTGATTATAATTTGCAGAGAGGGCTTTCTTTTCCAGTCTGTTTGATGTTGTGTATGCTTCTTGTACCTAAATAGGAATCTCCTTCCTTAGGTTAGGAAAATTTTCTTCTATGATTTTGTTGAAAATATTTTCTGTGCCTTTGACCTGTGTTTCTTCTCTTTCTTTTATTTCTATTATTCTTAGATTTGGTCTTCTAATACTGTCCCAGATTTCCTGGATATTTTGTGCTAGGTGTTTTTTTTTTTGTTGTTTGTTTGTTTAACATTTTCTTTGACTCATGTATCCATTTCTTCTATCATATGATCAGTGCCTGAAATTCTCTCTTCCATGCTGGTGAGGCTCGCCTCTGAGGTTCCTGTTTCAGTTCCTAAATTTTTTGTTTCCAGAGTTCCCTGAATTTGGATTTTCTTTATTGATTCTATTTCCACTTTCAGATCTTAAACAGTTTTATCATTTCCTCCCACTGTTTGTGTTTTCGTAGATTTCTTTAAGGTGTTTATTAATTTTCCTTAAGGACCTCTATGACACTCACAAGGACTGTCCTGAGGTCTTTGTCTTGTGTCTCGGCTGTGTTGCAGTCCTCAGGGCCTGCTGTGCAAGGTTGCTGGACTCTCGTGGAGATACATTGTCCTCGCTGCTATTGACTGGATTTTTACCCTGGAATATAGACATCTGGGTTTGGGAAGATTGTAACTCTAGGTGCTGATATCTGGTCTTGTCTTTGTTTGGT